>NC_050573.1:409035356-409340078 GCF_011100635.1 Trichosurus vulpecula | reverse complement strand
ATTTCACACTGCTTATAAATATTTTTGTAGGAATATGCTACTTATTGTAAGCTAAATCTGAAAATGCTTTTTTTAAAAGTAATCATGAACATCCTGTTGTTTCAAGGAATAAAGAACTATTTGAGAAATCTGAACTACTTAATTTCTTTTGATTTCCCAGACAGTGTTTGTTTATTCAGCAACCGATAACAAGAATATCGTGTGTAGGGGCAGCTAGGTGGCGCAGTGAGTAGAGCACCAGCCCTGGAGTCAGGACGACCTGCGTTCAAATCCGGCCTCAGACACTTGACACACTTACTAGCTGTGTGACATTGGGCAAGTCACTTAACCCCAATTGCCTTGCCTTCCCCCCTGCAAAAAAAAAAAAAAAAAGAATATCCTGTGTGTACTTTGCTAAATGTTGAAGGACAAAGATGAATATGACAGTTCCTGCCATTGAGTAGTTTACAAATGTGTAAGCAAAATGTATTTTAGTGATTATATTGTAATCTGCTAGGGCTGGACAATGATTACACTTCTAGCCTGCAGAATTTTTTTATTCAAAATAAGCAAAACTAAGGATTTGTCATATCTCATATCTCATTTCACTCATCCAAGGATTTTTTTTCCTACAAATGTATTAGAGAACTATGGGTAAGAAGTCAGTATAGAAAAAACCTTTCAGTCCTACCTCTACAAATTCCCTATGAAATATCTCAGTGCCAGAATTCTTTTTCCTTTAAGAAACTAAAGAGGTCTCAAAATTTTATGCTAATGACACCCTATATCCAGAGGGGAAAGAAAGCTATTTTTGGAATTAAAATTTAACATAATAAAGGACCAGTGCCATCACTCAGTAATATCCTTTGAAAGTGGGCCAACAACCACTTTCAGAATCAGTTTACAGCAGTTGTCAGGCATTTAGTATACCATGAATTGTAGGTTCCTTTGGTTTAGCCTGGGAACGTACCCACTTATAATTTATTTTACCTGTTAAAATGTGTTCCAGGTTCTGAACAACCAACTTACAAACTTTTGCAAATATCATATATAGTACATAAGGAGGTAGTTTTGAAAGAATTGTGTGACATTTCATTCTTTTTTTTTTAAGGGTGTATTCAAATTTTGTATATAAAATTGAAGTCGCTGAAAAAGAAATGACTACCAATAAAAACAATGTACATTACATAAAATGGTAGTTTGTTCCCAGGCTAGGTCACAAGAACCAGGACTTGGAATAGAAAGTTGCATAGATAAGTAGGCAAATAAAAAAATCAGTATGACCTTGAATATCATAAGGGAATTATTTTTATGTCTAAATAACTTGACGATTACGGAAATGGCCTTGAGGTATGTTCTTTGGTAAAAAGACAATGTGGCTTTCAGCTCACAAATTTACAGCTTTCCCTTGATATGATTTCTAGCTAGCAACTGCCTATTCATAAAGGAAAGATAGTACTTGAAAAAAAAACCCAAACATATGCCTATAACGAAAAGAGGGCACAGTAACTGGAGGCTACATATGTGGTAGTCACACAGTTTGGTTGGCTCTAAGGTAATATTTCAAACAACATCCTTAAAGCAGAACTAATCTTTTACCCTGCCCCCTGAAAAAAGCCCACCCCCACCCTCCCCCAACAAAACAACTTTATTTCTGTGGACATGACCAACATCCTGCCAGTCATCCAGGTTCATCACTCAGCTATCTTTAAGTAAGTATTTAGCACAGCAACTGGCATGTAGTAGGTATTTTAAAATAATGCTTGTTTTCTCCCCCTCTACTCCCCATAATAAATCAGCTGCCCTGTCCTATTGATTCTACCCTACACAGCTCTTGCACGTATCCCTTTCTCTCCATCTGTATGCTGCCGTCATCCTAAATTAGGCCCATTATTTCTCTTCACTACTATAATAGCCTCCTAACTTGTTTCTGCTTCCAGTTTGTCCCCTTTCCAATCTACCATTTACACAACTACCAAAATAATCTTCATGGGGTATAGGTTTGACCATGTCATCATTACCCTAGTCAACTTGAGTGGCTACTCTTATTTCTAGGACAACATGCAAACTACTTAGCCTGGCATTTAGGGTCCTACGCAGGCCTCCAGTGTTACTTCACACTGCCCACCCCTCTTCATAAACTATATTCCAACCAAATTGAATACCTATATTATTCCCTGGATTTGATACTGCCATCTCCTGCCTCCATGTTGTTCAGTCTTTTCAATTGTGTTGGACTCTTCATGACCCCATTTGGAAGTTTTCTTGGCAAACATACTGGAGTGGTTTGCCATTTCCTTCTCCAGCTCATTTTGCAGATGAGGAACTGAGGCAAGCAGGGGTAAATGACTTTCCCAGGGTTGCACAGCTAATAAGTCGAGGCCAAACTTAAACTCAGGAAGATGAGTCTTTCTGACTCCAGGCCCAGCACTCTTTCTGCTGCACCACCTAGCTGCTTTATACTATCCCATTTTCCTGTAGATGTATTCATTGTAGCTCCCTCCCCAAGTCTTTATTTTCCTTGAAAACTCAGCCCAGGCTGGTATATCCTATCATGAACCCTTTTCCTGACCACCTTCCACTCTACCAGTTGTACACACACTCCATCCTCACATTACCTAGTATAACACTTGTGTATGTGTTGCATTCTCCAATAAAATGTTAACACCTTCAAGTTTTTTTTACTTTGTATCTCTAGTGCCTTGCACATGTTAATTTCTGCTTAATATTTCCAGATTATGCCATACTGATGCAAAGATGGTTTCATTTGTATATTTCTAAGGTCTTTCAATAAAATGTTGAGCAAAAAACTTTTTTGTCACATTAACATATACTTTTGACCCTAATTGCTATTTTTGGTTAATAGATACTTTTACTATATTGGATTTTTATCCAAATCTAAAATTTCAGGACCAATACAACCTTGACAAAATACCTAGGGAAATAATAAACATATTGTTGATTTTCCAGATTTAGCAGAGCAATTGCAAGAGGAACTTGAAGAAATCATAAAGCTACCCAAAAAATGACAAAAATAATGAAAGGGATAAGAAATAAACTTGGGCGAAATAGATTGAACAAATTGATGCCCATGGATTGAGTATAAATAGACACAAAACTGATTTTAGTGGGCCTTGTAAAGGTCTTTCCTGTGAAAGCAGTATTCATAAATAAGTTTTAATCTTTATTTTTTGAATAACACCTGGACGTCTAGTAGGTAGCTTGAGGGTTAGGCCTGGTTCCTGGTACATGATGTGTATGTAGCCCTAGGTGCCAGCTTTTCTGCTACATCCTTGAAGAGGGTTCTCTGCTCTTGCTGCTACTTGGGTGAAGTCGGGGTGGGTCGGGGGAGGCTTCATGGTGCCAGAAGTTGCCTATAGTTACTTTCACTACAGTAGAAATCCCCAAAAGTGAGTATCAGGACTGAACCTTCAGTGTATAAAGAGCCCATGGGTTGCACCTACAGCAATTATGACGGTGACAGAGGTAACTAGGTGACCAAGACATCAAAGGACAGTTAAGCTTGACACCTGTGTATATTGTATATGGGCCATTCAAGCTTGACATCTGTGAATATTGTATATGTGCTCTTAAATCCAGAATGAACTACCTTGCATTCTGTGAAGATGCTTGTTGAGTGAAGACACTCAAACTGAGTTGGAATTTTCTAGTTTCAGTCTCCTTACCCTTATGATTATCATGACTTAACAGGTTTTGCCAAGTTGCTATTAAGCCAATGACAAATTGATAACTGAAATAAAATGTTTTTCAGTAAGTTAGCTCTTTGCTTATCCCTAACTTATCTTACAGTAGTACATACTCTGGTTAATTCCAAATTGGAATTTGGTCCAAGACTTTTTTCAACTTAAGCTGTTTGGGTTAAAGTATGCTATGCTTGGCTTTCTTTTCTTTATCGAGTAAACTAATCTTTTTGACAGAAAACCAAGGATTTGACAAGTAGTAAATGATGTCCCATGACTGAAAGGAAAATTTAGCCAAATAGGGTAGACCTCTTAAATCAATATTGCCTAAATAGTAGTATAGCACTTGGAGTCCAACACAAGGTCCTAATGCTCCAATGTCCCTTTCACCTCTAAAATTCTGGTTCTAATTACACTTACTGCATCTGCCTCCACTTTCTGATTTGGTGTTGACTTTTAACCTCTGAATCTTTCTTCATTTGCATGTAAAAATTCTCTATTGTTACTTAGAAAGGACTTGATTAGCACATTGAAGACAAATGTGGGTAGAGACCACTTTTCTCCCAGTTGCCTTGGAATTTGTTTAGTGATCAGCAAGCATTTATTGAGCACCTACTATGTACTAGGTGCTAAGCACTCTGGGATATTGAAAAGTAAGACATAGTCCCTGACAGAGTTCACATTTTAGCTAAGGAGATGACTAAGAGAGTTATCAAACATTACAGAATGGTTCCTAGTTCCTATGATAGGGTATACAAACTAAGTGCTATAGGAGTTCAGAGAAGGGAAAATAAATGAGATTGTCCCCACCTTCCCCCCTCCCAGTCAGTGCCTTTGCCCTAGTTGAGGAACTTACCAATTCTCTCCCAGACAAAAAAAAAATGGCTGGTCTTTCTGTCTCTAGTCACTCCCTCTTCAATCTAACCAACGAAGAGTTGCCAAAATAATCTTTCTAAAGCACATTTCTGATCGTGTTGCTCTACTATCCAAAAACTTGCAATGGTTCCCTATTGCCTGTAGCAAACTTTTTAGCCTGACTTTTAAGACTTTCTGTAATCTAGCTCCAACCTAGCTTTCCAATCTTATTTCAGATTACTACCCTTCACACACTCTACATTCCAGCAAAATTGGACTGTTAGCTATTTCTTCATCTTGTTCTGCATTCTCCCACCGCTTTAAATGTATGCAGCCCACCTTCCATATTTGAAACACACTCTCTCCACATCTCTTCCTCTTGAAATAGTTCTCTCCATTCAAGGCTCAGTGCAGGTGTCACTCCCATCAAAGCCTTCCCTAATCCCCCCCCAGCCAAAAATCATCTTTCTCTCCTCAGATTTTCTTAAAGCATTTTGTATATTACAGTATGAGTTCATTGGGGGCAGTACCCTTTTTTTAAATCTAGCATAATGCCTTATACATAGTAGGCACATAATATTTATTGACTTGAATTGCGAGATGGAGTAACCAGGGCCGGCATCTTCAAAGGGATGATTTGGGCTATCCTTGCTAAATTAGGTGGGATTTAGATGAGCAGAAGGGAAATGGGGGACACCATAGGCAAGGGGCATAATATGAGATGAGCAAAGGTAGGGGAGTGTGCTTGGCCTATTTATGACAGTGAAGAAATTTGCTTGATTAAAGTACACATTGAGGATTAAACTCTCCTTGATCATAAGATCATAAATGAGGAGCTGAAAGGTATCTTAGATATCTAGTTCAACCCCATTTTATAAATGAAGTAATGAAGACCCAGAGAGGTTGGGAGATTACCAAAGTAATACATAGTAAGTGACAGCCAGGATGGCCCAGGTCCTCTGACTAGCTTTCCACTACACCATGACACTTCCTGATGGGAAAATATGATCGGATGGGTAGGGCCAAATTAAGGAAGGCCTTGAAACCCAAGGCAGAGGAGTTCAGATCAGCAAGTTTTTGAGCCCAGTAGTGACATGGTAAAAGCTGTATCTTTGGAATAATATTGGGTGGATTGAAGGTGAAGGGAACCATTCTCAGAACAGGAGATGGAGGTGGGGGCACTTCTAGCTGAACAATTAAGGGCCCCTTACACAGAGCAGATAACTGAATGAAAAGTCACACCTCCCCACCCCCCCATCCCCACCACACACACACACATAAAGACCTGTGGATCTGGCCCAAACCTAGAGGTATGGGCTCAGAGGATCTATAAGAAATGACCCTGCCTCTGTACCCAAGATCACCTAAGGTTTGCCTGAATTCCTAGGGCAAACTTTGAACTGACTAGTAAAGAAGTTCCCTTTAGTCACGGGCCAGAATGAATCTGGTCTTGGAGAGTAAGAAGCTTTGTTGAGTTATTCCAAGAAAAGAGAAGATAAATAAGCTATGTCTAGGTAATTGATGGAAGGAGAAAGACTTCTTCTTTTTCCTGAAAGGAATGGGTTCTATGCCAGCTCCTATCTTTTGTTAGAAGTCATCTTTCCCCTAATCGGGGCACAAGCTACCAGTAGGCTAAGGTATTCATTTTATGTTTTTGCTCACCTTGAGATTTGTTTCTGAGTAACTGTCTATATATGGTGGTCATCAGAAAGCATTATTTTCATTTGTTTTATTTATGTAACATACCTGCAGAATCTCATGCAAGGGGATTGAGGATCAACTGAGATGAGCTGGCAACTCTTACAGAATCAGGGTGTGGTCCTCTGGAGGATACACCAGTAGGATGTGATGTATAGATCACCTAGCCATACCAGGCTGAGATGATTATAGGGTCAGGATCTGTACAGCCACCCTCTATGCCCCCCTCCACATATAACTCAGTGACAAAACAAAAACAAACCGAAAGAACATAGTGTCCTTCTGTAGGAGTGACAAAAAGACTGGCCTCAAATAAGTCCCTACCTGAATGCAGAAAGAGCCTTCAGACAAGAGGAAACCAGAATTAGAACACATGGAAGACTGGTATGTAAAGGTTGTTGGTGTTAAGACCCTTGGAGAAAGAATACATGCTGATATATTGTGGATTGGGGTTTCTGCTAATTTTTAAATATTCCCTTAAAATGCTTTTTAACAAATTATATGTTGTCTTCCCCAATTGGGGAAGGGCAGGAACTGTCTTTGTTTTTATTTTTATTTGTATTCCCAGCAGTTAGCACAGTGCCTGGCACTATGTTGTTGTTGTTCAGTTGTGTAGTCCTGTCCAACTCTTTGTCACTCTATTTGGGATTTTCTTAGCAGAGACACTGGAGTGATTTTCCATTTCCTTCTCCAGCTCATTTTACAAATAAGGAAATGGAGGTAAATAGGGTTAAGTGACTTGCCCAGGGTCACACAGCTAGTAAGTGTCTTAGGTCAGATTTGAACTTAAGAAGATGAGTCTGTCTGACTCCCAGACTGGCATACTATCCACTTTAGGTGCTAAATAAATATTTATTGACTGACTGTGGCCAGTCAATAAAAAGAGGAGGTGGTGCTAGCCTTTTGGACTGGACTCTAAATAAATTATCTATTTTCTGGATGAGAGCTCAGACCAAGTGATATGTGATTTTTAAATAATCTAAAAGTATCAGGGTATCAGGGCCCTTGGTACACATATCACATGTTAACTAAGGTTTATGTATCTGACAAGCATTTCAGAGTCTAGATTTCAAGTCTGTAATGTGGGTTAGGTGATTGATAACACACTCAGATAATTTTGGAACTGGTTAAATGAATCCAATGAGTAGTCATCACCTTGGAGAAGGGCTGTAGACCTTTGATCTATTTTTTAATCAATGACTTAGATGAAGGCATATTAGACATGCTTGTCAGATTTGCAAATGACATGTAACTAGGAGTAATAGTTATCATGTTAGATGACAGACTCAGGATCCAAAAATATCTCAGCAAGGATTGAGCAATGAAAACAATCTAATATGATGAAATTGAAATAGGAGGAAATGTAAAGTTCTACACTTGGGTTCAAAAAAGCAATTTCACAAACACTGGATGGGAATGACATTTCCTATGAAAATATTTAGAAGTTTTGGAGTTGAGTCTCTGCCCACCCAGGGACGCCAAAAAACGGTTGTGGTTTCTTGTGTTGTGGTGGAACTGTCTCAAAGAATTCAGTCAGACCACCTCTAATCCAAGTATAGACATTTATTGAGATTGATGCCTCTCATGAAGCAGGCTAAGTTCCAAGAGGAACCAGCAACTTCTGAGAAAGCAAGATGGATTTTTATAGGGTAAAGATGCAATTATATAATAGAAATTATGAATATTAAAAAGCCAGGATGGGTTTGTTAAGGGTTTAGGTAATAGGAGAGGGGTCCCAGCCATCTGCACATGCGATTACCCACAATACCTCAAGAAAAACCAGGGGGTGGTACATATGTATGATACTATAATAAGCCTCTCTATGTCAAAGTTTACTCTAGGTCAGTTCTTTACTATTACTGCCCAGGTGCCTACTTAGGGAAAGTCCCTTCTATTGTTTTGGGGTCCACATCCTGCTTGGGCATCCTGGTGGTACTGCTTTCTGATTGGCTAAGTATTGTGGTCCTGTCTGAGACTAGATGGATGTGGTTGTGGTTGTGGTTGTATGTATGGGCACACCTGCTGTTTCTGTGAGAAATAAGAGGAATGGGTCTGGGGGCCATGGCTAGCCAGAGGCAATGGCTGGGATCCCATCACATGGACACGCCTGCTGTTCTGTGAGAAATATCAGTTCATAAACACGCCTGTTGTTCCAGTGAGCAGTGAGGCATATTTGAAGAAGTTAGGGTATTGTGTGTGTGTGTGTAGGGGGTATGAGTGGCTAGGCAGGGGCAGTGGACCTGTGTTCAGTGGGGCCTATAAGGAAGTTAGAATATTGAGGCTGGAGGCAGCTTTATTAGTATTCCATCAAAATACTGTAAACTCAATATCAGTTAGCAGGATGATTTAGGAGCCAGGGTGACCTAAACTGCATTGAGAGGCGTCGTTTTCCAGAGCAAAAGGGATGATAGTTCCATTGTATTCTGCCCTGATATCTGGGCTGTTCAAATTCAGGGCAGCACACTTTAAGGCCATCTAAAAAAACCAAAACGGTAAGAAGTCTGGAAAACATCCTGTAAAAGGATTGAAGCAATGTACATGACAGACACCTTGTGCTCAGATCAGCCAGTAGGCTGTACACTAGGCAAAGAAAAATATAAAGTCCTCAGTCCTCATTGCAGTGATGGTGGAGTGCTAGACATTGAAGCAGAGGGTAGGTACTACAATCACAGATTTTAGACAGTCTGCAAACACTGATTTAACTGCTGGTGGTCTGTCTTATCTCATAACCAAGAAGCCCATGCTTCAAGAACCGAACCATATTAATAGTCATCCTCCCCATAAAAGTAATGAGAACATATAACGAAGTGCCGGCCATCATCTTCAATTTATCCTGTATATGTTCTCGACGTCTCCCTCCTTAGACTGTGAGCTCCTGGAGGACAAGAAAACTGGCTTTGTTTTCCTTTCTTTGAATCCCCAAGGCTTGGCCGGGTGCCTGGCTCAGAGCTTCAAGCTCTTGAGAAACGCTTGTTGTCTGTGGCTCACGGGTTCTCCTCGGAGCCCCGCTCTCTGCAGTAAAGCTGGTCCTCACTTTGCAGCGTCCCTGATAAACGTGAGGACACCCCTGAACCAGAACACCCCTGCAGCTTTCCTTTGTACGGAGGGTGTATTTTCACCTCTCCGTGAGCACGTGGTTCCCTTCCCCAGCTTAAAGTCAGATGCTCGAGGGCAAGGACTGTCGAAATCTGTAAATTCCACGATGAAGTCCCTAAGACTCTTCAAACTAAACTTGCAGACTTCAATGCAAAGAAGAGGATTTATTGGAAAATAAGATTCGCGATTTAGGATGAAAAGAGTTAAAAATTCGTAGCCTTTCAGAGAGTTCCGCCAGACAGCCTTTCCTTCCTTCCCCTCTTCCTTCTTCTTCCCGTCCTCTTTCGTCCCGTTGCCGTTCTCTCCCTCCCCCTTCTCTCCTTCTTCCTTCCCTCCCTCCCCCTTCTCCCCCCCCCTTCTTTCCCTCCCCTTCCTTCTGTTTTTCTCCTTCTCCCTGCTTCTCCTTCCTCCCTGGAGTCCAGCCAGGTATCCCGTCGGCCCCCGGGCGGCGTAGCGTCAGCCCGCTGCTGGGCTTCTCTAGCCGGCTCCGCGAGTCTCGCTGGTGGGCAGCTGTAGAGCCGCGGGTTCGGCTCCGCACGGACGAGGTAGCTCTCGCTCCCGGGGCCGCAGACGGATGGACTGACAGACTACGGCGGAGTCATTCGGTCGGTAGGCGCGGGCGGGCGGCTCTTCCTGGACCCCGTCTGCTTCGAGCTGGACGGGTCTGGGGCGACCGCGGAGGTCGCTGATGGGGGGCGGAGGGAGGGCTGGGGGGTCGGTGGAGAGGCTGGAAGCGGAGGTCCCGGAGCCGCCCCGAGGCTCGGAAGGCAGGGAAGCCCCGAAGCTGGGGCGGGGGCGGCCCCTGGGCCCTCCCCCGCCTTCGGCTCTGCCTCTCTCCGGGGAGGAGGTCGCAGTCGGGTCCGGGTCGGCTCCGGCTCCGGCTCGGGTCCGGGAGGGCTGGGCTCCGTGAGTCCCCGCGCCCCCAGCCCCGCCCCGCGGCCCCGGGAGCTGTCCAGCACCGGCCGAGCTGAGCCTGAGCCTGACGGCTCCCCCTGCTTCCCCCGCCCCCTGCCAGCCTCGTGGGCTGTGGGTTCGAGGACTGGCTCCCATCTCCTGCTCCTTCTGATCCCCTCAGGCTGCGGGAGAAGCTGTGGAAATTAATTGGCCGAGAATTAGGTATGAGAAACCCTAGGCTCCTCTTTTCGCCTGGGAGTGGAAATGCTAATTGAATCCTGACACCTCCTGGTCCACCCTCCCCCCCATTTAAAAAAACAAAAAACAAACTTCATCATTATCTAAGTTTTCTGCTGTTCTAGATTGACTTTAAGAACTTGCTTCAGTCTGAAACATCACAAAGTTTATAAATATCGTTTTTATCAGTTACTCTTACGGGAACCTGCTGAAAGGAGACTAGGACTAGCAGGGATATTTTGGAAAGAGTTCTCTATTAGAATTACCAAGGACTGTGTTTAACCTTATGCTGTTTATATACAGGGTGTTCCAAGAATCATTGTGCAGTTTTAAGGTATTAAAGCTATTCCAGCTTAAAACTGCACTAAGACTTTTGGAACACCTGGCATAACTTAGTAAAGGTACATAAGATGGCATGCTTATCAAATTTTTAGATACAAAAGCCTTCTTTCAGATGCCTTTGAAAGGAATTGATGAAAGGGGTATTTATAAACTTCAGTTCACCATTTAGTTATTAAGCACCTTTTGTGTGCAATACACTGTACTAGGCACTGGGGATATAAAGGCAAAAATGAAAAACAGTCATAGGATTACAGATAGATTCTTTAGAACTGGAAAGACCTCAAAAGCCACCTAGTCCAAGCCCTTAATTTTACAGAGAAGGCAACTGAGGCCTTGGGAGCTTAGGTGACTTGCCCAAGGTCACACAAGTATTACTTGTGTGTCACACAAGTGTCAGAGGTGTCATTTGAAACCTAGGTCCTCTTACTGCAGATCCAGTACTGCCACTATACTATGTTGCCTCCATCTTTGCCCTCAAAGCACTTATATTCTACTGAGTTCTCTAATATGTAAACATATAAATAAGTACAAAGTAATTTGATTTTAGAAGTTAGGGAGATCAGGAGAAACATCCTATAGGTGGTGGCTCAAAGGTGAGCCTTGAATAAAATTAAAGGTAGAGATGAGAAGAGAATGCATTCCAGGCATGGAGGGATAGATAGCCTGTGCAAAGACAAAGAGGCCAAAGGAGTGCTAAGTTCAAGGAACAAATGTTGACTGGTTTGAGCAGAAGGTAGACCAAATGAAGAGGAATAATTGAAATAAGTCTGGAAAAGGAAGCTAGAGCCAGATTTTGGAAAGGCTTCAGTGCCAAGCTGGAGAATTTGCCCTTTATTCTACAGGCAATAGGAAGCTACTCATGAGTAGGGCTACGTGATATGGTTAGATTTATACCTTAGGATTTTTTTGGCACTTGTGTGAAGAATAAATTGGAAATGGGTAGAGAATGACAACAGGGAAACAAATTGGAGGCTATTATATCAGTCCAGAAAAAAATATAATGAAGGTTTGAACTGGTGGGGGGGAGGGGTTGACTCAGAGTGGAGAGAAGAGGATGACAGTTTCAAAAGAAGATAGAGCTGAAAGACTTGGGACCTGTTTGAATGAGGATGTCAATGAAAAGGAAGAGTTATGGATATCCTTGATGAAGTGGAATGACTAGAAGGGTGGTGATGCCCTCAACAGAATCAGGAAAAGTCGGAAGGACAGTTTTATCTTCGTGTGCTGCTAACAGCACATTGCAGATAGTAGACACTTAAGCAGTTGTAAAATGTGTGAATGAACATGTCTTTTGGCAGCTTTAATTCCACACCTTCTCCTGGCAGGTACAAAATGTTCAGACCGCTTCCCCAATTTCCCTGTATCCTTAACCTTTCATATCCTATCCATGAACAGGAAGGGAGAGTTGGGAGAAAAGGAGATAACTCCTTCCCTTTTCTCTGTGAGTCCTTTATTGTTAGAACTGTCCAGTCAGTCCCAATGTCCCTGAGTTCTTACAAATAAGCATTTTTATGTTTTTCTGTTTTTAGTTCCCATTAAACTGGGTCTCAATTTCTTATGGTAAATGATGTTCTAGTTCACACCCTCATGACATCACATCAGTTACCAGACCCTTTTGGCGGCTGCAACCTGTACATAAGTGTAAGGTTAGTATTATAAGTTTTGTGGTTTATTAAATAGTTGATCGTAAAAAGAAAGTGAGATGAAACAGATTTGTGGAATTACTTTACAAATTTGTCAGTTTTTTTTTAAACTGCTTGTCTAACACAAATTACAGATATAACTAGGAGGTAGCTGGGGCTTTGCCTCTGATCACTGACATGGAAGAAGATTTCTTCTTCCCTGTGATGGTTTAGACACTTCCGTACCCAAGCCTCATGGTTCTCTGCTGGCCTATGCTACCTGGTAAGACCCTGTTCCCTTATCTGTCCCATTCACCATTCTCATGGTCCCATCACCATAAAATCCCTGCTTTCCTTCTTTCTCTCTAATCCCTCTTTCCCCTCCCTAGCAGCCCACCTTACTCTTCACAAAGACACAGGTTGGACTCTAGGACCAGACTGCCTCATCTCCTGATACAACTCCCCTTTAGTAAGATTGCTTTCTGTGATGCTATTGCTGCCACCTTCCCCCATGCCCCAAAATGTTTTTGTCTTACGTGAAAAAATTTTGCCGTTATAGCTCTGACACCCATTTGAAACTATCAAAGAAAGAAGTCATTAGATGTGGTTCAGATTAATCTTATATATATATATACAATGAAACTTTTATGTATTTCCTGGCTTCATTATGCATTCATATTTAGTTATACTAACAACATATATTACACTGATTTAATTTGAAGTAAAAGCTAGTAGCATAATTTGAAGAGATTGCAAACTGTAAGGTTTTTAGATAAAGAATGAATCAATCTTCAAAGTAAACCAAAGCATTCATTGGCCCTTTGTCAGTATTTAACCTAAGTTAATGGTACCTGAAAATAGGTGTGGTCACCGGGATATTTATGTAGCACCTTAAGTTTTACAAAGTATTTTATATACATAGGTGTTATTACCCTTTAGTAAATTAATTTAATTAATGTTGTTACCATTTATAGCTAATGAACTAAAGTTTCAGAGAAGTTAAGTAGTTTTTGTTATATGTTAAGTACTTGTGTAACATAGGTAATGTATGAAGAGGCAGGATTCAAACCTACATCTTTCTGATTCTAAATCCAGTACTGTGGTGGCACAGTGGATAGAGCCCTGGGCCTTGATTCAGGAAGACCTGAGTTCAAATTCAGCCTCAGACACTTGCCAACTGTGTGACCCTGGGCAAGTCACTTACCTTCTCTTTGTCTCAGTTTCCTGAGCTATAAAATGGAGATAGTAACAGCACCTACCTCTTAGGGTTATTGAGAAGATCAAATGAGATGATGTTTGTTTAAGAAATAAAAGTGCTTAGCACAGTTCCTAGCACACAGTAGGCACTATATAAATGCTTATTCCCTTCTCTCCCCCTACCACCATCCACTGCACTACACTTAGCCTTTCTGTAAAAATGTCTGAGAAGTGTTAGTCTCAGTGCACTTCCTGAATTCTGCATGCTGTGCTTGACTCTTACAGAGTGACCAAGAGTTCTGTGTATCTTTAGAGAATTATTCATATTTATAGTCATTTGGCCTGTCAATCCATGCAAGAAAGACCAAGTGGATGAAGATTATTGCCCATATATCAATATATGTATAGGTGGATAACTTGTAAATCTTGTTCATAATTATATATATCTGGGACAGCGGTATAGGTGGAAAATGAGTTGGGTCCAGAGTTGAACAGAAGGAAGGAGTAGAATAGGTTGGATTACCTTTGAGTAATTATAAATCTCCTCTACTGACCCTGAGTTTCCCAGAAAAGTAAAGACTTTTCTGTTTAATATTAACCAGTACTGTTATATGACAGCAAAACATAGACTACAACAACCTTTGAAAAATAAGAAGTGAGTATAACTCAGAGGGCAGTGGAGGGGCTCATAATAGATGTATTTATTTCATATAGAGGAATGTTTTTACTGGATCTGTGATTTCATTGGTAGAGAGAGCTTTCATTGAGGACATTTCCTTTACCCCAATGCATACCAACAAATGCCCTGAAATTTATAGTCTTGGAATATTTCCTGGGGGCACTGAGAGATTAAGTTTAAAATTAAATTTTAAGATTAAACAAATGTTCAGGATCTTGTAGCCAGTATGTGTCAGAGGCAGAACTTGAACCTAGGTCCTCCTAGCTGGTCCTCCAAGGCTGGCCTTCTATCTACCATATGCCATGTTGCCTCTCTCACATATGTGATTATCATAGTAACATTATCTTGTGTGTAAGTAGTGAATATTGGGCCAAATCTTAATCATGTTTTGTATATTCTGTTACAGGATATGTGAATATGTAAAAAACAAGTTCCCTGATGGCATTTAAAATACAGCAATATGTCGACTGTGATGGCAACTGAGACTGAAAAGACCTTTGCTCTCCTCCAGACATTTAGCACTCTGTCTGTCATTTCTAGCCTTGGTTTAGGTTTATTCTGCTTTGTAGCAGATAGACTTTTGCAGTTTTCTTTCATTCAGCAAAATGACTGGCTTAGAGCCCTCTCTGATAATGCAGTGCATAGTATAATTGGAATGTGGTCATGGGCAATAGTAGTTGGACTCAAGAAAAAGAGTGATTTTGGAGAAGTAATTTTGGCTGGATTTTTAGCCTCAATTATTGATGTGGACCACTTTTTTCTAGCTGGATCTCTATCTTTAAAGGTAAGAAACATATTTCATTTTCTTATTATCCTTCCAAATAATCTCAGCTATGTATTCTTCACATCAGTTCTTAAATACTTAAGGCTTATTTTGATTGTCTTTTTCTTTTCATTTACTTTATGGCATACAGTTATAAAAACAGTTATTACACAGCATTTATAAAAGTGCAAAACACAGAAAGAACTGCGTTTTTTAATCCAACCCCATCATTTTCTTGTTATTGTAAACTTAGTCAAGAAACATTTTGTTACACAAGAAACAAAGTAGAGATAGTATATAAAATTGTAAGCTTGTTGCATACACCCTACTAACAAGGTAATAACAAAATTACCCTGTTGCTGTCTTCTTTTGAACTTCTATAGATTGTTCTGTGTATTTTTAAATGTTTTATTGATGCTGTTTTCTTTCATTTCTATCAGTACCAACTAATTCTCCCCTCCCTCAAAATAGAAACTCTCCTCCATAACAATAAGTATAGAAGAGCAAATCAAATCAATATATTAGCCATGTCTGGAAATATGTTTCATTTTACACTTTAAATCAATCACGGCCCTGCTAAAGGAGGGAAAGCATGTTTTAGCTTCAGTCTTTTCAAATCTTGATCACAGCATTGATCAGAGTTGTGAAAACTTTCAGAGTTGTTATCCTTGACAATACTGTGGTCATCCTGGAAATTGTTCTCTGTTTCTACTCATTTTTCTCTGCAATAGTCATACAGGTATTCTCAAGGTTCTCAGAAACTGCCATAGTTATAATTTCTTATAGTGCAATGATATTCAGTTACATTCACATACCACAATTTGTTCAGCTATTCACTCGGTCAGGTCTTTGCTACAGCAAAAAGTACTGCTAAAAATCCTTTTTGTAGTGATGGGTCATTCTCCTTAGTTTTTGACCTTGGGAGCACATGTGAAGTTCTGGTATATGTGGATAAAAGGATATGTACATTCAGTGATGTAACTTTTGGGTAGAGCTCCAAATTAATTTCCGTAATGGTGGTGTTGTGGTTTAAACTCTGCCTACCCAGGGACGCCAAAAACTCTTGTGGTTTCATGATGTGTTGTGGTGGAACCATCTCAAAGAATTCAGAGTCAGACCACCTCTAATCCAAGTATAGGCATGTATTGAGATTGATGCCCCTCAGGAAGCAGGCTAAGTTCCAAGAAGAACCAACAACTTCAGAGAAACAAGATGGATTTTTATAGGGTAAAGATGCAATTATGTAACAGAAATTATGAGTATTAAAAAGCCCTGAGGGTTTGTTAAGGGATTAGGTAATGGGGAGGGGGTCCCAGCCACAGTGGAATTGCATGTGCCATTACCCACAATGCATACAGAAAAATTCATTTTGGAGGCCGTATTTATGTATGATAATGATGTTATAATAAGCCTCTCTATGTCATAAGTTCACTGTAGGTCAGTTCTTTACTATTGCTGCACAGGTACCTACTTAGGGGAAGTCTCTTCTATTGTTTTGGGGTCCACATCCTGCTAGGGCATCCTGGTGCGGTTTTCTGATTGGCTGAGTATTGTGGTCCTGTCTGAGACTAGACAGATGTGGTTGTGGTTGAGTGCATGGACACACCTGCTGTTCTTGTGGGAAATATGAGGAATGGGTCTGGGGGCAGTGGCTAGCTAGAGGTAATGGCTGCAATCCCATCACATGGACGTGCTTGCTGTTTCTGTGAGAAATATGAGTTCATGAACACACCTGTTGTTCTAGTGACCAGTGAGGCATATATGAAGAAGTTAGGATATTTAGTGGTGGGGGCAGAGTGAGTGTCTAGATAGGGGCAGTGGGCCTGCTGTTCAGTGGGGCCTGTCTTTATTAGGATTCCATCAGTGGTACAAATTCATTGTTCTAACAGCAGTCTGTTAGTATGTCTGCCCTTGCAAATCTCTTCTAACATCTGTTGTTTTCTTCTTTTGTTGTCTTTGCCTTCTTAGTATTGTAAGGTAGAACCTCAGGGTTATTTTAGTTCTCATTTCTCATATTGTTGATTGGGAGATTTTTTTCACATGTTTATTTTTCATATGGTTATTGATATCTTGCTTTTTTTAAATTTGAAAACTCTCCGTTCATGTCCTTTTACACTTTATCTATTGGGGAATGGCTCTTATTCTTCTATATTTGTATCAATTCTAGATATATCTTGGATAGCGTGTCTCCATCAGAGAAATTTGCTGCAAAGATTTTTTTGTGCTGATTCCTTTTGAATTCTAATTTTTGTGGTGCAGGAGCTTTTTAATTTTATATAACTGAAATTGCCCATTTTGTCTTCTGCTATCACTTATGTCCTTTGTTAATGTAAGAATTCTGTACCTAGCAATCACTGTTAAAGGTATTTCTTCTCTAATTTTTTCTATGATGAGAACATATATTTGGATCATACATCCATTTTGAGTTTATCGTGGTATATAGTGTAATATGTTGCTCTAAATCTAATTTCTGCCAGATTGCTTTCAAGTTATCCTGGCATCTTTTAAGTCCTAACCCCAGCAGTTGGTGTCCTTCTACTTCTCAAACACAGTAATACTATGTTTGATCATTTCTGGGAGTCTTAGAATTAACCTGTTGTTTCTATTTTTAACCAGTACCAAAATACTTTTGACAATTATTATCTTTATAGCATAAATAGAAATCTGGCATTTCCAGACCTCCATCATTCCTGCTTTTTTCATTATTTCTGTTTGAAATTATTGACCTTTTTTTCTCCATATGAATGTCTTTGATTATCGGTAAGATTGAGTATTTTTTCAAGTGATATTTGTTAATTTGTGTTTCCTCATCAAAACCGTCTGTTTATATCCTTTGACTATTTATCCATTGTGGATTTGGAGTTAGTTGCCTTTGTAAATTTTAAAACTTTTTAATATATTTTAGATGTCAGGTTTTCATCTGTTATAGTTTGTATAATGCAGTCTGTTGTTTTTCTTTTGTTTCTTTTGTTTTTCTTGTACAAAATTTTTTATTCAAATATTTTTAAGGACCTCCATTTTGTCCTTAATAATTTCTTCTACTTGTTTAATAGGAAAAAAGTTCTTTCCATATATTGCTCCATTTTCTTCCATACTTTTCATAGATTTAAGAAATGGTTGTCTATCATCCAACTGAAATTCACTGGAATTATGTGATACAAGAAGTATGTCTAAAACCATTTCTACTAAATTATTAGCCAGAATTTTCAGGGACACTTGTTAAATAATGAATCCTTTATCTAGTTTTTAAAAAAAAATTATCAAAGATTAATTTTTTGTTTACATTTAGTTAGCTATCTGGTATCTTCATTCTCTCCCACTGATTTCTTTCTCTGTTTTTTTTTTGTCCAGTAACTATTTGGATGATAACCAATTTATAATATGTTTTAAAGCCTGAGAAAGATGAGGGGATTTTGTTCTTTTTAAAAACAATATGATAGATTAATTTCACAACAATTACATATTTAGAAATCGTTTTTAATCTGTGATCCCTGTTATAACACTTTGGACAAAGTCAATATGTATGTTGATTTGGTAAAAAAAAAATAAACTTTTTTTTGTTTAAAAGTCTTATAAAATTGTGACTCATCTAGCAGGCAATTTTCATCAGACTAAATATTATACCAGTCCTTTCATTTCCAGAGTAGAATATGGAAAATCATTTCCTTCACATTTACCAGTAGATGGCATCGTTCATCAGCAATAAATATCAGTAAAGATTTATTTTGCTATTTTTGAGTAATGGTCTTTATATTTATTTTTGCAGGAACCTGTTTTTTTTTTATTCATTACTCATGATTTGTCTGTAAACAAGTTGTCTATTAATATTCTAGCAAGAAACCTGGAAACAAGAAGTTCTTTGTTATTTCTTTTCATATCTATTAACAACAAGATCCACTACCTAAAATGAAGGGCTAAGCACCAACAGACTTTAAATAGTCATAGAAAATTGCCATCTCTGGCTATAAAATAGCAGGGAGCTAAGTGGTTGACAAAGGTTGAAACATAACAACATAACCCTAGGATTCTATAAACACTCATGTAATAATTGACCCACAGTTTTTTTTCTTCTCACACGAAGGGTAACTTTTACTTCCCATTGGAAATAAAATCTCCCAGTTAACTGTATGATTCCATATTTGTCTTTGTTTCTTTTTAAAAAAAAAATAAAGTTCATTATTTATTTATTTTTAACATTCTTTTTTTAAAAAATTTTGAGTTCTAAATTCTCTCCCTCCTGGCAGTCTTCCCCTGCCCTTTGAGAAGGCAAGCAATATGATATAACTTGATTGTATTTGTTTCAAATTAGAATTTTTAGTTACAGTTTTCATGCTCCATGTCAGCAGTTCGCAAATTGTGGTCCCAGGATCCGTGGCGGTCCCCAAGACCCTTTCAAAGTATCTTCATAGTCAAAATGATTTTTATGATAATAATAAATAATACTAAAATGCTCTTTGCCTATTAAAATACGCCTCCCTTTTCCAACTACATGTCTATGTGAGATTTTCTTCATGTACTTCAACCATAACAACATATTGCAACAGATCAAATGCAGAAGCAGATGTAGGAATCCAACTGTTTTCTATTAAGCCAGACATTAAAGAGATCTGCAAAAATGTGTAAAACAATGCCATTTTTCTCACAATTTTTTTCATTTTGGAGATATAGTTTTTTTAATGTTATTTATGTTAACATGTAATGGGTTTATTATTGTTTTAAAATTAATTGATAGTTTAATATAAGTTTTAATTTTGAATTGCTATTATCCACATAAAGAAAAGCTCTTTGAGGTCCTTAATAATTTTTAAGAATATGAAGAAGTCCTGAGATTTAAAAAAATGGGTTTAGAGTTTCTGCTCTACATACATAAAAATACAATATAATAAATTAATTTCTGTAGAAAAATTTAATAATTCAGAGACATAGATGTTTTGGAATCTGTTTACTCACATGTGAAATTTTGGCCAAGATTTAAATAGTTTTCCACTTTATTGTAAAAAATTGTATTTTTTATTATGGATGATCAGAGCTAATTTACTTGAAAAACAGTTCCACTGTGTTAATTTTCTCATTATTAATAATAGTGGTAATAATTGCTAGCATTTATATAGTGCCTATTATGTACCAGGCACTGTGCTAAGTGCTTTACAAGTATCTCATTTGATCCTCACAATGACCCTGAAAGGTAAGTTCTATTATTATCACCATTTTACGATAGAGGAAACTGAGGCAAGCAGAGGTTAAGAGACTTGCTGAGGGTCACACAGCTAGTAAATGTCTGAGGACAGATTTCTCTGAACTTGCGTTTTCTTGACCCCCAGCTCAGCACCCCATCTACTGCACCCCTGGCTATCTCTGTTCTTCCTAACTGCTTGGATTAATTTTTATTTGGGATCAAAAGCATGTTTGTTCTGAGTATAATAATTCGTTTATGCCAGCTGAACGCAAGCTCTTGAAGGTCCTAGATTGGAAAGGCATGAAAGTATGGGCCCAGGGATATGTGTGTGTGTGTGTGTGTATATATATATATATACACACATCCCTGAGGTAAGACAGAAGCTGATTTTTTTTCTTTTTGCTACAGCAACCCATGACACCAATCTCCTAAGGTATGGTGAGATTTTACAGATATTTTGAAATTTTAGAGAAGTGTACATAATATTGCTACATGGTTCTGGCAACTTAGAGGAGAAATAAAGTGATAATGTAATCATTTTACTAATACTTTATAATATTTGATGCACTGCTTTGTGTTGACACAAAACGGGAGGTTCTGGAGACACTTTAAAAGTCAAACGCTTCTGTTAAATCCAACTTTGCTAAGTGCAAAATGTAATTATTAACCATGTGGTTCCTCAAATCTGATTATTTAAGTAAGAAAATGGCTCCCATTATACACATTGCCCACTTTTCTGTGTATTCTGTTTTGATTCATGTATTAGGGTGGTTGAAATGTCCAACAGAGAAAAAGTTTAACTTGGTACTTCATTTAAGAAACAGGAAAGCAACCAGTAAATATCTAAAAAAAAAAAATGCCCTCCCCAAATAGAAACAATACTTGATATTTCTTTTTCTTTTCCCCCAGGCTGCTTTGAACCTTCCACACAGGCCCTTTCTCCATTGTTCTACTCTCATACCTATCGTGGTTCTGACACTAAAGTTGATAATGCACCTTTTCCGGCTGAAAGACTCGTGGTGCTTTCTTCCCTGGCTGTTATTTATATCTTGGACTTCTCACCATGTTCGGGATGGAATTCGTCATGGCTTATGGATTTGCCCTTTTGGAAAAACTGCTCCCCTGCCCTATTGGCTCTATGTGACAATCACAGCATCTTTACCTCACTTAAGTTCATTCATTATGTATTTAACAGGGACCAGAGAGATGATGTCTATAAAACATGGAATTCATATCGATGTCTAAGGGAACTAGATGATAACTTTTGGAGAACACTGTTTAAAAGTAATCAATGAATGTACTCATCATTGAAGTGAATTTTTAAATACATGTCACCTCTGCAGCAATTGTAGTTCTAATATTTAGTTACTTTGGTTCTAGAATTGTTTTGCGTGGTCAACAAAATGATTTAAATGTGAAGAATCTCATTTATAGAGTTCTAGTCAGTCATCTGTTCTATATATATGAAAATATTGTTTTATTTTTTCTAACTCAGCTTTTTTATACACTATTCAGTTTTTCTTGCTTTACCATCAGCATTTTGGGTTTTATTTATTATTTAGGTCATGATTGTTTCCAAAAAGAATTTTAAGGGGCCATTTCCAAGCAATCTTCCATATTTGTTGAGTTGAGTTGAATTGAAGTTTTGGAGAATTGTACTTTTGAGCAGCCTATTTCCTTCTGAAAAAAAGCTCAGGGTCTAGGGTGCCCAAGTTATGGACAGTTAACATTATGTTGAGCTGCTTAACTCCTGTGAATCTTGAAGCACTGAAATAACTAAAATTGAATGCTGTTACTTTGTAAAAATGACTGCTAGTATTTATCCTGAATTTTTATCTTGCCTGAAAATACAACTTGCCAGGTGCTAATTGTTAATTAAGGACAGAATTAGTTTTATCTAAATAGAGTATTGAGAGGGGTTTGGTGGTTAGTATTGGGGAGGTTGGAATTCATGAATGACATTATCTAATGCTAGAACTAATTTATTATTTCAGGAAATACATCCCTGCTACAATAAAGTATTAGCTACAATGTAATGGTTATAATAATATTTTATCAAAGTGTTGTCTGTCTAGACCTTTTGCCCATGAATCCCATGCATTGGGGTTTTTTATCTGCTTTAAAAAAGGTACTACTACTACTGCTAGATATGAATATGTCTACACTGTTTACAGAATAATAGCTAAATGGATTCTTCAGTTATATCAGTGGAACTTTAACTGACCTTTGATCTACAAGCATAACCAATAATAATGTAATATCAAATATAGGATCACATATATGCCATTAAGATTATTCCAGTTGCCATCAATTTGTTTATATGCTATGTCAAAGTAATGTATCAGTTAAATGATTTTAAAAACTTAAATTGCTTGCTACTTAAAAGGAAAAGTATAACTTTTCAGAAAATAGTCTAGTTTAAGGAAACTTATTTTTTGCTAAATTCCTTTAAATCAATGTCTGTTAAAATGGTTAAGTTTAAAGGAGAAATGAACAACTATAACTCTTGGATTTACATATAGTTTAATGCTACTTTACTGACGGTCAGTGCATTCAGGGTCACATGATGCACTTTACTGCACACAAAATCCATTGTCTTCAGATGTTATTTATATTTTCTTATGGATATGTGAACTACAATGCCAATAATGATGTGTGCCTTAATCTGTGAGAAATTATGAATGATTCGTGGAGCCTACTTGAGAAAAGTAGATTTTTTTTTATATACCACCAAATTAATGTTCAGTAAATTGTCATTAAGGTCTACCCAGGCTCTGACTAAGTAATTTAAGTCCATCAATGAAAGAGAACACTCTTTATTCTCTCTTTCTTTCCAAATAGGAAAAATAACCTATTTTCAGAAATTAATAAATCAAAGTAGGATTATTCTTTTGTTTACTTTCTTTTTATGAAGTTTTAAAATACTTCATACATTTTCTTTCTGCAAACCAGGTTGGAATTAAATCCAAATACAGGATGTCATTAAAGAATGTTACATTGGCATTTGTCTCTTTCATATTTCTGAAATTAGTTGGGGGGAGAGGGATAACTTTGAAAATGGTGCTATGTTTAGGTGACTTAATTTTACTCATTAAGAGCAGGTTAGGGTTGATTTCTTTTTCCACAATAATCTCTTCCTTTGATCATTCTGTGGAAGCTACAGCCTCTTGCAGGTTAGACATAGGGCAGCTGTTTTTCTTTATCTCTCAGGTTCCCCTCCTCATCTGCTACTTTGAACTCCATAGTGGTAGCTATGACTTTGTTAGATCCCAGTGATAATCTGTGCCAACACTACCATCACAATATTCCATTTAAAGAGTTGGGGTTGTACTTTTGTCTGCCTGAATGTATGTTTACCACTTTTAAACAGTCTCAGGCAATAACTCAGCCCATATAGTATTCTCCCTTTGCTACTAAGATATACTTGTACGTGCCTTTACCTACTTCTTCCTTTATCCATATTATTCATATCTGCCACTCACAAAGAAAATCCTTCTGCTTTATTTGAGTTCTCTTCCTCTAAACAGGGGCCATGTTATCTCTTTATAGATTTTGCCCCTTCCCACCGTTTTTTTCTGTTGTGCTTGACATGGGATCCATTCCTACAAGAGACAAAGAGCATAGAATTATTGCTCCATAGTAGAAATTTCCCTGTGTCCTTGACTGTGAAGTTCATTGTTACCTCCTGTCCTCCCCATGATCCCTCACCTGTTTGTCATGAAATCTCTCTGGATCCATGCTTTCTCATTCTTCTGGATGTCAGTTGCCCCTAGAAGCTCTAATTCTTCTTCTTCTGTGGGAGGATGCTGCCCATGGAGGCACAACAATCTTTTAGAGGTATTAGTCTGTCTAAGCATTAATTCTCTTACTGTCAAGTCCCCATTAGACAATATGTCTGTCTCACCATGACCGTGTTCTTCACTGGAATGCTCCCCCAACACTGAATTGAGAGTTCCTCCCCTTCTCCCTATTTCACTCCCTCCCTTGTCATATCACCCATTCTCCTGGAAGCCCTCTTTGTCCTAAGATACTTACAGGAGTTATTTTCCCTTCGTTGTTTGTCACTGACTTGGGGCTACATCGTGCATTTCCCTCTATCTTCTTCCTTCTGTCTTCTCTTTTGTGTATCTTCCTATTATGAAATTTAGTTCCATAAAGAATTTCAATTCACCAGCAAAGGAGGGGGTATTTTGAAGTTTAGTCCCTGATGTTTCTGGCCTATTCCTCCAACATTGTTCCTATTTAAGTTCTGTTTTCACTTTTGTCTGTATACTCTTTAAAAAAAAAATCTATTGGGGCAACTAGGTGGTGCAGTGAGTAGAGCACCGGCCCTGGAATCCAGAGGACCTGACTTCAAATTCAGCCTCAGACACTTGACACACTTACTAGCTGTGTGACCTTGAGCACTTAACCCCAATTGCCCTGCCTTCCTCCCTCAAAAAAAAAATCTATTAATGGTTCTTTTGTTGTTTTTAACCCCATTGGTATCTTTACAATTTTTTTCTCCTTTTCTTTTTGGATAATTTATTTCATTATTTGTGCCTCTTTGGTTGCTGTATTTGGCATGATGGATAGAGTGCCACGCCTGGAGTCAGGAAGACCTGAGTTCAAATGTGACCTCAGACACTTACTAACTTGTGAGCATGGGCAAGTCACTTAGTCCTGTTTGCTTCATCTGTAAAATGAACTGGAGAAGGAAATGGTAAACTACTCCAGTATCTTTGCTAAGAAAATCCCAAATGTAGTCATGAGTTGGACATGACTGAAATGATTGAACCACAACTTGTGTTTCTGTTGTCTGAGGTCTTTGCAAAGCTAATTGTCCACATTTTGGGGTGAGAATGCTTCAAATGCCTCTTATTGGAGTCCTTTTTTCATTGATGATTAGACTGATTTGTAGGGTATATCACCTTGAGCTACACCTTAAGTTCCTTTGCTATTCAGAACACATTATTCCATTCCCGTCTGCAATTCCTTGTGAGTAAAGAATAGTCTGCAGTATTCAAGTTTTCTTTCCTTTATATTTGAAGGTCTTTGCTTCTGGAAATTGCAGAATTTGTTGTTATTAGAATTGTTAAATTTATCACTCATGAGTCTTGGAGTTTGCAGCATAGGGTTTTTTTATTTTTCTGAATGTAGTCTATGGATTTTTTGCAATCGTTACTGTTTTCTATTTTCAAAAGTTCTGGGTAGTTTTCTCATATTATTTCCTTTCTTGTGGTTTTTTGGCTTACCGCATTTCCCCATGTATAAGACGCACCCTTTTCAAAAAATTTGGGGTCTAAAAACTGGGTGTGTCTTATACAGTGGTTATAGATTTTTTTACTTGCATTTCCCGCTTTTTTGCATTTGTTGTCTTTGCACTCATTGTTTCGCATTTCATACCAGTATATTACATTATGTTTTGCCATGTTCTGCCCAGAAATGGCTCAGAAAAGATTTTCGCACAGTATTGGATTCAAGTTAAAAATGATCCAGTTTGCAAAAGTGAATGGAAATCGTGCTGCTGAACGTAAGTTTGGTCCTCCTCCAATTGAGAAAACAATCCAAAGACTGGCTACAGGAAGAAGAAACCCTACTGAAAACGCCACAGCAGGAGAAGGCCATGAGAGGCAAGTCAGCAAAATGGCCTGATTTAGAGAGGGATTTGAAGATATGGATTGCAGAGCAAAGGACAATTGGAATTCCTGTGTCCACAAAGATGGTTCACCGTGAGGCAAGAAGAATTGCTGACGAAAAAGAAGTTACTGATTTCAAAGGAGGACACAATTGGTGCTTCAGGTTCATGAAATGGAATGGACTAAGCATGTGTACACATACCAGACTTGCCCAAAAGATGCCTGAAAGCTATGAGCAGAAGGTCCTTGAAATTCATCATATTATTGTACGAATTTTATGATGAATAAAACTTGAGTTCAATAATTTTATGTAATACATTTTTTCCCAGATTTTGGGCTCCAAGATTAAGGTGCATCTTATACATGGGGAACTATGGTACATTCTTCTGGGAGACCTAAAATCTTTAAATTGCCTCCATGCATCTTGTGTTTGAGATCAACATGTTTTGCTTGTGTAGAGATTGTTTTCTTTTAATGCTATTGTCTTTTGCTTCTCTTCTTCCAGATTATCCTTTACTTCTATGTGTTTTCATTCCCAATCAGTGATGTATTTTTGGTGAGATTTATTACTGTGAATTCTATTCTGCCAATTATTTCTGTTGTTGCAGGCCACAAATTCTGCATTTGTGATTCTTATTTCTCTCTTGAAACCAACTGCCACCCACAAGGCAGGCAGGCCAGCCCTGTTGAAGCAGCAAGATGAGGCAAGAGGTGTCAGGAAAGTCAAACCATCACTACCACTTTGACCACTATCTCCCCTGAAATTCCTATGGAGACATGAATCCAGCAGCCTTGGGAATAGCAATCCTTCCAGTACAGTTCCTACAGCTGTCATCCCAGGAAGCAATCCTTGGTGAAGGTGTAGGCTGGCTTTTACAGCTACTGAAGACCCAGAAAAGAAAGTTCTTGCTACCAAAGTTCTTGGCTCTGTCACATGGTTTAACATGCTAAACTGATATGATTTTATCCATGCAAACAACATTCAAGAAGAGACATTATTATTTGCTTAGCAGCTGTGCTTTAAGGACTGAAACCTTTCTGTCTGACTTGCAGCTGTGTTGTCTCTCCCATTGCAATGTGACTTTTTTGAGAGCAAGGATTGTCTAACATTTCTATCTATATCCTCAGCACTTAGCATAGTAATAAATGTTTTATTCATTCATTCATCTTGAACTCTTCTAGAATATTCTGCTGTACTTCCACATTCTCCAGGGAATCCGCAGAGTCCTGTGCCTCATGAGGTGTTGATTTAGTTTCCTTTGTCTTAAAATATTTATTCAGAGATATTTGGATTAATTTGGATTTCTTGGGAGCCAACTTTCTTTATGCTATCAATATCTTCTTTCCTGTTGATTTATCTTCTTTTGCTTGGGGTTTTTTTTAATGAGTTTTATTCCTTCTGAGTTCTTTGGCAATTTCAGTCTTTTCCTTATATTTCCCTTTCACTCACTTTTTTGACTCCTTCCCTTTTGATGGAAGTTCCCCTAGGTAATTTCTATGCAAGATGTCCCAAAAGTCTTATGCAGTTTTGACCTTTAATAGCTTAAATAGCTAAGCTTTAAAAGCTTAAAACTACATTAAGACTTCTAGTGTAGCCTGTATATCAACTCCTATACTCCCTCTGATTTTCCTTATAAAATTGGAGTTGTGTTTCTTTAGGGGGAAAGATTTAATAACAGTAAAAAATGCAATTAAATGGAGCAACCATTAAAAATTATGTCTAGAGAGAAATTATGGCTTTATGACAACATGAATGATCACTTCAAATCACAAAAATTTGAATGGGAAAATTGCTATAGTAATTTTTAGGTTTAACACAATAGCTTAAAACCAAGAATCAGTTAACTAAACAAAGTACCCAAACTTCAATGTAATTTACCTTGCTCGCTCTCCACCTCAGTTTCTTTGGCTTTGTCCTGCAGCAGGATAACATGCATCAATAGCAATATTTGGTTGCTTAGACTCCCCCTCCCCTGGTAGTTCATGGTTGCTGAGAATTCTCAGAAATGAGAGGATTATTTTAGTTCCATAAAGAAATAAAAACAGCTGTGGTCACATAACTAAAATTCACCAGTGAATAAGTAGGAGACTATGTTTACTGGGTTATAAATGCTTCCATGGGAAAGTTCAACCATCAAAACATAACCAAGGAAACCTACAAATTCTGACAAACATAATTTCAATTTAACCCAACTCCTGCCCCAAGCCTGGGGTGGTTTCTTGAAAGACAGTTTTGTAGAGCTGTGTGCTGCATACATGAAGGGAGATTGTGGCTCCTATTTTGAAGAGAGTCCTTTAAGTCCCTGAAGCTGTATGCAGGTGGAGAGACTTCAGAGTAAATGCTTAGGGAGAGGGAAACAGAATTCTGGAGAAAGACAGGGCAAAAGAGGCAAGACACAAACTTTTGGATAGCAAAATAAACATTTAGGAGTCAGCTTTCTGTGTGCAGTCAGATCAAATGGTAAGAGCAGAGTTCAAAAGCAATACCAAATTAAAAGAAAGAACAATGATGAGAAGATGTTACTATAACTAAAATCACTCCAACCCACTCTGTTTAAACAGGCTGTGTGCTATAAAAAATGGAAAAGATGAATTAAAAATATTGATTCTCTACTTGAAATAATAAACAACTTTAGCAAAGTTGCAGGATATAAAATAAACCCACATAAATCCTCAGCATTCCTATACATTACTGACAAAGCCCAACAGCAAGAGATAGAAAGAGAAATTCCATTCAAAGTTACTGTAGGCACTATAAAATATTTGGGAGTCTAGTTGCCAAGACAAACCCAGGACCTATATGAACATAACTATGACACACTTTTCACGCGAATAAAATCAGATCTAAATAAATGGAAAAATATCAGTTGCTCATGGTTAGGCTGAGCTAATATAATAAAAATGACAATTTTACCTAAATTAATCTATCTATTCAGTGCCATACCAATCGAACTACCAAAAAATTATTTTACTGAGCTGGACAAAATAATAACAAAATTCATCTGGAAAAACAAGAGGTCTAGAATATCTAAGGTATTAATGAAAAGACATGCTAGAGAAGGTGGCCTAGCCATACCAGATATTAAACTGTACTACAGAGCAGCAGTCATCAAAACTGCCCGGTACTGGTTAAGAAACAGGGGTGTGGATCAGTGGAATAGGATAGGTACACAAGTAGGAGAAATCAACAAGTTTAGCAATCTACTCTTTGATAAACCCAAAGAGGTTAGCTTCTGGGCTAATAATTCACTATTTCACAAAAACTGTTGGGAAAATTGGAAAATGGTAGGACAGAAACTGGGCGTAGATCAATATCTTACACCATATACCAAAATAAAGTCAAAATGGGTTCATGATTTAGGAGTAAAAGCTGATACTATAAGTAATTTGGGAAAGCAAGGAATAGTTTACTTATCAGATTTATGGAAAAGTAAAGAATTCATGACCCAACAAGAGATAGAGAGTATTACAAAATGCAAAATGGATAATTTTGATTATGTCAAATTGAAATGTTTTTGTACAAAAAAAGCCAATGCAACAAAAATTAGGAGAGAAGCAGAAAATTGGGAGAAAATCTTTGCAACTAGTATCTCTGATAAAGGCCTCATTTCTAAAATATACAGGGAACTGAGCCAAATATATAGGAATACAAGCCATTCCCCAATTGAGAAATGATCAAAGGATATGAACAGGCAGTTTTCAGAGGAAGAAATTAAAGCTATCTATAGGCATATGAAAAAATGCTCTGGATCACTATTGATTAGAGAAATGCAAATCAAAACAACTCTTAGATACCACATCTCTCCTGTCAGATTGGCTAAAATAACAAAACAGGAAAATGATAAATGCTGGAAAGGATGTGGGGAAATTGGAACATTGTTACATTGCTGGTGGAGTTGTGAGCTGACCCAGCCATTTTGGAGAGCAATTTGGAACTATGCCCAAAGGGCTATAAAAATGTTCACACCCTTTGACCCAGCAATACCACTTCTAGGGTTGTATCCCAAAGAAATCACACAAGCAGGAAAAGGACCCATATGTACAAGGATATTTATAGCGGCTCTTTTTGTGGTAGCCAAGAATTGGAAATCAAAGGGATGCCCATCAATTGGGGAATGGCTGAACAAGCTGTGGTATATGAAGGTAATGGAATACTATTGTGCCATAAGAAATGGGGATGATACAGACTTCGTAACAACCTGGAAAAACCTACACAACATAATGCTGAGTGAGTGGAGCAGAGCCAGGAGAACATTGTACACAACCACAGATATATGGATTCTGTGAGGACCAACCCTGACATACTGCGCTCTTCTCAGCAACGTAAGGTGCAAGGACAACTCCAGGGCACTCACGATGGAGAATGCTATCTTCATCTAGAGAAAGAACCGTGAAGTTTGAATACAAATTGAGACGCACTACATGCTCGCCTTTTTTGCTTCTCTTTTGTTTTTGTTTTTGAGATTTTTTTTTTGGTTCTGTTTCTTCTTTCTCATGATTCATTCCGTTGGTCATAATTCTTCTCCACAACTTGACTAGTGTATAAATTAATTCAATGCGAAGTTATACATGGTAGTTATATGAGATTCCATGCCGTCTTGGGGAGGGAGGGGAGAAAATCTGGAACTCAAAGTTATGTGGAACCGTGTGTGGTAAACTAAAAATAAATAAATAAATAATTTTTTAAAAAAATAAAGATATTGATTCTGACTTTAATAAAAAATTTAGAAGTTATAGAAGTTAAACTTTACAAGTTTAGCCAATACAAAATAGGGAAAACAAGGAGGCTTAAAAAAATCCCAATTTGCCTCAATCAGCAAACATTTAATCTCCGAGAAAGCAAAGACCCAGAAGTTTATCTGCAAAGCATTTCAGAAGAGGAAGTTAGAAGACTACGAACAGTACTACTTCAAGTAAACAAAAAGCACTTGAAAGGAAAAGGAACCTGCGGAGAGCTTGTCATAAGACCCAACTAAGTCAGATAATCCTGAGATTCATAAATGAACCTGGGATGAGGACAACAAATAGGCATATGGGGCAGCTAAGCGGCACAGTGAGTAAAGCACCGGCCCTGGAGTCAGGAGGACCTGAGTTCAAATGTGACCTCAGACACTTGACACACTAGTTGCGTGACCTTGGTCAAGTCACTTAACCCCAACTGCCCTGCCTTCCCCCCTCCAAAAAAAAAAAAAAACCAAATAGGCATAACATCGAACAGACCTTCAGGAATTTCTGTAGTGGTCTATACACATTAGTAACAGTAGTGAAAATACTGAATTTAGACTCCATCATCTCAGTATGCAATATTCCATGTGAAGAATGGCACTGAAATGGCCCTGAAGAAGAAAGATAAAGCTGGGAAGAATGGCTAGACCTGACCAAATACATTTTTAATTCCTGCTAGAAGCAACAGAATTTTAAAGGAACCCAGTTTGATTCTCTTTTTTTTTAATAATATTGCACAAGTACTAATTTTATTTTATTTTTTTTGTTTTTTATTTATTTAATATATTTAGTTTTCAGCATTGATTTTGATTTTTACAAGAGTTTGAATCACAAATTTTCTCGCCATTTCTACTCTCCCCCCCCACTCCAAGATGGCGTATATTTTGGTTGCCCTGTTCCCCAGTCAGCCCTCCCTTCTGTCACCCCACTCCCCTCCCATCCTCTTTTCCCTTCCTTTCTTGTAGGGCAAGATAAATTTCTATGCCCCATTGCCTGTGTATCTTATTTTCTAGTTGCATGCAAAAATTTTTTTTGTTTTTGAACATCTGTTTTTAAAACTTTGAGTTCCAAATTCTCTCCCCTCTTCCCTTCCCACCCACGCTCCCTAAGAAGTCAAGCAACTCAACATAGGCCACATGTGTATCATTATGTATAACCCTTCCACAATACTCATGTTGTGAAAGACTAACTATATTTTGCACCTTCCTAACCTATCCCTCTTTATTGAATTTTATCCCTTGACCCTGTCCCCTTTTGAAAGTGTTTGTTTTTGATTACCTCCACCCCCATCTGCCCTCCCTTTTATCATCCCCCTCTTTTCTTCATCTTCTTCCTTCTTTTTTCCTGTGGGGTAAGATACCCAATTGAGTGTGTATGGTATTCCCTCCTCAGGTCAAATCTGATGAGAACAAGATGCACTCATTCCCCATCACCTGCCTTCTCTTCTCTTCCTACAGAACTGCTTTTTCTTGCCACTTTTATGCGAGATAATTTGCCCCACTCTATCTCTCTCTGTCTCCCTCTCTCAATATATTTCTCTCTCATCCCTTAATTTGATTTTATTTCTTTTAGATATCTTCCCTTCATCTTCAACTCACCCTGTGCCCTCTCTCTCTCTCTGTGTATATATATATATATATATATATGTACACACACACACATACATATATACATATATATACACACATACATATATACATACATATACATTCACTTATATATATATATATATATATATATATATATATATACATAAACATATATATATATGCATATTCCCTTCAGCTACCCTAATACTGAGGTCTCATGGATCATGCACATCATCTTTCCATGTAGGAATGTAAACAAAACAGTTCAACTTTAGTAAGTCCCTTATGATTTCTTTTTCTTGATTACCTTTTCATGCTTCTCTTGATTCTTGTGTTTGAAAGTCAAATTTTCTATTCAGCTCTGGTCTTTTCACTGAGAAAGCTTGAAAGTCCTCTATTTTATTGAAAATCCATATTTTGCCTTGGAGCATGATACTCAGTTTTGATGGGTAGGTGATTCTTGGTTTTAATCCTAGCTTCATTGACCTCCGGAATATCATATTCCAAGCCCTTTGATCTCTTAATGTAGAAGCTGCCAGATCTTGGATTATTCTGATTGTGTTTCCGCAATACTCAAATTGTTTCTTTCTGGCTGCTTGCAGTATTTTCTCCTTGATCTGGGAGCTCTGGAATTTGGCAACAATATTCCTAGGAGATTTCTCTTTGGGATATATTTGAGAAGGCAATCAATAGATTCTTTCAATTTCTATTTTGCCCTGTGGCTCTAGAATACCAGGGCAGTTCTTGATAATTTCTTGAAAGATGATATCTAGGCTCTTTTTGTGATCATGGCTTTCAGGTAGTCCAATAATTTTTAAATTATCTCTCCTGGATCTATTTTCCAGGTCAGTGGTTTTTCCAATGAGATAGTTCACATTGTCTTCCATTTTTTCATTCCTTTGGTTCTGTTTTATAATATCTTGATTTCTCATAAAGTCACTAGCTTCCACTTGCTCCAATCTCATTTTTAAGGTAATATTTTCTTCAGTGGTCTTTTGGACCTCCTGTTCCATTTGGCTAACTCTGCCTTTCAAAGCATTCTTCTCCTCATTGCCTTTTTGGAGCTCTTTTGCCATTGAGTTAGTCTATTTTTAAAGGTGTTGTTTTCTTCAGTGTATTTTTCAGTATTTTTTGGGGTCTCCTTTAGCAAGTCATGGACTTGTTTTTCATGGTTTTCTCGCATCCTTCTCATTTCTCTTCCCAATTTTTCCTCTACTTCTCTAACTTGCTTTTCCAAATCCTTTTTGAGCTCTTCTATGGCCTGGGACCAGTTCATGTTTTTCTTGGAGGTTTCTGTTGTAGGCTCTTTGACTTTGTTAATTTCTTCTGTCTACTTGACCCTTGAGTTTTTCAGTGGGGTATGACTGCTTATAGAGTTAAGAGAACTATGTTCCAAGCCTGGGGGGATGTGCCAGCTCTTCCACACCAGCACTCCTCCTTCCCCAAGAACCCCTGACCCGGACTGGACTTAGGTCTTCAGCAGGCTCTTCACTCCTGCTCTGATCCGCCACTTAATTCCTCCCAGCAGGTGGGCCTGGGGCCGGAAGCAACTGCAGCTGCAGTTCTGTAGCTGCCCCACCTCTGCTGCCCCTGGGGCGGTAGCCGAACCTCGAACTCCTTCCACTCCCGCAGCTTTTCCCACTAACCTTCTCTGTTGTCTTTGGTTTTTGTGGGTTGAGAAGTCTGGTAACTGCCACAGCTCATTGATTCAGAGTGCTACCCAGTTTGATTTTCAAGTTATCACAAATATGAAGTCTAAGAGAATATAAAATATCACAGTCTATATGATGACTAAAACATTATAGATGATATGGTATAAGGAACTATTGACTATTTCCCTATTTTCTCTTCTCTAAAACTACATATAACAACAGTTTGTGTGTGCATTAAGAGTATCCTTGATGAAAACCTGAATAGGGAACAGGCAGCTGCTGAAAGCAATTTTCTACAACAGTCCATATCTTCATAGTTATATTATTTACTGAGAGGTAGAAAGAATATATCATCTTGCTGTGTCTACTGTTTGTTGATTTAATAAAAACATTTGTCTCAGTAGATGAAACAGAGGCCAGTTTTAAGCATTCCCCTCAAACAAGGTATCTCTCATACCTTACCTCATTTGAATCATCCAGAGTCTATGATATTCTACAGTTCTTGTTTGTACATAATTGTTTGCATGTTGTCTCCCTCAGACCATGAGTGCCTGGAGAGCAAGAACTATCTTTTGCCTTTCTTTGTATCCCCAGCACTTAGAACAGTGCCTTGCACATAGAAGGTCCTTTAATAAGTATTTATTGACTAATTGACTGACTGGGTACTCTATAGAGAATTTATAGGAGGAAAAAAAAACATTAATCACACAAGATGAGAAGAGGGCCCAATCAATACCAGTATAGCAAATATTTCCACCAGTGAAAACTAAGTAACAATGACCCAATTAAAGTCAGCATCAAAACAGTCATAAAACACTTACGGTGTTTGACAGTGTCATGGAGGATGGCCTATATAGAATTCCAATAAGAGAGTTTTCCTACCAACAAATGCCCCTATTCATAGATGATATTATGCTAATTTCCCCAAGCCCAAGGACGTTCCAGATCTTCTTCAATAAATTCAAAAGACATTGAAAACAGATTGGCCATTCGCACTAGAAAAACCAAAGTGGATGAAAATTTCACATTGACCTTAAAATATGACTTGTAGTTAAAAGGTTAACCCACTGAAATTATCCATTCATATGTGCATCTTGGACACATGTTAAAAATGGACAATGAACATGATCTATATTTGAATAGGTAAAGGATATAAGATTTGATCACGTTTGAGAAACTGTATCATGCTTTTAAATATTCAAAGATTCTTGCTGCCCCTAAACCTATCTTTTTTTAACACCAATGTTCTCTCAGTAAATCAAGGAATTCCATGATCTCCGAAGAATATTTCAGAGGAAGACACTTTAGGCTAGAACATATTCCTGAAGATGATTTGCACACAAGACATTATGTGAAATAAAGCATGTCCCAAAAGTCTTTGGTGCAGTTTTAAGTTACTGAAACTTATACAGAACACCATGTGTGTCATTAAGGAAATGTAGGACCAGAAAAAAGAGGCATTCTGATCATATAAGAAGAGTGAACAATTCCTGATGGAAAGACTGAGTTCTGCATTGGTACACATGAAATATTAAAAGTAAAGAAGGAATTCCCTTTGTGCATTCAGACACTTCTCCAGACTCTGGGCATTTTCACTGGCTGTTCGTTCTGCCTGAAATTCTTTCCCTCCTCATCTCTACCTCTTGGCTTCTTTTAAATCTCAGCTAAAATCCTACCTTTTACATGAAACCTTTCCCAATACTCCTTAATGCTAGTGCTTTCCCTCTGTTGATTACCTCCCATTTATCCTGTCTACATCTTGTTTGTACACAATTGTTCTCTTGCTGTTTTCCCTATCAGACTTTGAGCACCTTGAGAGCAAGAACTACCTATTGCCTTTCTTTGTATCCCCAGCACTTAGCACAGTGCCTGGCACATAGTAGGTCCTTTAATAAGTATTTACTGACTGATTGACTGATTGGATACTCTATAGAGGATTCATAGGAGAAAAAAAAACCATGAATCACACAGGATGACAAGTCACAATCAATACCAGTGTAGCTAATATTTCCACTAATGAGAATGCAGACTCTTCAAGCTACAGAACTACAAAAGTGCTGGGCCTCAGGATGGCACAGTAGATAGAGAACTAGCCTCAGACTCAGGAATAGTTGAGTTCAAACCTGGCCTCTGTCACTTACTACTGGTCATGTGACTCAAAGCAAATCATTTAACCTTTCTGTGCCCTGAAACAACTCTACATTTATAAATTGCATAAGAAGAGATTGTTTCTTCACAAAGAGCTGCCTACAGCAGGGAAATCCAGAGGTCCAAAACAACAACAAAATTACAATACCTGCTTGTTTTATAGTCTATTTTGAATCCCGGCCATGGAAATCAACAAGTTTGAACTATGTAGTTACTGTGAATTTTAATATTGGACCTTAAGGTTCATGAGACCATAGATGTGGAATACATAGGAAACAACATGGTACAATGGAAAGAACTGGGAAGTCGGAAGACCTGGGTTCAAAACCTGCCTTGGTTGCTTGCTAGCTCAGTAAGCCTTTTACCCTCCCAGAATCTGTTTCCTTACCTATAAAATGAGAAGTTTGGACTAGATGGCCTCTGAGGTCCTTTCTGCTCTAGGTCTGTTGTCCTGTGATTTCAAAAGGTCATTTGGTCCAATTTCCTTTTTTCCTATTGGTTCACGCCCAAGTTCTCCCAGCTGATTGTCTACTTTACCATTTGTAAAGATCTGGAAAGGAGGGGCTTCACATCTTCCATTGATTATCTATTCCAGAGAATGATAAAAAAAAATACCTAGCATTTATAGGTTTGTGAAATGCTTTACATATATTATCTTATTTGATCCTTATTATTTTCCACATTTTACATATGAGGAAACTGAGGCTGAGGTTAAGTGATTCACCCAGGGTCAAATAGCTAGCAAGTATCTGAGGAAGGATTTGAATTCAGGTTATTCTAACTCCAGGCCCAGCACTCTATCTATGGCCCAAAACAAGGATGCATAAGTTGTTCATTTCTTTGACTAGAGATGTAAAGTTACATATAATGGAAGTCCCTGATTTCTGATGCACCTAGGGGTACTTGGCATGATCTTATAGTAACTAAATAAATATTAGGCCAATTGAGTACATGACAGTCTCATATCTCTGTGTATGGAATTCTCCAGAAACCTTTCAGTGCCGTGCTTTATTACCACCATAGTCTGATAAATGTGGCAGCACTACATGATGTATTTCTCTTTAGTTCTTTTCAAAAAGCGAACATTCCAGAAGTCCAATCTATTTTACAGCCACACAATTAATGTAATCAAACCAGACTGGACTGATTAAAAAGCAGTAAAAGGAATAAGAAGTTGGTAAAGTACGACAACTCTGATTTTCCAGGCTGTAGTTTTGAAATCAAGTTGAATTTTATACTCACAGGGGGAAGTTGTCTCAGGCTGACCAGAATCGGTTCTGGTGCTATGGAACGCTCAGAGCTTGAATATACGATCAAAAGCTTCTTTACTTAAGCAGCAGCACAAAGATACATAGTGAAGGTAGAGGTGGCCTGCACAAAGCTAGAGACTACATCAGGCTTGGTAAACCTATGAGGGGCCTGGAAGCAGGAGGGAAGCCCCCATGAGCTCTTTGGAGAGGCCCCTCCCTTCAGGTGTCCTTCCACTCCAGAGCTCCTGTCTGTGCCCAGGTTATCTACCTGGGGGAATTCTCTCATCAGCTCTTCCAACCTGCACCCTCCTTGGATTTAAATAGGGCAGAAGAATTTCTTCATCTTTTGTGAATGATCTTGGTGACCATACCAAAGTGTTGAAATATGTATGAAATCGTATGTATGAAATAGTATATGTAAAGCAGTTTACAAACCTTAAAGGGTTCATAACCTGTGGTCCATGAAGTTGTTTAAAAAAATATTTTGGCAGCTATCTCTTCAGTAAGAAGCTAAGTCACTTAACTTCTCTTAGCCCCAGTTTCTCCATCTGTAGAATGGGAGAAATAACAGCATCTACTTCACAAGGTTGATGTGAGGATTAAAAAAGATAATATATGTAAAGTGCTTTGCAAACCTTAAAGTGCTATATAAATGCATACTATACAGTAGTGGTTTCCTTTGTCATCCTATGTATTTCATTTTATGCATTTAAAGACATGATTCTAAGAAGGCTTCTCCAGACTATCAAAGAGATCCATGACACAAAAAAAGTTAAGAACCTTTGAGCTATATAGCTATATACATATGTGTATACATATATATATATACACACATACATATAGCTTATATACATATATACATATAGCTCAAGGGTTCTTTTATGCATATATGTGCAGATATACATATATGTATATGAAATGGATGCTAGTATTATTTACATGTTATTTCATTTAGTCCTCACAACAATCCTAGGAGGTAGGTGCTATTATATTTAGATATTTTTATACATGTTGGTTTTATCATCGTTATGGTCATCATCATTCATCCCAAAAGCTGCATGAGGGGGCCTTTAAGAGCCACAGACTTTTACTAACTCACCCCAGATGGGTGGAATGTTTACTCTTTGAGACAAGCCCCTAATCTAGGGGCTGCTGAATAGAGTTCATTGCCCTTAACTTGTGTGAAAGTTCCTGATGTTTAATTTACCTGTGGTTTCTCCTCTGGGCCTGAATCACAAGGTCAGAAAATGCTGATCTGGTTTTTTTAGTGATAGACAAAGCTGCAAAGCAAGAACCTGAGAGGGATTCCTTTCTTAATTATCAATTAGGGATTTCCTCTCTTCATCATCTGTCTCAGGAAATATAAAATCAAATGATCTCGAGGTGCCTAATTATCTCCTGCCTGGAGGCAGTGAAGCTCAAACTATCCTCCACAGACATGCATCTGTCTTAGTCTAAAGATCTCTAGAGGAAAAGCTTTCATCAGTTCCCAGAGCAAACTGTCATAGTCTTTGACCTATATCTTAATTCTTTGAAATAAAGGCTATTGTGAGTTTATTTTATTCCAGTAACTGCCTCTAGAGAAGTGATTAGGTTCGCTGATTTTTGTCCAATTTCAATATGAATTCCCATTTGTCTTCCCCGTATTATGCTATTTTTACAATTGTATTTTAAAATTTTTTTCTGCTACTTAAATGTTTGCCAACTGACTTACAATTATTAATTTTAGACTGAAGAAATATGAGCCAAATACTATATATTATACAGGGTGTCCCTAAAGTCTGGACACATAGGCAAAAATTTTCAACAACGTTTTATTTATTTAATTGGAATATTAACAGACCTTAGTTCCCTTGACTTCTTTTTCTGGGGTATGCTAAAGGAGAAGGTGTACTCAATGAAAATCACAGATGCAACACACTTGATTGATCACATAAAGAGTGACTGTGCTAAAATTGAAGGCAATGTGGAGTTATTGCATTGAGTTCAAGTGAATCTTGCAAAGCACATCAACCTTTGCATCACAAATGATGGAAATCATATTGAAGATGTCATGTTAATATTTCAATTAAATAAAAGTTTGTTGAAAACTTCATTCATTTCATTTCTTGAAAATATGCATTTTTGCCTACGTGTCCAGACTTTAGGAACACCCTGTACTGTTCCATCACCAAGATGAAAATATCTAGGTTTTGTGATAGTCGATAAACTGTAACTCCCTTCTGAACTGGTCCCAGCACTTATGAGCCCCAGTTCCTTAGAGGGTTCAACTAATGGACTTGTATAATTGTTATACTGTTCTAGCTACTATCTTGGACACTTTAATGATTGTGGGCTTTATTTAAAGCCCTACTGTTTCCATATTTAATTTTATTTTTCTAATAGACTCACATAATTAACTGTCTTCTCTTGTATACTTATTTTCTCCAGACTTCCACAAAATACTGGGAATATATACCAGTGATCAATTTTGTTCCAAGTGGGTTCATACTGCCCTAAGCAATTACAGCTAATAATTAATCTCCAAAGTACCTAGTTCTAGATCTTATCATGTGTCCCATTAATGTTATAAACATTCCAGCAATGATAGCAATCCTTTTTAAACATGTGTATATATTGGGGCAGCTAGGTGGCGCAGTCAGTAGAGCACCGGCCCTGAAGTCAGGAGAACCTGAGTTCAAATCTGGCCTCAGACACTTGACACATGTACTAGCTGTGTGACCTTGGGCAAGTCACTTAATCCCAATTGTCCTGCCAAAAAAAGCAAAAAAAAAATGTGTATATAGATTTTTACACCTAAAACAAACCTTACAAAGAACTCTCCACATCGCAGGCTCCAAGTGCCAGTTCACTCCTCTCAGCCTGGTAGCTGGTTGTTGTTGTTCGTCCTTCATTCTCAAAGAGGACCATGACATCAAGAAGGGGATGCCATGACTTGCTAGTGAATTGCATGTAAGTGAGGGAGGGCTGTGCAAGGGCACCAGTCTCACTTTCTCCTCCGGAGACATCTGGGTCCAGTGGCGAGATATAGATCAGGACAACCGGAGACGGCCCCCAGTAGCCGGTTACTGCCACAAGGAAGGAAGAAAGGAAACAAGCATTTATTAAGCTCCTGCAGTGTGCCAGGCACTTTACAAATATCTCATTTGATCCTCACAACAACCCTGTGAGGTCGACACTATTACTACCCTTATTTTACAGTTGAGGAAACTGAGGCAGACAGAGATTAAATGACTTACCTAGAAACATACAACTTAGTAAGTTTCTGAGGCTGGATTTGAACTCAGATCTTCCTAACTCTGGGTCCAGAGCTCCACCAACTGGGCCACATAGCTGCCCAGGTGCCACAAGATGCTCTAAAAATCCAAGGCCAACCCAAATCAGCCTGTGCTGACATCTGGGCTACCTTGCAAGGAGAAGGTGGAGAGTTACCAGATCATAAACCAAGCTTCACTTACGCTTCGGCGATTCCCTTGTTCACCCCAGGCCACTGTCTGGTTGTAGCACCTCCTTAACTCCCTGCAACAGAGAAAATCAGAGCAGAAATGGTAGGAAACCCAAAGGCAGGAATGCTATGATTTTGTTTGCCCTTTGCCTGGCTGAATTTATCTACACAATACTTTTAGGTCACAATTTTACTCTTGGGCCTGTTTTATAGAGGAAACACAAAATTGTTAATGTGCTTCTTCACTGCTACATTTACATTTACTCACAACTAAGATGGGTCTTGCCTTAATCCCTTTGGCATGTGTGTACACCCTGCGAGGAGTTAGAGAGAGCAAACCCACAGGACTAACAGGGTTTTAAATAGCTAAGCCCTAAGGAGAGGAGAGTTCATTTTTGAGGGAGTCAAAACTCAGAACCAAGGAAACCTCCTGGGTGAGGGGAGAGAGAGCAAGCATCTATCCAGAAGTCTGAGAGTTCACCACTTTAAGGGAGGTCCAGAAAAAAGTGAAGGAGAGATGCACACACTAGACAGATACAGATATTAAAAGGCAGTCACTCGAGAGAGGTAGTAGGTTCAAGTAATGGGACTCTTGGCAGCAGAGAAGAGACCCTGCCATAGACTTAAGAGCATCAAATTGTAGAGAGGAGCAAACTTTGGGAACCCAGCTAAATAACCTACACAGCAAAGATGTTTCATACAAAAGGAGCTGCTAAAAGGACCCCTTGTCAAGCATATTGAATAGAGAATCCATGTTTTAGATAAGGCTTGAACTAGATGACCTCTGAGGTCCCTTCTGACTCTGAGAGTCTGAATCCTTGAGGTAGAAAAAATTTACTTTTGCTGCTTTCCCACTTCCTTTATCAGTGCCCCTCTTACTTAGCTAACTCTTCCCTCTTCCTCATACACCCCAGTATGTATTCTGTATACTCAATATTTCAATTCTGTATGCTCTGCCTCAACTCTCCCTCCTGAACTCCTAGTATTTTTATTCCCTTTATCACTCATGTGATATACAGGGTGTCCCTAGAGTCTGGACACATAGGAAATCTCATTAACATCTCATTAACTGTTTCATCGAAGACTCTCTGTTGTTCAGTGACTTCTTTTTCTGGGGTATGCTAAAGGAGAAGGTGTACTCCATGAAAATCACAGATGCAACACAATTGATTGAATGCATAAATGCATAAGGAGTGAATGTGCTAAAATTGAAAGCAATGTGGAGTTGGCATTGAGTTCACGTGAATCTTGCAAAGCACATCAACCTTTGCATCGCAAATGATGGAAATCATATTGAAGATGTTATTTGTTAATATTCCAATTAAATAAAATGTTGTTGAAAATTTCATTCATTTCATTTCTTGAAAATATGCATTTTTGCCTATGTGTCCAGACGTAAGGAACACCCTATATAATCCTACACTATCTTACATTGTTATTTAACTGTTCCAATATGTTTGTAGTCTTGTTCCCTCAAGAAGATTCTAACCTTCATGAGGGAAGGTGGGGAAAGGAGAAAGGAATAAGCATTTATTAAGTGCCTCCTGTGTGCTAGGCATTACGTTAAATGCTTTATACATATTATCTCATTTGGCTTGCAGCTGCTATGGAGGTATAAGGCCAGTAACACCAGCACACAGGAGCGCTGCTAGCACAGGTTCTTTGATCTGCTTTTATAAGGAAAGCAACTTTAAGGGGTTTACAATCTCACTTTAATTAAACATACATGTATCATTCACTTAGTTCAGGAGAAAAAGTCAGCATCCTGAACTTCAGAGAATATACACAGAAATTACAAGCAGAAATTATATAAACAGAGCAAATAACACAAATCAGCAGACAGGGTTCCTAACTGTCTGTCCACAGCAATACATACATAGTTACCAGAGAGAGAGGCACCAACATCTAGGTTTTCAAAGCTGGGGCAGGGGTTGCTCCTTAAGGCTACTCAGAGTCTCCTCTGGCCAAATCACATGAACACTTTCAATGAGTGAGCCCCAAAGCAAAATGCTAACCTCAGAGCATATATACTGTTTCCAATCAATGACTCTTGATTCAAACAAAGGTTAGACTCCGTCAAAGGCACTTGATTGCCTTAGTGCTAAGAAACACTCCAAAATTAAAAACAGCAAAAAGTCCCACTTTGCATGCCATTGCAGGTCCCTGTAATAATCCTGGGAGGAAGGTAACGTCATAACCCCCAGTTTACCATTGAGGAAACTGTGACAGAGATTAAGCAACTTGCCCAGGGTCACATAGTTGTTAAGTTTCTGAGACTGGGATTTGAATTCAGGTCTTCCTGACTCCAAGAACAGTGCTCTAGACACTGTGCCACCTAGCTGCCTTCCATACTTTTTATAATAATCCATCTAATATTTATTGAACATCTGTTATATGCAGGGCCACACTGTGCTAAGTTAGGGATACAAAAAAGTGTAAGTTCTGGTGTCTGCTCTCGAGGATCTTACAGTCTAGCTGGAGAGGCAAATACAGAAGGGCTAAATAAGTGGTTCGGACAATATTTCAATTCAATAAACATTTATTAAGCACCTACTATGTGCCAGGCACTGTGTTAAGCTCTGGGGATACTCATTTAAAAAAAGACAGCCTTTGCCTTCAAGGAGCTTACAATCTTTAAAAAAAATATTTCTTCATTATTTTTTATTAAATTTATTTTATTTTTAATTTATGAAATAAGACAAACATTTCAACAACATAACATAATAAAAAGACACATGAAACTGTAAATCTGTTATGTACAACTTGCTATTTCTTTTAAACATAACAAAGTTATCATGTAAATTTCTTACATGATAACATACATATATTCTATACATACCTCTATTTATCTTACAATATAATGGGGGAAGACAACATACAAAAGGGAGCTGAAAAGCAAGGGGGGCAAGGCCCAGATGAGTAGGGATGATGTTCTGTGGGAGTCAAAGCCAAACAGAGCTGCTGATGAAGATGGAGAATTATTTGTAAAGTTCAGATCCCAGCCCTCTCTACCAGGAGGCTTTGGGGGGATTTTAGTGCTCCACCCTCCAGCTCTGTAATCAGATGGAGCTGAGAGTAGGGAGTGTAGTCCCTATAAACAATTAGCACTCAATCAGCAAGCACTCATCATTTATTTATCTACCTTGTACCTGGCACTGAGCAAGGTATCGGGGACAAATGACAAAAAAGGAAACTGTTCCTGACCTCAAGGACCTTATGTTCTCTTTGGGGAGGTAATATGCATGTGCATAACTATATGCAAGTTGCATACAGATCTGTGGCTCTGGATGGACAGGGCTTGTGCAGAAGGTAAAGCTTGAGCTGAGTTCTGAGAAATTCTAAAAGGAGCAGGTGAGAAAGAAGTGTATTCCAGGTAGAGGGACATTCTATGCAAAAGCCTGGGACCAGAGATGGGATAGCATAATAACAATAAAAATATAAATATAAAAATATAGCCCCTACTATGTGCCAGGCACTGTACCAAGCACTTTACAAATATTATCTCATTTGAGCCTCACAATAACCCTGGGAGGTAGGTGCTATTATTATCCCCACTTTACAGATGAGGAAACTGAGACAAAAAGAGGCTAACTTGCTCAGGGTCGCAAGCTAGACTGGATTTGAACCCAGATTTTCCTGATTCTAGGAGCAGTTATGGGTCATAGTGGATAGAGAGCTGGGCCTAGGTTCAGGAAGAAACATCTTCCTGAGTTCAAATCTGGCCTCAGACACTTACTAGCTGTGTGACCCTGGGCAAATCACTTACCCCTGTTGGTCTCAGTTTTCTCTTCTGTAAAACGAGCAGGAGAAGGAAACAGTAAACCACTCTAGTACCTTTGCCAAGGAAACCCCAAAAGGGGTCATAAGAGTTAGACACAACTGAAATAACGACTTCCCGACTCCAGGGGCTCTGTTTTCTGTCCCACCTAGCTGTGTATGACGAGCACAAAGTAGGTCTGTTTAATTGGACTAAAGAGTTTGTGAAGGTTAGTCACATCTAATTAGGCTAGAAAGAAAGGTTGGGACTAGTCTGTGAAGATTTTTAAATGCCAAACAGAGGAGTTGGTATTTGACCCTAAAGGTAATAGGGCTCTCATGAAATTTGTGGAGTCATGGAGCAACATGGTCAGACCTTAGGAATATCACTTTGGCAGCTGTGTAGAGGATTGCCATAGTAGCGCATAGTAGGTACTCAAAAATGCTTGTTGAGTGGTTGAGCACGGTCACTCCCTCCCCTGACATCATACATCTCTTCAGTGTATGTTGGGAGGGGCAGTGGTGCTCAGCTTGGGTAGCTGGGCCCTGGGAGAGAATCATATGCCTAACCCCTCACCCCTCTGACCTCTCTTTTGCGTTACTGAATGTACAAGGCCAGTGTAGTTCTCACTTGTTCAGGAATTTCCCAACCATGACAACAATCCTGACCACACTTCCTGTCTCCCAACACACAGACACACCTCTGGGAAGGCATTAGTTATCATGGAGCCCACTTGGCTGCAGGCTATGGCAGGTCTAGATTCAGGCCCTGCACAGGGGCAAGGCTAGGGATGTGGTGGGGTATGGGGAGAGAGATGACAGTGACATCTTAGATGAAGAATAAAATATAGCTATGGCCTAGTCAAATACGAGAAGAGTCAGAGAGTTTAATAGAACCCCCAGTTACCTGTTAGGATCAATCAATAAGTGTTTATTAATTATCTGCCATACACCAGGCACAGAGCTAGGATGGTCAGGGACACCAATTATCCTAAAATGGCACCCTATCAAAAGGATAAAACTGGCTGCTACCTGAAGGAAAGCTGGTCACTGGTTCAAAGAGCTCCCTAAAGTGTCCCTCATTTGGTGACTCCTGCTATGAGGGCCACATAGTGCACATTGTAAATAGCTTCTCCTTGGAGAGGGGTGCATTCTTCCCTTTCTCACGAATCACTGAGGCTGTGTTCTAAAGGCATGTGTGGCCATAAATCCTTCCTTCCCCATGCCTGACTCTTTTGCTGGCATAGCTTCTGTTTCCCCATATGTTTCTATATTGGAAAAGAACTGTAAGTTCATGAATGTGGATACTCCTTGTGCAGTCTCAGCTGATCAATCCACTCCCTGAGTTACTTTCTCTAGGTGATGAGTCATTTTCAGATAGATTCCCTACCTCCCCAAAAGGGGAATGGTCACTTCCTAAAATTGTGTAATATTCTGGTCATAGCAGACAATTTTCATTTACAACAACAGATGAATTGCCCCATAATTAAAAAAAAAAAGCAACATTAGCTTTATGGGAAAAGGGCTGGACCGGAAGCCAGAAAACTTAAATTCTAATGTCGGCTCTGCCACTAATAAGCTATGTGACCTTAATCAAGTCACTTCCCCTCACAAGGCCTTAGTTTCCTCATCTGTAAAACGAAGAAGGTGGTCTGGAATGACCTCTAAGGCCCCTTCTAGCTTTATCTAGTATTTTATGACTTCTAAGTCACAAAAGGATCACGTGGTGCTCGAGGTGTTATATAAAAGTGAGGAGGGACAGTTTCACTACTTGGCTTTAGCATCTAGGGAGGGGTAGATTTCAGCCCATTTTATAAGACTTTAAGCACTTTTTGGCAACTGCTTGAGGCAATGGACCCTCAGTTACTATGAGAGCCCCAGGAATTGTTCTACAGCTGATGAAATGAACTATCGCCTTTGATTATAACTCCCTTGGGGTTGTGATTTTTTGTCCTTCCCTATTCTTTTGGTGCAGAAATAGTTGTACTTTCATGTTCCTAAATTCCCCACGATTTTTTTTTAGATAAAAAGAAAATAGGAAGTGAGGTATGGTAGATAGAGAGCTATAACTGGAGTGAGAAGACCTTGATTCAAAACCTGACTGTCAATTATTAGCTGTGCAACCTTGGGGAAATCACTGAATATCTCTGAGGCTCAGTTTCCTCACCTGTGAAATAGGGATATTAAGACTCCTCCAACTTACCTCACAGGATTGTGAGGACAGAGTTCTGTCCACAAGATGGGAAAATGTGGGTTAGATGAAAGCACAGTTTGCTATATCCGGGAACTATTTAATGATATAACTTGAAAAGTAGTCATTAATGGATCAATGGTTGCTAAGTGGCAAAGTGCACAAAGAGCTGGGCTTAGAGTCAGGAAAATCTGAGTTCAAATTTTACCTCAGACACACTCGTTGTATTACCTTGGCAAGTCACTTAGCCCTGTTTGCTCAGTTTCCTCATTTGTAAAATGAGCTGGAGAAGGAAATGGCAAACCACTTCAGTATCTTTGCCAAGAGAACCCCAGATGGGGTCAGGAAGAATCAGACATAACCGAAACAACAGAACAACCATAATTATCAACTTGGAGCGAAGTCTCTAATGAAAGGTCCTGAGGGTCTATCCCTGATGCTGTGCCATTAACCGGATAATCAGAACCTTAGATGACACAGAAAGAATGCAGATGAGACAAAAGTGGAGAACAATAGCTAGCCCATTGATGACAAGATCTAAAAGGTTTTAAGGAGTTAGAATAATGGCTGACTCTAACAAGATAACAATGAATAGGGATAAATGTAAAGAGTCACATAGATTTTTTTTAAAACCCTACATAGGTCAGAGAGAAGTAACTAGACCAGTGGTCTCCAAGCTTTTTTAATCATGCACTATTATCAATAAATATTTAATAATCAATTTAATAAATCAACAAATGAACTTCTAATATATGTATTTATTGTTGTTCAGTCACCTCTGACTCTTTGTAACCCCATTTGGAGTTTTCTTGACAAAGACATTGGTGTGGTTTGCCATTGCCATTTCCTGATCATTTTACAGATGAGGAACTGAGGCAGATGGGGTTGGGTGACTTGCCCAGGGTCACACAGCTAGAAAGTGTCTGAAGACAGATTGGGACTGAGGAAGATGAGTCTTCCTGACTCTAGGACCAGGACTTTATCCACTGTGCCATCTAGTTGCTTCTACTACCATAATAGTAAAGCTTGCACAAAATGGAAATTTAAAAAAGATAAGAATAAAGAAGAGATATCATTCACCTTAGAGGCAATAGGGAGCCACTGAAGTTTGTTGGATAGAGTAGTGATGTGGTCAGACCTGCACTTCAGGAAAATCATTTTTGGTCGATAGATGAAGGAGGGATTAGATTAAGGAGACACAAGGCAGGGAGACCAATTGAAATTACTACAAATAATCCAGCTGAGAGGAGCTAAGATCCTGAGCCAGGTAGTGGCTGTGTAAAGAGAGCAGACTTGCACAACTTCGCATTAGGTAGGGGCCAAAATTAAAATAAGCTGAACTTCAGACCACAGAAAGGTTAGACTAGAGACAGACTGATGATGGTTAGTTGCCCCAGGTCACGTGACAAAACAGGAGTGTGCACAGTGGCACCCTACATTTTTCATGGGCTGGGGGAAATCCTTTGGTGGGTGGCAAGCTGTGGAGGGCTATATGTTGTGCAAGCCTGGACTAGAGAGAAAGGGAAGATGCAGATGTTTGTGGAGGAAGAAAAGACAAGATATAGCAAATGATTAGATGTATGAGGCAAAGGAGAATGAGGAATCAAAGATAACACTGAAATTGTGAATCTGGATGACTCAAAGGATGCCGCTGCCCTCAAATAAAAGAGGACAGTTGGGGAGACGGCTTTAGGGGAGAAGATGATGTAATGGGATCAGCCAACACAGATTCCAGCCCATTTCTGCCTCCTTGTTCTGGGAGACTCACTTTCTTCCACCCAAGAGAAAAGGGGATAAGGTGGGGCTCTTACTCATGGGAAACTGTCCCACTGGTACAAAGCCCACCATCTGAGATTATCTGGGGAGCAGAGGGTTGGGAAGCTGTGGAGAGAAGGAAAATTTTCTAATAGCTCCCGAGTCGTTAATGCTACATGCTCCCATGGTCAGGTTATAACTGCTCTGAGGGGCCAGTGCCTGTTTCAGAAGTGGGGGAGGTTGGGAGTTTGCACAGTGGAGAGAGCGGGCAGAATGGGGGAGTGTGGAGGGACAATGTGGGTATAGTTGTGCTGGAGACAAAGTCCATGGTTGGCTCCTGAGGGGAGAGTGGGATGCAACTCATCTTCAAACCCTCCGATTGATCACACACCCCTCAGAGACTTCTGAACGAGATGATACTTTGTGGGGGGTTGAGGGGAAGGTAAGGGGTATGGGGAAGGTGGGGAGGGATTTTAATAAATTGTAAGCTCATTATAGGCAGTTTAATAACGGCTTGGACATAATTCCAGATTGCTCTCCAAAATGGTGGGTTAGTTCACAATTCCACCAACAGGGAATTAATGTCCCAATTTTTCCACATCCCCTCCAACATTTGTCACTTCTCCTCTTCTCACTTTAGTCAATCTGCTAGGTATAAAATGATATCTCAAGGTTATCTTAATTTGCATTTCTCTAGTCAATGATTAGAGAGCATTTTTTCATATGACTATAAATTATTTTGATTTCTTAATCAGATTAATTCCTAATTCAAATAGCTGTCTATCCACCACCATGTTGTCTCTTTTCTCCTTTTCTAGTTATAACACTGTCTAGCCATGCCTCCTCATTTTGTATTGTGAAATTGGTTTTTTGAACCCAAGTGTAAGATTTTACATTTATCCTTGTTAGGTTTCTTCATTCATTTGTTCTAATATTTTATCCAGTCAAAATCTTTTTTAGGTTCTGGCTTTCATCTAGCATAGTGGTCCTCAAACTCTTTGGACTCCAGACTTCTTTACACTCTTAAAATTATTGATGACTTCCCCCAGAAAGTGCCTTTATTCATGTGGGTAATATCTATTAATATTTACCATATTGGAAATTAAAACATCCTTGTATCATTATGAAATAGATTTTGATTTCATCCTCTGAAAGCCTCTCTGGAACTAAGCTTTGACTATTGCAATCTATTCCATAATGTCTGGTTTGTAGTTTTCATACTCCCTTTTCATAATGTACATAAGGATATGCTTACTATTTAGGAATTTTGTAACTACAAATTCTAACCTTCCTTAATGAACAAATTGACATTTCTTGTTAGAAAAATGGGTCCAGATAAAGCTATAAACTACTTGACAAAGGCATTATTATATTTTCACCGCAGTAGGGTGCCGAGCTGTTTTCTCTTGGAAGTTCAGTTAGGATCTTAGAGTCGGTCAAGATCATTTATTTTATTGTTTACCTATCCACTTATTTCTGTCAGTTATTTATTCTATATCCTTCAATTGCTGAGAAGAGCTTTTCCTATTTCCAGTGCTGAGAGATGGTGCTATGTGGTTATGAAGAGTCTTTGAGTTGGCTGACAAACTGGAAGAGGTGATGACTCATGAATCCCTCATAGACAGAAGTAGGTTCACCAAGGCTCCATGTATTAGATTGGAATCAGACAGAAAGATCACCATGCTTAGTGTTCTTTCACAAGAAAGGCAGGTCTGAGCATGTTTGAAGGGTTGGACTCTCATTGGACAATCTTTTCTCCTCCCCATTACACTTGAATAAATCTGATTAGGATATGAAGTTCTGTGGATAGGTTGTTTTTTTCCCGTTCTGATGTAGTGGCAGGTTTACCACAAAATTCCCCATTTAGAGTGTAATCAGTGCTAACTGGTAGGGAAGAATAGCCAGGAGAATTTCAGGAAAGCTTTCTTTTTTCATTTCTCTCTGTAAACCCCAAAATAACACAAATTTGACATACCCCATTAGCCATTTTTGTTCTGTTCTTCCCAGATCCAAAGTTTATTCTTCTTACCAGGGAAAAGCAAAGCAAAGTAGTAATCAAGCATCTCCACCAACTTTTTGTCAAGTTTTGCTACCAGCCATTCTGAGTAACAGTCCTAGCCTTGCTTTGATCCTCATCTTTTCCCCAATAGAAATACCCTCTCCCTCAACCATTTTTCTTGTCCTTAGAGTCTCTTCCCAATCTCAGCTGAGTGTTAGGATCACTGACGCTGTTCTTATAGGACCATTCCACGCTCCTGTTTTTCTCCTCTGTTACTTTGCCTTGTTTCCATTCTATACATGCCTTTAGAAATTTTGAGTTGGCTGTGAGTTCTCCATGCATCTATAGTGAACTGTTCAAACAACAAAGTGCTATGTAAATGTTAGCTATTATTGCTGTTTTTGGTCTTCCTTAGGACCCCTGAGCAAGAATTCACCAATCACCACTTTTCTTTTCTTCTTCTGATCTTTACAGGATGATCTCTCTCACCTGTGGCTCAGTTTCATTATTTCTTGGAGGATAAACAACTACTTCCTCCTCGGACTCTTCAATTTTCTCCTCCTCAGGAAGAACCTCGAGTGGAATGGTTTACAAGCAGTTCTTTTCTGATTGGAGGGTAGGATAATCAAGCTATTAAAATTCCTTTCAGTTTAATGATTCCGACTTTCCCTATGACCTGGAGAAATTCAACTAACCTCTGTGCTTGTCTTCATTATGGAGATAACATTAACTGCCTCATATAAGATATTGCTTTTAATTTGTGATGACTCAGTTATCTTGAAAAGATGTAGAAAGAATGAAACCAACTATCTCTGAAAGGGATAGTATAGTGTTAACCAGGAATGGGAAATGCAGAACCAGGGAAATCCCCAACTATGATTCTCATTCAAATTCTCTTGCTACTGATAAGTAACCTATTCTCCTCTTTCTGTTTACTTTGGCTTAGCTGGCACCCAATCCTCCATAAAAATAAGTGTAGAGTATAAATCTGTCATGGAATCATACCACACGGAAGGACCTTGTCTTGTCCTGCTGGCCTCTCCTTCCCTTAAGGCAAAGATATTTCTGAGACAGACAATGTGAAGTCGTGGAAAAGAGTCCTGGGTTTGAAAGTAGATGACCTGGGTCCAAATCCTTCCTCTGATACTTATAGCCTGTGCACCTTAATTGAGTCACTTCACCTCTAAGGGACTCTGTTTTCTCATCTATAAAATGGGGACAGATGGATTAGATGACTCTAAAGGTCACTACCAACTCTAACAATTTTATTCATCTCAATTAGAGAACAACCTATCTTGCATTTTAAAGATCACAGGAAAAGAAATTTTACAATATTCCCTCCTTCTCCCACCACTCTGACCTTGAAAATCATTCCAAGTCCAGCTGTTGGTCATTGTTCTAATTTCTATCCTATTCATTTTGGTGAAAACTCAATATGTAGCTCTTGTTTTCAGTAGAATAGAAGAATTCTTGTTCATCATCCTCAAAATGCAAAATGAAAATATGATGCATCGTTCATAGTGATTTTTAATTTAAATTTATTTATTTTTCATTTACAACATTCAGTTCCACAAATTTTTGAGTTCCAAATTTTCTCCCCCTTCCTCTCCTCCCTCCTCCCCACCCAAGATGGCATGTAATCCAATATAGGTTCTACATATACTTTCACATTAAACATATTTTCACAATAGTCAAGTTGTAAAGAAGAATCATAACCAATGGAATGAACCACAAGGAAGAAGAAACAAAACAAAAACAAAAACAAAAAAGAGAGAGAGTTCATAGTCATTCTTCAAGCTACAGACGAGTCAAAATGGTCAAGAGTAATGGACACAGAAAGAAGGATTTTGTTATGAACATGGCCATGTTACTAAGAGACCTTTGTGGTTGGGGCCAGAAACATAGTCCCTATACATTAATTTGAGGAAGTGGGTAAAAGAGTATTTGGACTTTGTGTTTGTCCTCAGAGGTGGTACTTGAGCTGACCTTCGAAGGAAGCGAAGGATTCTAAATTAGATTCTAAATTAGACCTTCCAGCTCTCTAGCCCTTCCCAGAACAGCACATAATTACAGCAGAAAGAGAGCTTTGGTTGTCTAATTCTGTGTATTTTGCTTGGTTCTCTATTAAACAATCATCTTCCTTATTCCCTTACTTCTCATCCGACCCTGAACATTCATACTCAGTATGAAACAGGTGCCCATTGTAATAACGCATTTGCTTGTGCCAATGGAAAGTTTATATTTCATTTCCTTGAGGTAGAAATGGTTTGGCTTCCTCTTATAAGAGAAAAGTTTAGTAGCTTCTATACCTAGATGGTCCTGGCTGTTAGGAACAGGAGGCCTATTTTCTGCTAGTCAATCTTTCTTTCTCTTGGGGAAACGCAGATTTCTCTGAAGATTGATCTTCTGTTGGCCCCAAAGCTTTTTCCTAAGGTCAGAGTACTGGGTGGCCCTGAGTTTAACTAACACCTACCATTTTGCTGACAAGAACTTCTTTAAAATCTTTAAAAGGAAAATCATTCCTTAAATATTTGACCTTGTACTATAAAATTATTTTACTTTGCAATAAATATCTAGGTCAGAAAAGAATTTTAACAATAGCCAGTTTCTGGCTCTTGAAAGTTGGATTTCTAAATTAATAGTATTTAGTAAAAATAAAAAGCTTCTTATATTAAAAAAACAACATTTTTACCTTCCCAAGTCTTCTTAAAAATATCCTTTATAGGGATACAGAATAAAAAACAATTGCATCTAGAATGAAAAACAAATTATAAAATATGATGCTGATTTAGAAGTAAATACCATAGTGATATCAAGACCTTATATTACCTGGAATTAAAAAGTGAAAATTAAAAACACAAAGTATTGTGAGGGAAGGGAAGAAGCATTTTTTAAGTGCCAACTTTTCAAGTGCCAGACACCATACTAAGACTTTATAAATATTATATCATTTGATCTTCATAACAACCCCGAGAGGTTGATGTTTTTCTTATTCCCATTTTTTTTTTATAGCTGAGGCACAGAGATGTTAAGTAACTTCCCCAACTTACTTAGGGATTTGAGTTCAGGTCTTCCTGATTCCAGGCCCAGTGCTTCATCCACTGCTACCTAGCTGCCTAAAATAGAAAGAAATTTTTCTTACCATATAAGACTGGCTAGTATTAATAAAATCTCTATTAATAGCATTTTGGGGCAGCTGTGTGACTCTGGGTAAGCACTTAACCCTATTTGCCTCGGTTTCCTCATCTGTAAAATGAGCTGGAGGAGGAAATGGTAAACTACTCCAGTAGCTTTGCCAAGAAAAACCTGAATGGGGTCATGAAGAGATGGACACAACTGAAATGGCTGAACAATAAAAATGGTAGCTTTAATTAAATCATAATCAAAACATGAAACAGAAAAGAAATTTTTTTAACTATAACCAGCAATATCTCTAATTTAGAAAAGTAAAGAGTGCAAGGAATGTATTTCTAACTCATTTTTAAAATGATCCTTTTGAGAAAGAGTTGCTTCATTAGACATCTAAGGTCTCCAAGAGGCCTTGAGAAGAACTGGAGGAAAATAGGGTTAAAGTCAATTTATAGTTGTTAGCTAGTTTTTGATATGCACTGAGAGATATGTAGTTACATATCAAATTAACTTCTCTTTAAAGGGCTCCCTCAGAAATGATTTAATAAACAGCTGATAAAGAAAAGTGCCCTCTGGAACCATGAATATCCATAAGGAAAGAGGGGAAGAATCAAAGAGCAGGGTGTGTGTGTGTGTGTGTGTGTGTGTGTGTGTGTGTGTGTGTGGAATGCACGTTTGCACAACAGCAAAGACACCTATACTATCCAATGAACTGTGGAGGGAATTAATGAGACAAACTCAACAAAAACAATGTTTTTTCAACAAAGAAATGACACTTATCTTATAAAGACACAAGAAGAACTTGTATGAATTAGACACAATCTCTTGATCTTTCCAACTTTAAACTTGACAATGTTGCTTATATATACAAGGCCCGGGTCCAGCTGCTGGGGATACAAAGACAAAAAGTGGGATCAATCCTTGACTTCAAAGAATTTAAATTCCACTAGGAGTGTGTGTATGTCAGGAATATGTGACTTTAAGTTCTGTCTCTGCTACGTGACTGTTCTGTGACCACAGGCAAGATACGTAACCTCTCTCTGCCCCAGGAACTTCTGATAGGACTACATACAAGTCATTGAGGAGACACTGATCCTTAGTGGTGGAAGGAGTTTTCATTCTAGGTGATCCCTACACTGACCAAATCATGTCTGGACTAAAGAAAAAAGGAGGCAACATTAGATGTTGGTGAAATAATAAAATGTAATGAGTCCAGAGGTGATCTTTCTCTCTCCTCTTACTATTTCATCTTTTGCCCATTGTCTTGAGAATTAGTGTCTCTCTTATCCAATAAATGAGAATAATAAGCAAAGAAAAACTTTACCAAGCATATACATTTTATCTTTAATGACTTTTTATTACAAATAGACATCCCCAGCCCCCTACAGGTAGCAGTCATCTCCCTTTGCAACATAAGCCTTTCTTTGGCTACTCTCTGGATTCTAGTTCTCTGGGAATGTATTTTTTCCCCCTTACTAGACTATGTAAGAGTGAGGAGAGGGTCTTATCTAAACTTTGTAACTCTTCTAGTGTCTAGCACAGTGTAATACATACAATAGGCACTTAATGTTTGTTAAATTAAATTGAGACAGCCATTGTCTTTTCATAATCATGAGGTCATTCACTTAGAGCTCATTTTACAGATGAGCACCCAAGGAAATGGTAGCCAGAAAAGTACAATGCTTTAGACTTCGTGGACCAACACAAGCCAAATGGGATTTTTTAAAAAAGATGACTATTTCTCTGTTTCATAAAAGCTGTTGAAAAATATAAGAATGAAAAAAATCACATATTTTAGAACTCATTTCCTTAATTATGTTATGAGTGGGTAAAGTAAAAAATAAGACTTGTTCCATTGAACTAAATCCCAGAGAGAAGGTTAAGTAATTTGCCCAAGGTCACATGATTAGAAAGTACCCGAGCCAGCCATGAACCCATGTCCTCTGTCTCCGTTAGTGTCATTTAAGCTCCTTATCCAAGTCCCTCAGTAGGTAACCAGAAGGAACCAACTTTTATTTATCTACCCAGTCTGGCATGTCAGGTGTGTGTGGGGGTGTGTGTGTGTGTGTGTGTGTGTGTGTGTGTGTGCGTGCGCCCTCAAACTCTGTCAGGCCAGTGGTCTAACACAACATCCCCCAGGAAAAGAAATATGAGAAATGTATGACATCAGTGCCTCCGGGGGTGGGGCTTAGCTCACTTATCTCTCCATCCACCCTCTGGACTCAGGCACACCTAGAGCCAATAGCTTCCTGAAAGCCAGCTCCCTGAAGGAGGCTGGACGGGAGAGGAATGAGGCCAACTGGAGCAGCTGTCCTCGCTGCCTCTGTACTCCTGGTCATTCAGGCCTCGGAGGGTGAGTGGTGGGGCACTGGGCTTCCTCCAGAATCTGGCTTCCTTTGTCAGAGGGAGTTCAGTGAAATGCTTCTGATTTCTCAGGTCAGAGTTGGAAAGGAAAGGCTCCTGGGATGGGAGGATCTACCCCTCTTTGAAGTTTATTTCCCACAAGCTGGGAGATAAGGTTAAAATCTGGACTCCATAGGAGGAGAATTTCAGAGAGGGCTGCCTTATTTCTTGTTAACTGGAAGCCACCAGCTTCCTTCCACACCAATTGTAAGAGCCAGCCCTTCTTCCTTTGAGTTGGGATGGGGGTAGAGGAATGACAGAGGATCAAAGGAGCAGGTTTGGAGAGGCAGCTTGGTTTCACAGATGGGGACTTGGGAGTCAGGAAGGCGTGCTCAAATTCTATCTCAATCACTTGCCAGCTGGGTGATCCTGGGCAAGTTGGTCAACCTCTCTGTTTTGATTTCCTCATTTGTAAAATGAGGGCTTTGGACTTGATGACTTCTAAGGCCACTTTTGGCTCTCAAGCTATGATCTCGTAACTGTGTTTCATCTAGGATCCAGAGATTTAGAGCTGGAAGAAACATTAGATATCAGCTTATCCAAACTCTTCATTTTAAAAAGAAGGAAACCAAGGCCTAGATAAATGAAGAGACTTGCAAAAAGTCCCAAAGTTAGGAAAAGGCTGAGCTAGAATGAGAGTCCAGGACCCCTGACTCTAAATACAGTGCTCTTCCAACTACTCCACATCACCTTCATTAAAATATTGGTGGCATCTCAGAAAATCTTCATCTATAGACGCAGAGAAAGGCTCATGATGTATCTCGATTCTTCACTCCTTGCAAATTCGCAGAAATGTCACAGTGGCATGGATTTAGAGCTAGAAGAGCTGGAAGAGACCTTAGACATCATTTAGGAAAAACTCTCTCATCTTACAAATAAGGAAACTGATACCCAGAGACGTTAAGGGACCTGCCTAGGATCACATCACTAATAAGTAGCAGAACCAGGATTCAAATCTAGGTCCTCTGACTGTAAACCTTATGAGTGTTCTTGGAAGTAAGGACAGACTTGGCATATTTAAAATGGGCAACCCAGATCTTGACCATCATCTTTTTTACAGACTCTTTGAAACTGAAATCTGGGGCTAACTTTGGAAAGGGACAGATAGGCTAAGGTGGCCTTTATCATGGGAAGGTGGAAGACAGTAGTTAATAAGCAGCAGGGCTGGGCTCTGAGCTGGCATTTGCCAGGCATTTAGGCCTTAAGAGTTGACATTTTGTGAAGGATTTTCAGATGCTTAAGGTCGGGCAATTGGATGAAGATATAACAGCTAAACTTTCCTTGGTTATAGTGCTAAGTAGAAAACCTGAAGTGGCCCTTCTAACATTCACTAAGCAGAATATCTTCTACCCAGCTCCTAACCAGTCGATAGCTAGAAAGTACAGTAGCTGTAGGCTGCATAGACCAGCTCAGTGTAATAATTAGCATTTACGTAACCCTTTAAAGTTTACAAATCACTTTACAAATATTATCTCATTTGATCCTCATAACAACCCTGAGAGGTATTATCCCCATTTTAAATATGAGGAAACTCGGACAAATAGAGGTTAAGTGACTTGCCTAGAGTCACACAACTGGTATCTGAGGTAGGATTTGAATTGAGTTCTTCCTGACTCCATATAAGTTTTTTTGGGGAGGGGGAAATCTCTGTAGACAAATATGAGAATGAATAAATATACCCTCTGCTATCTTAGAACCTATTTTCACTATTATGTCTTTGTATAGCTGAAATAAGGTTTGTCAGGTTGTCATGTTGACTTTACTCCAATTGAGTTGCTTGACTGCTCAGAGGTTGTTTCCGTAAAATGGCTCTGTTTGCCACCTCACATCTGGAAAAGAGAGGTAGGGAGGACAGGAAGTGTTACAGAGGGGAGAGACTATCAAAGACTGGCCAGAATTGATATGGTTCAGAGAGGGAATCCTGGTTGGGAGTATGGGGAGGAGACTAGTTCGCTGAGAAGGCCAAGTACACCTGTGATCGGAGTATTGGTGGGATTTAGAGTTAGGAGCAACCTCAGAAGCCATTTAGGCCAATCTCCCCGCCCCCCCTCCCATTTTGTACACAAGGAAACTGAGAGCAGAGAGGTATATGATTTGTTTAAAGTCACAAAGATAAAAGCAACAGAGCTGAGATTGGAACCCAAGTCCTCTGAGTCCTGATTTGGTGCTGTCTCCATTATCCTGCAATGATGAATTGAGGAGGAAGGGTGATAATGAGCAACTGGCTGCCTGTTGGGGCAAGAGGGGCAGACTTAAGCCTGTCCTTGGACAAGTGCAGAGGCTAGAGTATATCACATTGTCCTGGTGTGTTCAACTAGGTTAAATCAGACTAAACCTCCTGAAAGAAAGGTGATGTCTCAATACAAAGTAGGAAACACACATTTTCGGACATAAGCAATGTGGATGTTTGTTTTGTTTAACTGTGGATTGTTACAAGGGTTATCTCTTTTTCCAAAAAGGGAGGGACTTGAAAAGGAGAGAAAATAGATTTTTGTTCACTAAAAAAAATCACTTTAATTTAAAAGGTAAAATCATGTTAAATTGAACATTAAGGCCAAATTTGAAGGGTAGAAGAAATCACAAAAAGGCAGTTAAGGGAATCAGTCTGGAATAAGGAAGGGATGGGAAGAGGTGGAGAGGGACCATTTCATTGCTACGCCCTGGTGATAGAACGTGAGTATGTTGGGAGGGGTATAGTTTATCATTGACCATATGTATGTGAGAGCCTTAGGTCTTTCTAGAACCAGCTGTGAGGGCCTCCTCTTTGTCCCTTGAGTCTGGAAGGTGAGGAAGAAGAGGGAAGGATGAAGTGTTCACCGATAGAGGTGTCAGCAGCACCAGCAGGGTAGTGGCCAAAGAAAAGGTTGGAGGACAAGCTCTGCCAGCTGGTTCTTTAAAGAGCACTTTTACTGCTTCAGGCTATGGGGCTATCATTTCATTTACAACCCTATAACATTAGGTGGGTCACTCAATAGCCAGTCAGACAAAGTGACACATCTGTGACCTGAAGGAGTCAATGCAGCTGCCTAAGTCTTTGGAGAGCAGCTGACTTACCCTTAAACCCCAGCTTCATAAACAGGCCTTGGCTGCCACCCAAAGGTAGTATTGCCTTATGGGTAAATTCTGGCTGCAGCAGCAACCTTCTCCAAGTTGCTGATGTGGTTGCTGGCTCCTGCAGACTCAACAAATTCCTCTAAGGCCACAGAAATGTTTCCCTAGTTTAAGTGGCCCTGAACCAAAACATCATATATCACCATGCACAGTTTTATGGAGGGAAATGATGTGGACTTCCCCCAGTACACTAACATTATAACGATAAAGTGCCCTGTTTTTCAGCCAGTAGGCATCAATATGCATATCTCCCACCTGTTTTTTTAATTAAATGTTTTATTTAAAGCTTAACAGTGACCAACAATATAATCAGCTAACTTTAATAAAAATTTACTACAAAATTAATTTCAGTGCCTAATGTATCATGGCACCTTTCCAGCCCCTCTTAGTCTTACGATTCTTTAGTTATTCCTTCTTCCTTTTTCATTTTCATAATAGTGTGAGCCTGTTCTTCTACTTCTGTTTCATTTATTTATTTTTTACTTGGCATTATTACATGAGGAACTTCCTCAAGACGACTCTATGTGTCTGGTCATCCTTTCCAGTGCTGGTTGCATTTTCTCTAAACCATCCCAACTCACTGGCCCTAGTAGGGGCATCATAATATTCTTTGCTCCCTAGGGAGGTACTTTGAGACTCCCCCCTCTCACAGTTCACCTTCCCTAATGAACCTCTCCTCCTTTAAGGTTCGCAGTATCCAAATTTATCACCCAATCCAGATCTTGGTGGCCATTATCTACCGAGCCCTAAAACATTGTCTCTCCTTTTTCCAATGAGTTCAAGGGCTGTCTCTCTCTTCATCCTGATTCTTGCTCTCATACTAGGGAGTCTTCGATATACACGTTGATGCTGCCACAAATACCCCAATTGCTCAGTTCCTCGATCTACCCAAATCCCATGAACAACTCCTCCACTCTGTTGCTGTTCAGTCATTTTAGTCGTGTCCAACTCTTCATGAACCCATTCAGGGTTTTCTTGGCAAAGCTACTGGAGTGGTTTGCCATTTCCTGCTCAGCTCATTTTACAGATGAGGAAACGAAGGCAAACAGGATTAAGTGACTTGCATAGGGTCACACAGCTACTAAGTATCTGAGGCTGAATTTGAACTCAGGAAGATGAGTCTTACTGACTGCAGGCCCAGCACTCTATGCACTATGGTGCCACCTAGCTCCCCATATGTAGGGATGGTCCTTACCCTCAATCTTGACATCACCCATTAAGTATTCCATTTCCAGTTTCAAAAGCTCTGAAATTCTTTGATCATTCCATCCTTCCCTATGCCTTCCTACCTCTGACTCTATTCTTTATCCTTGCCTCGACTTCTAGTCCTTCCAACCCCTCAGCATTTTTCCCTTAGTTAGAATTCACTCTCTTCCTTCTGAATCTTGACCCCTTGGTGAACCATGTCAGCCCTACACCATCTTCTACTCTTAAATCCCTTATTCTCTTGTTCTATCACTGATCTTGGCTTCCAAACCCCAACTCTGGATTACTCCTACTATCTTCCATTGCTCCTAATCATTTATTACTGAATGGAGCTAGGAGACACATAACAGTGTCCATTACAAATATTTGTTGTTAATCTCAACTGGGCCTTCACTTATGCAAGAAAATCCTTTTAGTCCTCCGTAATTAATGTCCTATTTCAGTAACCACAGCAGCTGGTCAATCAATTAATCGATAAACATTTATTAAGTGCCTATTATCTGATGGGGGAAGACAACGTGCAAACAAATATATACAAAGCAAGCTTTGTACAGGATAAAAAGGAAATAATTAACAGAGGAAAGACACTGGAATTAAGAAGGTTGGGGAAGGCTTCCTGTAGAGGGTGGGATTTTATTTGGGACTTAAAGGAAGCCAGGGAATTCAGAGGGTAGAGTTGAGGAGGGATAGTATTTCAGGCAGAGAATGCCTGGAGCTGAGTGATGGAGTTTCTTGTTCAGGGAACAGCCAGGAGGCCAGTGTTGCTGGATGGAAAAGTACCTGTTGGGGAGTAAGGTGTTAGAAGACTGGAAATGCAGGAAGGGCTAGATTATGAAGGGGTGTGAATGCCAAACAGAACATTTTGTATTTGCTCCTGAAGGCAATATGGAGCCTCTTGAATTTACTGATTGGGGGTGACATGATCAGACCTGTGTTTTAGGAAAATCACTTTAATGACTGAATGGAGGATGAATTGGAGTGAGGAGAGACTTGAAACAGGCAGACCCAACCACAATCTATTTCAATAATCAAGGAGTGAAGCAATGGGATCCTGCACCAGAATGGTGGCAATATCAGAGGAGGGAAAGGGGAGTATTTGAGAGATGTTGTAAAGACAAAATCGACAGATCTCGGCAAGAGATTTGCTGTGGGAGGTGAGAGATAGTTAAGAATAAAGGATGACTTCTAGGTTGTGAACCTGAGGGACTGAGAGGAAGATGTTGCCCTCTACAATATTAGGGAAGATAGGATGGGGTAGGGTTTGGGGAGAAAAATCTTGAGTTCTGCTTGATTATTTAGTTTCAGATGCCTATTGGACATCCAGTTCTATGTGTTTGAAAGGCAGTTGGAGATGTGTGGTAGAAGGTCAGCTGAGAAGTTAGGGCAGGAAAGGTTGATTTGAGCATCATTAGCATAGAGATGTTAATTAAATCCATGGGAGCTGAAGAATCACCAAGTGAAGTAGTACAGGGGGAGAAGAAAAGAGAACCCAGGACAGAACCTCGAGGGACCCTAAACTTTCTCCTCTCTTCAACCCTCCCATATCTTTACCTTCTCCCACCCTCCCAGCTAAGGACTTTGTCTTCACCAGAATCAATGAGGCCATTCACCAAGAGCTTCATCTTCTCTCCCTCTTCTTATCTCACCTCCCTTTGAACTAACTCATTGATCATTATTTCAACATCTCTCACTGTCTCTAATGAAAAGCTGACTTCTCCCTAAGGCCAAACCCTCTACCTGAACCCTTGATCTTATCTTCTATCTTCTCCAACAGATTGTCTCCATAATTATCTCCCCACCTCAATCTCTAATGGCTCCGTATCTACTTACTCCTTCTCTTCTGCCTACAAAACATTCCTATGTCCCTCCAAAGTTAAAAAAAAAAAAGATCCTCACTTGAGCTGACCATTCCCACTAGTGATCATCCTATACTTCTCACCTTCTCAGCTAAACTCTTCGAAAAAAAAATCTGTACTCAGTACCTCTACTTCCTCTTTCTCATTGCTGTTGTTGTTAAATCGTTTTTCAGTCATGTCTGACTCTTTGTGACTCTATTTGGGTTTTCTTGGCAAAAACATTGGAGTGGTTGCCATTTTGTTCCCCTGTTCATTTTATAGATGAGAAAATTGAGGCAAATAGGGTGAAGTGACTTGGCACACAGCAAGTAAGTGTCTGAGGCCAGATATGAACTCAGGAAGATGAGTCCTTCTGACTTCAGGTCCAGTACTTTAGCTACTGTGCCACCAAGCTGCCCCCTTTTCTCTCACTCTGTCTTAAACCCTCTGTACTCTGGTTTCCTGTTCACATTTCTTCCAACCTCATCATTTAACAGAAACTGCTCATGTCACAGTGACTAGTGATTTCTTAATTGCCAAAGCCAATAGCCTTTTTTTTCCAGTCCTTTTCCTTCTTGATCTCTCTGCCACATTTGATACCTTTGATCACCTTCTTCTCTCCTGGATGTTCTCTTCTCTCTGGGTTTTCATAACACTGCTCTTTCTTGGTTCTCCTACCTATCTGCTGAATGACTTTGTACAGCCCTCCCTCACTTAAATCCAATTCACTTGCAAGTCATCACATCTCCTTCCTGATGTCGTGGTCCTCTTCAAGAATGAACAACAACCTGTGAAGAGTAGTAGTTGCCCCACTGGGGACCCAATTGGCCAGTTCCAATCGAGTAACACAGCTCCTTCCTTCCTTCCTTCCTTCCTTCCTTCCTTCCTTCCTGCCTCCCTCCCTCCAAACTCTCCTTCCCTCTCTTCCTCCCTTCTTTCCTTCCTTCCTTCCTTCCTTCTTCCCTCCCTCCCTTCCTTCTTCCTTTCCTTCCTTCCTTCCTTCCTTCCTTCCTTCCTTCCTTCCTTCCTTCCTTCCTCTCTGCTTTTCTTCCTCCCTCCCTCCCTTCTTCCCTTCCATCCTTCCTTCCTTCCTTCCTTTTTTCCTTCCTTCCTTCCTTCCTTCCTTCTTCCCTCCCTGCCTCCCTCCCTCCCTTCCTCCTTCCTTTCCTTCCTTCCTTCCTCCCTGCTTTCCTTCCTCCCTCCCTCCCTTCTTCCCTCCCTCCATCCCTTCCTCCCTCCCTTCCTTCCTTCCTTCTTTCCTTCCTTCCTTCCTTCTTTTTTTCCCTCCCCCCCCTCCTCTTCTCTCTGTCCACATAGGGACACATACCCTAAACTGCAGGTGCTCTGCCCAAAGGGATATAAATTTTGATCCCTGAAACCTAGCGAGATATCTTGGGATTTACGGGCTAGATTTCTTTTTCATGGACCAAATCACCCTGGCCCTCGTTGATTGGCCAACAATAGGTCCCAGCCTAAGCCTCACTTTTTCATTGTTTGGGTTTTCATGGCTGAGAGTGAGTGTAAATAGAAAATTGTTTCTGTTTTGGCCAGAAACCCTGAGGGTCTTCCCGTCCCAGATTTATTTTATTTTATTTTATTTTATTTTATTTTATTTTATTTTATTTTATTTTTACTAGGTAAAAGATGCCATTCTTTGCTTCATTTTTACCTAGTCTTAATCACTGAATGGGCACTGCCTCAGATAAAGCGAGACCTGGAAAAGACCTTAACTTAAAAAGGCCAAGGTTTCCCATTGCATTTGGGGCCATCTCCAGTGTCCTCATCTATATCTTGCCACTGGACTCAGCTGGCTCCAGAGGACAGAATAAGGCTAGTGACTCTGTAGAGCCATCTTCACTTCAATCTAATTCATTTACAAGTCATGACACCTCTTTCCTGATGTCATGGTCCTCTTCAAGAACGAAGGACAAGCAACAACAACCTATCTGCTGCTCAGTCTCAGTCTCTTTTGCTGAATATTCATCCAAGGCATTCCCAATTACACCTATGTGTCCCCTGTTATAAATATGCTCGCACTGTCTAGAATAAACAATACTCTTTGGCAAGCCAGGAAGGTTTTAATCATATTTTACATTTATTGGGTCTGAATTGGGTACATATCCTGTACAGAGTACTGGAGAGTACAAGAACTCAGATGAACTCCAGTCCTTTTATTGACTCCCAATCCTAATCTCCCGCTTGGCTCTTCATTGGCCAGATGCAACTCCCTGACTGCCTACGTCATGCCCTCCTCAAATGGCTCCTTAAGCATGTGTACAAGCCTTTCACCTTTCACCACATCAGAAGCCTGGTCTCTGCTAGATCATAGCTCTGATTAGAACCAGTCACCTGATTTAACAATCTGCTGTCACTATGGAAACAAAACTCCTCCCACCGTTTCTCACATCCCCCAAGGTTCTGCCCTGAGCCCTATTCTCTTCTCTCTGTATTCTCTCACTTGATCAGCTCCCATGGGTTCACTTATCACAACATTTCCAGATCTATATCCTGTCCTGACCTCTCTCTCTCCCATCATCAACTGCCTTTTGGACATCTTGAACTTGTTATCTCACAGGCATCTCAAGCTCAACACATGCAAAACAGAACTTATTTCTTCCTCCCCCCACCCCCCACCCATGCCCTCTTCAAAACTTCCCCCTTCCAAATTGTCCTATTACCATTAAAGTCACCACTATGAGTGTCCCTGGCTCACATCTCAGTATTATACTTGACTCCTTATTCTCATCCCTACATAAGAGGTGCCAAATTTAGTCATTTCTGCCTTTACTGCATCTCTCAGATAGGTCTCCTTTCTCCATTCAAAGAGCTGTCACCTTGATTCAGAATCTTATTACCTCTAGCCTAGATTGCTCTAAGAGCCACGTAATTAGTCTTCCTCTCTAATCCAGCCTCCTCACAGCCGTCAAGATGATCTTCCTAAATGATCATGTCACTGCGTTACCCTCCACTCTCCCTGCTCCAGTTGTTCCCTATTACCCCAAGGAAGAAATACCAACCCCTCTGTTTGACATTCAGGGCTCTTCACAACCTGACTCCTTCCTGTCTTTCCAGTCTTTGTTCACATTTCTCCTCTCCTCACACTCTATGATTTAGCACACTGGCCTCACACACACAAAGCTCAAGCAACTATCTCCATGCTTTTGTACTGGCTGTACCCTATCAATGGGAGACTTTCTTTTTTTCATTTTTAATGAATTTAATTAATTAAATTAATGAATTTAATTCATTAAATTTGAAGAATTTAATTAATTTTAATAAAATTTTCCTGAATACCATGTAAAAAACAATTTTTGACCTTTTTTAAGTTTTAAGTTGTAAACTCTTTCCCTGCCTCCCTTCTGTCCCTGCTTTCTACACAGTAAGCAATCCGATGTAGGCTATACATGTAAAACATTGCATGCAATCATGCAAAACACTTCCTGAATGGAATATTTTCCTCATCACATCTGCATCTTAGAATTATTTGCTTCTATCAAGATTTAGCTCAAACACCACCTTCTCCTAGTGGCCTTTCCAGTCCCCCCAACTGCTGGGCCTTTTACTCTAAGGTTGCTTTATAACTGCTTTAAATGTATCTTTTCTATACCATTTATGTACATGTAGTCTCCCCCATTAGAAGGTAAGCTGCTTAGGGGCAGGGACTGGTTTCACTTTTTCCTGGTACAAAAGGATGTATGTCCCTGGGCTAGTCACTTAATTGCTGAGTGGTCCAGGCAATTCTCAAAGATTCTTAATTTGTAAAGAAAATGTATGATCTGCATTGGTAGAAGTCTCTCACGAGAAGTTTCCTTATACCAATAAAATCACAGGTCTGGTATAAAAAAAAATAAGTTATTTCATAAAGTCTTCCCAGATTTCTTTGTATTTCTCTGACTTGTTAGCTTTAAAGATATTTAAACTTGTTAGTTTTTGCCTTTGGAAACATATGAACTAAAACACGTGTCCCAAAAGAGCAAGTTACCCAAGGGCAAGCACAGTGTCAAGACTTGGGCAAAACTTCGCCTGATCTGACAGCCAGTGTCACTCTTGATAGTGTGGAAATTCCCTTGGGAACTAGGTTTCCTTCTGGTGTTAGTGACACCTAATACATTGTCTATGATATTGCTCAGGTAAGTCTGAAGTATCTACTGAAATTGAAGTTCAACGTTAAGACCTCTCTGTGGTGGACAATAGCACTTGCCTCGTGCTTAGACTGGACCCTCTAGTTCTGCTGTAGCATTGAGCTGCCTGGTAGGCTTAAACATTAACGACCCTTTCAGAAATATCAAAAGAGCTGAGTCGTAAACTTGTTAGTTTTAATAACATTAAGGTATCACAATTTACCTAACCATACCCATGTGGCTAGACATTTGGTTTGCTTCCAGTATGGGGGTAATTAAATATAATACTTTAAGATTCAGCTCAAATCTTGCCTTATGCAAGAGATTTTCCTGTCCCACTCTTACCCCTGCCCCCTTTCCTGCACCCAATACCTTCCCCTTCAGATTACCTTCTGTCTACTGAAGGTGAAGTAGAGGGCACACCAAGCCTGAAATCAGGAAGACTCATCTCCCAGAGTTCAACTCTGACCCTAGACACTTACCAGCTACGTGACCCTGAGCAAGTCACTTAACGCTGTTTACTTCGGTTTCCTCATCTGTAGAATGAGGTGAAGGAAATGGAAAACCACTGCAGTATCTTTGCAAAAAAAAAACAAAACCAAACCCAAATGGGGTCATGAAGAGTCAGACACGACTGAACAACCACAAACTCTATAAATTGTTTACGTAACTAGTTATTGCATATTTTTCCCATTATGTTGGGGGGATCTTTGAGGGCAAGGAATGTTTGTTTTTCTCCAGTGCTATAGTAGCACAGAGTAATGATATAACACACATAAAGCACTTTGTAAACTGTACAGTACTATTATATTATATGTATGTTGGCCATTTTTATTCTAGAAGCTTAATAAATGCTTGATGCTTGACTGACTCCCAGCATTGTTCCCCAAGCCCCTCATTTTAAATATAGGTTATTTTTAAACCGTGACAGTGTGGTTTAAGTAACTTCTCTGAGGGTACACAGCCAGGTGAAAATACAGCCCCATAAGCAAATGCTTCAATCACCCAGAATTAATTAATTGCTTTAATACAAATAATTATACAATAGCAATAGCTCACATTCACATACCGCTTTCTTCACAATAACCCTCTGAGGTAGGTGGTACTAGCATTATCCACATTTTACAGATAAGGAAGCCAAGCCTCATAGAGATTAAGGGACTTACCCAAGGCCACACCGTAGGTTGCCTGAGGTTAAGTGACAGGGTCAGAGAGCCAGAGTCTGAATCCATATCTTTCCTGACATAAGTCTATCATTCTCTCCATTCTTGTCATATTCTAACCACCCTGAAGCTCACTACAACAAACTATTTGGCACAACCGGGACTCCCTGTTACAGGTGGCTCTTTCAACCTCTCCACCATGTGGCTTCATGGTGTAGCACAGGAGTTCTCATCCTTCCATGCAGGGACCTTCCTGAGGATTCCCCCAACTCATGGCATCATAGGTTTAGAGATGGAAGGACCTGTGAGATCATTCAGTTCAACACCTTCTTTTATAAAGAGAGAACCTAAATTGTGACTTGATTATGGTTGAATAGGTTGTAAATATCAGGTCTAGATGCAAACTGCAGTCCTCTGGCTGCAAATCTAATCAACTCACTAACTGTTAACATATCTGGGCCTTACTGCCCTTAGCTGCAAAATGAGGAAGTTGGCCCAGATGACTGAATAATCCTTCCATCTCTACATCACAGCCTTATAGCTCTAAAGCTGAAAGGGTCCTTTGAGATCAATGAGTTCCACACCTTCCTTTTACAAATGAGGAAACTGAGGCCCGGAGAGGTTAAGTGATTTGCCAGGTGTTACCCAAGTAACAAGTAGGTAGGATCTTAGAGAAAGTGTTAGAAGGAACCTTAGAGTTAACCCTAGCCAGCCTCTTAATTTTACAGGAAATTGAGGCCCAGCAGCATTAATCGATTTGCCCAAAGTCACATCAGCAGGATGTGGCAGAGCCAGGATTCAAACCCAGTTTGTCTGACCTCATATTGAGATTTCTTTCCACTATATCACCATTTGGTCATTCTGGCTTCAAGTCCAGTACAGATAATAATAATAAATAATAAAAACTAATATTTACATAGCATTTACCATGGGCCAAGCGCTTTGCAATAATTTTCTCATTTAATCTTCACAACACCTCTGGGTAGGTGTTATTATTATTCTCATTTTACAAATGAGGAAACTGAGGCAAACGAGGGTAAAGTTACTTATTCAGTATCACACAGCTCGTAGGTGTCCGAGGCCAGATTTGAACCCATATCTTCCTAGGCCTGCTGCTCTATCCACTGCGCCACCTACACACCATGTGATCGATGTCTCATAACTTATGATACCACAATGACTGCTTCTGGACAATCCCTGTGGGACCCTTAGCAAGTCACTCAACCTCTTAGGGCCTCAGTTCCTCTGTCTTTGAAATGGCTAATAATATCTGTACTATCGACCTTACAGGATTGTTATGAGGAAAGTGCTTTGCAAGCCTTAAGGCTTTTAAACATGTGTTTGATTGATTTATGTAATCACACTACAAATGAGATGCCATCTAGTTGTGAGTCCTGTTAGGCAAGAAAGGCCGGTGAGGTCAGTTAGTGCACCACCTTCTTTTACAGAAGGGAAACTTAACATCCTTGGGTTAAGTGACTTGCCCATGGTCCACAGCTTGTAAGTATCAGGCCTGAGATTTGAACCATCTCCTCTAATCCAAATCTGGTTAACTTGCTAATTGGGTGACCCAGGGTAAAAAAGCACGTTCACCTGCACCGCAAGCTCTCTACCACATATTATGTCTCCTTATTCATTTGCCTTTAGAAATAGTGCCATGGTGTGAATTATTCTTGGCACTGAGGTGTGTCTCTCTGCGCTTCAGTTTCCTTCTCAGTAAAATGAAAGGATAGGATTAGGTGGCCTATAGGGACCCTTCTAGCTCCAAAACTCTGATCTTATTATCATTTATTTTAGCAGAGCACATACTGCCTCTTTTACCCTGTCCTTGGTAAGGCTTTCAAGTGGAGTGAACAAGTATCCCCCTTCGTAAAAGAATTGCCACCTTTTTTGAAATTGCTCGTGCCATCTGGCGCTTCAATGGGAAAGTTGTCTGCTTTTTAAACTGCAGGAAAGTAAACTCTATCCAACCACTAGGGGACTCTGTTGACCAGGATCAAAAAGTTTGACCTTTAGAAAGTTACTTCACCATATTCAGTTTCTTTCATTTGTAAAATGAAGGGGTTCAAGGAAATGGTTCCTTCCAGCTCCTCAAAGGCAGGGATCCTCTGGTCCTTGATAAACATTTCATTACTGACTGACTGCTAACTTCACCCACCGTCTCTAGACCTTCTTCCCCTGGTCAATCCTTCTTTCTTACCATTGTCTGACTAATTCTGACCATTTCTAAAGCATTCCCTTGCTCAAAACCCTCCCTGGCTCCTCAGTGCCTTACCTGTTGATGAGGTCCATACTTAGGCTGGCATTTATGTCCTCCAAAGTCTAGCCCTGATCTTTCTTTCCAGCTTTAGCTCCTTTAATTCATCTTCTGTTTTATTTAGTCAAACTGATCTATTTACCTTTCTTTAACTACATTGAATACTTTCTACAAAAAAGTGCTACTATAAATATTTTCTAACATACGTATGAGAGTCCTTTCCCTCTGCCTCTGATATCTTTGGTACATGCTTAGTAGTGATATCAGTGGGCCAAAGAGTATATAGTTTGGATGAATACTTTCCCAGTTCCTGGAATTTTCTCTTGTAGCTCCTTGGCCTAGGATACTCCTACCACTTAATTCTATATGTCTGCATACCTCTCTCTCATGCTTCACATGCCTCGAAGAATTTCTACAAAGGGTTCCCACAAAGCAAAATTCAGGCACCACCTGCCATCCAGACTTCTCCTGATCCCCTCCTCCACCTCTAAATTTCAGTGCTCTCCCACCCTTCAAAAATCACTTCATATATATATTCCTCTGTATACATGCTGTCTCTCCCCAGGGCAATGTAAGTTTTTTGAGGACACAGACTGTTTCATTTTTGTCTTGCTGTCACCAGCACTTAGCAGATTACCTCACACCATAATAGTAGGCACTCAACAAATGCTCATTGAATAGGACTGACTCCAAAATTTACTCGTCCTTCAAAATTCAGGTCAAGTTATTTTTCCCATGAGTGTACATATGCAAGGGACCTTTGAGGTCCCAAACACTCCTCATTTCACAAAAAAAAAAGAAGCTGAGTCCCAAAAAGGTGAAGTGATTTGCCCAAGATTGTGGTCTAGCTAATAAGTGGCAAAGAAAATACTTGAACTCAGGTCTCTTCTGTGAAAAAAGTATCTCAGACCCTCACTTGCCAGAAAATGTAATACTTCAATTTTTTATCATATTTAAAATTCATGAAGCCCTCTCCAGACATAAATATTTATTAATTTCTAAATTGCTTCACTCACTTTAATGGCAATTAAAATTTAATTAATGTAATAAAAATGTAAAACTGTTATGGTTTTACAGTCTTCAGTACAGTTATAATTAAAGTGAACTTTCTGTTAACTGTTCAGGTGCAAAGAAACAGTTCTGGTTAGTTTGCAGTTAAAAAAATAGCTGCATTGGAGTATGAAGGAAAGGGAGCTTTCATTTAATAAAGACATTTTTTATTAGAAAAAAAAGCCTTTCCAGATCATTGTAGCCTTGGTGGTTTCTCCCTATTCTGAACTCTGGCAGTATTTATTGTCTCTTCTCCACATTTGATGATGTGCTTTGACTTTTGCTATTTAATTCAATAAACATCTATTATGTGCAGCAACTGGCACAGTGCCTGGCCCAAAGTAGATATTTAATAAATACTTGCTGATTGAGCACCTACTATGTGCTGGGCACTGTGTAAGGTCCTGGAAATCTAAAGATAAAAAATAACAGCTTCTGACCTGACCCCAAGAAGCTTACAATCTAAGAGCGAGTGTAGGAAGGGAGACACAGGCATAGAAATAAGTACATAAGATAACCTGTGGTAAAGGCAATAAAAAGGGAAAGATTTTTTTAAAAAATAACATTAGAACATTCTGGGCAGTTAGGTGGACAGTGAGTACAGCATGTGCCCCATTGTCAGGAGGACCTGAGTTCAAATCTAGCCTCAGATGCTTGACACATGTACTAGCTGTGTGACCTTGGGCAAGTCACTTAACCCCAAATTGCCCTGCCTTCCCCCCTCTAAAAAAATAACATTAGAACATTCGAAGAAGGAGAAATGATTTTCAGTTAATGGTGGCTACCTGAGTTGGATTCCTACCTCAGGCACTAGCCAGGTGACTTTGGACACGTCATTTTTAATTTCTTTCAACCTCAGTTTCTTCTTCCGTAGAATGGAGTTAATAATAGCACAGAGTTCTTGAAAAGATCATATGATGCAACATATGCAAAGTGCTTTGCAAACCTTAAAATCCTGTACAAATGATAGCTGTTATTTAGATAGCCCAGGGTCCCACAGCTAGTAAATGTCTAGATGTGAGAGACGACTGACTGATTGGCTATTTGAGGTGTAGGAGAGGGAAGAGAGGAAAATTACTCTGAGGTCAAGCAGAAAACAAGGTATCCAGAGAAGTGCACAAGAAGGATCTGAAAGAAGGGGAAGGAGGTGGGTAATTAGATTGGATTGATGGTGCTTTGCTGGTAATTAAATTATTGCTTGAGGATCAGAACAGCTCCTGTTTCAATCAAGGCTCAGCAGGAAAATGTTAATTACCAATTAAGACCAACATTGATATTTTGAGAAAACATGGGAAAGTAAACCTCATCCAGGAGTCTTCAGAGACCGAACTCACTTTGCCCCAAGAACTACCAAAAAGAAGGATGAAGCTTCAAGGATCTTGCTTAAAACAAATACAAAAGTTATTGGGGATTTTGTAGTGAACCTACAGAACATATGCAATGTTTGTATTTCAACCAGAACCAAATAACAACTTCGTCTGCACAAAGTACAGGTAGTTCTTTCTTCTCCAGGAGAAGACGAAAGGGCTTCAGGAACATCTCTCTTGCACTGCTTACCAGATTGTTGTCTTCCTAGGAAATCTGTTGTAAGAAGTACCTTGAGAAGGAAACAAAGAAGGGGAATCCAAGCCTTCCAGTCAGAACTGAAAAAATAAAGATTCTCTTCTCTTCCCCATTCCTTGTTTTGTTTGGTCCCAGAGGGCAAAACTAGGAGCTAAGAATGGAATTTTCAGGGAAATAGATTTCTCTTTATGGGCTCCCTATAAGGAGAAGCAATTTGAGCTCTTTCTATTTAAAGGTAGACTAGGCTGTCTCAGGAGATTGTGAGTGGGTCCCACTCTCTGTGGGTTTTCAAATAAAGGTCGACTGATAATCATTTGTTGGGAATGTTGTAGAGGGGATCCCTGCATAGGTTAAACTGGTTCCCTTCCAGCTCTGAGATTCTGTGAGTCTCTGTCAAGACTTGGAAAATGAAAGAATGTGATTACACAGAAGGAAAAGAAGAAGGACTGCTGATTATTTGGAATATTCTTGAAACCCAGGATAAGTGAGATGGCAAGAGAAAACTCATCTGCCCTCAGTGAGCTTAATTACAATCACCTCAATCACCAGGGCTAGATGAACTATATCTATGTCTGTCTGTCTGTCTGTCTGTCTGTCTGTCTCTCTCTCTCTCTCTGAATTTACATATATTACACATACATGTGGAATATATGTATATACATATAGATGTTTATTTATGGGGGTCTAAGAAGACAAGTGATGGCTGAGGCAATGGTGGTGGTGTTTTAACTCTTCTGGCACATGTCTACCTGCTGTCTCCTCCTATCTCTCCCACATGGTGCCTTGCTGATGTGTTTATATACATACATACATACATATATGTATATACATATATAGCTTGATATATGTATACACAGTAAGGTATATACACAATATATGTTTGTATGTCTATGCAAGCAGACACATATATAATGTGTTTATGTAGGAATAGTATGTATATACACATATTTCTTGAGATATCTGTAAACATACATATATAAGACATATGTATGTACATATGTGTATATGAGATATAGGTATTATACATATGTGTGTATATATGTGTATTTTATTTACATGTGTTACATTTTAATCAAGCAACCAGGCATTCATGAGTCAAACTACCACCATTGATTCAACCATCACTTCCTTCTCAGATCCCAATGAGATCAGCCCAAGACTTTGAACCCAAGAGCCCTGTGAATAGCAGTGCCCCTGAGATCAAAAGTTCCTCTATCCTGACCTCTATAACCACAATCTCAGGAAGTAAGCTATGAGGATAAGTCCATGCAACAGCTTCTGCCACTAACTACTCAGAAATCCCAGCTACTGAAGACCCAGGAAAGAGAGTTCTCACTAGCAAAGTTCTTGACACTGTCAAATGGTTTGACATCAGAAATAGGTAATAGTTTTATCAATGGAAATGATTTTAAAAGAGATGCATTACCATCTGTTTCGCTAGTTGTGCCCTAAAGACCATGGGTCACTTACATCTGACCTGCTGCTGAAACCTCCTATATGTGTTCTCTCCCAAATTAGAATGTGAGTTCTTTAAGAACAGGGATTGTCTCCATTTTCCTATTTGTATTCCCAGAGTTTGGCACAGTGCTTTGTACATAGTAAGTACTTAGTAATTGCTTTTTCCCCCCTCCCTCCCTCCCTCCTTCCCTTCCTTCCTCCCTCTCTCCCTCCCTTCCTTCCTTCCTTCCTTCCTTCCTTCCTTCCTTCCTTCCTTCCTTCCTTCCTTCCTTCCTTCCTATATTCATATCCTTAGGTATTAAAGAAACTGGTAAATAAGCTGCTTCTGTTGTCTTCCTTTCTCTTCTCAGTCACTTCTTAATCCCTTATGATCTGGTTTCCAGCCTCTTTGCTCAACCGAAATCTGACTCTCAAAAGATACCAATGATCTCCTAACTTCCAGAGAGACAGAGACAGTGAAATGAGACTGCAGTTCTGAATGCCTCAATTTAGGGAAAACATTGGAATAAGTCCAGTAATGGTAAAGGGACTGGATACCATGGTGTATGAGTATAAACTGAGGGAGCTATATGGATATTTAACCTGAAGAAGAGAAAAGAAGCCCCGAAGGCACACAAGATAGCTGTGTTCAAATATTTGAAAATTTGTCTTGTAGACAGACTTTTCTGTTTGCCTACAAAGGACAGAACGAAGCACTATGGAGGGAACTTTCAAAGAGGCTCACTATAAGGAAAAACTCCGCAACAATTCCATTTCTTGTAAAGTAATGGTTTGTCCTAGGAAATAGCAGGTCCCTCTCTCCCATTTGTTGGAGATTTTCAAGCAGAGGTTCCATGAACACTTGTCAACAAAATAATAAGAATTCTTTGGTCAGGAGCAGAGTGGCTTCTGAGATCCTAGGAGAGGTAGCCTGTATGAGGTAGTACAAAGAGAAGTGGATGTGAAGGAGAGACCTGGATTTGAATCCAAAGTCTCATACTTAGTAGCTGTGTAATCATGGGAAAGTTCTTTAACCTCTCTAGGCCCCAGTTTCCTTATCTGTAAAATGGGGATAATAAAAATACTAGGAACAGCATCAAAGGGGTTAATGTGTATAAAAGTACTCTGCAAAGTTTACAGAGCCAAATAAAAATCGGCTATTGTGATTTTCAACTTGGATGACAGATAAAATGGTGGCGCCTACAACAAAAGTAAGGAGGCCAAATGAGAGTAGCGTTTAGGGAAGAATAGAATGGGTTCAGTTTGGAACATGTGGACTTTGAGGACTTAGAGAAACATTCAAGGGGAGTGATCCAGCAGGTCGTTGGAAAGACAGAGCTGAATTTCTATGGAGAATGAAGTTAGAAATACGGAATTCAGATTACACAGGTGATAACTGAAGCCATGGTGAAGGGGAGGTGATAAAGAAGCAGACAGACAGATAGGCAAAGTTGGAGAGAGCTGAGAAGAGTGGCAAGGACAGAATTTTGGGGACACCTACATTAAGGGACAAGTAGGGTGTGATAAGAACAATATCTACTAGGATCCATTCTCTCTAGTCTTCATGTAGATTAGGCTAATTCTAATTAGGACAGAAAGTTGTCCCCAAGGTTTGATTGTCCCGCAGGGAGCTAAGGTTCATGCAGCTTTCTGGTGGTCCCAGGCCATGTTGATGTGATTTCCTGGTCACCTAGAGCATAAAAAGGCCTGCCCTCATGGATTCAGGGCCTTTTAGACTCGGTGAATGTTTGAAGGCCCACCTTCTCTTCCTGGCCAGATGCATTTCCATATCGAGGGTGGGGTGTTGTGAGCAATTCTTTCTAGACTAAGTGCTTTATCGTTTCCATGCTAAGTAAACCTCCTTTTCTTAAAGTGTTGAATCGTCCATGAATGTCTCACTGTGTTCCGTTATCAAACATAAACTTCCAAGGAACCTGAGAGAATCAGGCCCAGCCCATGATTAGGGATTCCATGAAGGAAATGAACAAGGAACAGTCCAATAGGAAAAAAACCAAGTTCATGGGAACAAAGGAAGAGAAGACAATCAAGAAAGAAGGAATAGCCGGTTGAATCAAATGCTATAGAAAGTTTAAGTCAAATAAGCAGAGGCCATTGAATTCAGAAATTAGGAAGTAATTAGTAATTTTGACAAGAGAAGTTTCAGTAGAGTGATGGGCATGGAAGCCAGATTGCAGAAAGCTGAGGGGAAGTAGAGGTACTAGCTTGAGAGTGTATACCCCAACATCATCTATACTGACCATGAAGACCTATAATACCTTCAGGTTTCTTGGTGGCTTAACCAATGCCAGGTCCATTGAGCATTAATGCTTAGTACATTCAACTGCATTGTCACCTACATCCCAAGACAGCACAATTTGCAAAGAGATATATTGTTATGAAACCCAGAATTTGGATGACTGACAGATCATTCACTCTATAGGTCTCGATTTCTAACCACACAAACCCAACTGTTCTTACTAGGTCTGACGTACTTACACAAAGATGTCTATCATAATATGGTTCTCTTGTCCCCTCCCAAACATGTCCTTTTTATAGAAGCAGTGGCTTTCTTCCTCTGGTTTTCCCTTGATTTCACTTTGAGTCAATGACAACTTACACAAGTTATAGGCTGCCTACAGCAGCTTGGGACACATACTGCAAACAGCCAAAGTATCACACACTGGGATGCTGACTTCTGTTATGCCTCCAGGGAGCCTTTAGGTGTAGGTGATCAAGTCTGGATATCTTCCCATAATCTCTGTATAGAGAGACCTTGCCAGAAATGAGAAGACATAGCATTAGCTCAGTCTTCCTCATCTCTTAGGTCGTAAAACCCATCACTGAATGGCGAGGCATACCCTTCCCGTAACACATCTGCCCCATGTTCCATTGGTCCTTGTGGCAATAGACACACCTCAACTCCAAATCTATTGAATCTTTGACATCTACTGAATCTTTGCTCACCCCTGCTAATTATGAAGGTGAAAGAAGAGTACAGAGTCCAGAAGATCCTACTCTAACAGACATGACAGTGCTATATCTAGTACATGAAAGGGTAATGACACCAATGAGAGGATGTAGGAACCAGTGCAGAACAATGATGTCCCTGATTCGATAGGGGCTTCTCCCTCAACACTTGTACCAAGTTGCATGGCCTTGAGTTCTTGTGAGGTTTTCTAGAGGTAAGGATGACATTAAGGTCTATAGAAACACCAATTCAGCAGAGCAGAGAAGTATAGAGCTTCAGTACAAGCCGATACAAGAGTTCTTTTTTAACCAAAGAATGTGGGATCATCATTTTGCCATCACCTTGCACCTTTCATAGTGTGTTCTCTGTAACTTCCTCAGATTTAGAGCTACTGCAAACTCAATTCCCACATTCCAGTTCACCCTTTATATTTGGTATTTTGACTTGACCTTGCTGTTTTCTGATTTACATTCTCCGGTCATTACTTAGACCAGGCCATCTTTTCCCCAGAAGGGTTCCTCTCTCAGACCTTGTTAATTGTCTATAGACCTCAGCAAAAATGAAAGGTTAGGGAATAAACTAGAGAAAATCAACTATAGATGAATAAATTAAATTTCCATGCAACTGTGAAGACCCGATGGACATTAAATAGACTGGAAAGATTTGCAGTGGTTCCATTTAGCACATTTTTATGACTAGTGGCACTGGACAGCTGGGTGGTGCAGTGGATAGAGTGCTGGGCCTGGAGTCAGGAAGACTCATCTACCTGAGCTCAAAATCTGATGTCAGACACTTAGTAGCTATGTGACCCAGGGCAAGTCACTTAACCCTGTTTGCCTCAGTTTTTCTCATCTGTAAAATGAGCTGGAAAAGGAAATGATAAACCACTCCAGGATTTCTGCCAAGAAGACACCAGATGGGGTCACAAAGAGTTGAACACAACTGAAAAATGACTGAACAACAACAAAATCTGCCACTTATTACATAGATGACTTTGGGAAATTTACATATATAACTTCTCAGTTTTCTCCTCTGTAAAATGACCTCTACTTTTTCTGGGTATGTTATTCTTCGTTGTGAGCCTATGTCCTTTGCCTTCTGGAATATCATGTCCTAAGCTCTCCCCTCCTTTACGTGGTAGCTGCTAAATATTTTATGATCCTGACTGTGACTCCTCAATATTTTAATTATTTCCTTCTGGTTGATTTTAGTATTTTTATATTGACCTAGAATCTCAGAATTTTGGCTATAATGTGCCTGGGAGTTTTCACTTCAGGAGGTGGTCAATGAATTTTCTGTTTCCACTTTGCCCTCTGATTCTAAAAGGTTTGAACAGTTTTCTTTTATGATTTCTTGAAAAATTATGTCTAGGCTCTTTTTTTTGGTCACAGCTTTCAAGCAATCTAATGATTGTTAAATGATCTCTCCTCAACCCATTTTCTGGGTCAATTCTTTTTGCTGTGAGAAGCATTACATTTTCCTCTAGTTTTTTTCTAGTTTTTCTTATTGTCTCATAGTGTCTTTAGCTTCTATTTGATACATTCTAATTTTCAGAGATTTTGCTTCTTAGGTGAGGTTTTATACCTCTTGTGTAAGCCACTAATCCCCTTTTAAATTCTTTTTACCATAGCTCTCATTTATGTCCCATTTTTTTCTTCCTGTACTCTTTAGTTTAATTTTTTTAATTTCATAAAATATTTTTGCTTCATCATTTCCAGGGATTCTAGATAAACTTGCCCCCAAGTTGTGTTATTCCTTAAGGCTTGGTTTGTAGTTTTTGGAGTCATTCTCTTGTATTTGTGTTTGAGATTTCCCTGTCACTGTAACAGCTTTTTATGTTAGGTCTATTTTTTGTTTACTCATTCTTCCAGATTACTTTCTGACTTCAAACTTTATATTAGGACTGGGCTCTGCACATTTCTGGAGAGAATGTCTGGGCTGGTCCTACTGCTGCTTTCCTGGGGATATTGAGTATTGAATTATTTCAGTATCTCAGGGACAATTTATGCTGGGGACCAGTAAGCTTTCGGTATACCTGATGTGGACTGGTCCAGGACAAAGTGATTTCTTCCTTCATGGTCTAAGTTCTATAAGTTCCTGACCAGGGTCTAGGTCTGTGCAACACACTTGTGGGCTTGCCCCAGTTAGAGTTTTACTGAACTGCTGCTGGACCCAGCCACTCTTAGCCACCCAGAAAATTGTGCTGGTTCAGAGTGACAGAATTGTAATCTCCACTTTGGTCTGGGATTCTTGCCTTGGTTGTTCTACTGCAGGCTTTAAAGGAGTTGGTTGCTGAAACTGAGAGCCCTCTCTACTCCTGGGGTCAGAATTTGATCCCTGCTCAGTACACAGATCAGGGCCCGTTGCCACTTCTTAACCTGGAACACCACTGCCAGGAACAGCATCCTGGATCTGTGACCAAGAACACAGTAATGAGCCACAGGGTTGACAGTTGGCAATTATTTCTTTACCCTGCACAAGTTCAGACCCCTCTGTGCTGTGCTTGAGATTTCTTGCCATAGTGCATAACTTCTCCCTGACCTGCAGTGTTCTGTGAAGTGGTTCCTGGCTAGACCATGTCCACAGTGTCCCAAGACTTCTCTGTCTCCTTAGGTTGACCAGGACTGGAAAAATGACTTGGTGTAATTTATTTTCCCCAGATCTCCCAGTCAGAACTCAGTTTGGTGGATTTTCTTGATGTTTATAGTGGTTCCTGATTGTCCCTTGGATAAAATATTACCTCCTCCATTTGGTATTTAAATCCCTTCACAACCTGTTTCCAAGTTTCTGGGCTTGTTATCATACCTTTTACAATTTAGCTGAACTGTCTTATTCCTCTTCACATGCAATGCTCCATTTCCCATTTCTGTGTCTTTGCAAAGACTGTCTTCAACATCTGGAATGAAATCCCTCCTTACCTCTGTCTCTACTTTCTTTTTTTTTATATTTTTTGGAGGGGGGAAGGCAGGGCAATTGGGGTTAAGTGACTTGCCCAAGGTCACACAGCTAATGAATGTGTCTGAGGTCAGATTTGAACTCAGGTCCTCCTGACTTCAGGGCTGGTGCTCTACTCACTGTGCCACCTAGCTGCCCCCTGTCTCCACTTTCTAGACTTCCTTGTGTCCTTCCAAACTCAGTTCAAGTAGCATCTTCAATTATATATGAAGCCTTTCTAGACCCCTCTCCCAAGCTACTTGTATCTCCACCCCCCCACAATAGTTTGCATTAATTAATTAATTAAAAATTAATTAAAATTTTATATATAGGTGTGCTTGTCATTTCCCCCTGTAGAAAGTAAGCCTCTTGAGGACAGGAACTGTTTTATTTTATTCTTTCTACTCTCAGGACCTAGCACATTGCCAAGTACATGGTGTGTGTGCTTAAGACATTATCGTTTATTAATTGACTGGTAAGGACTGTGACAGAATAAGACTGAACTACATAGGGACAAGAACATGGAATCATAGTAGGGGCAAGGGTTTTTTACATAGTCAGGTATTGATTCTCTTCTAATGGCATAGTATACCATTGGTTAGTACTGTGTTGCTATCTAATTTTTCATGTGTGAATATTTTAATTCTCCATCAAGGTTGTAGGGGTGGAGATCAATTTTATGCTGCATACATTTTAGTACCCAGAAAGAATTCAGTAAATGTTTGTGGTTTAATGAGGGTTGGATTGACACTGTCTTTGTGCTATGTTTAGGATTCAACTCAGAGCATTAGAGCTGGAAAGGAACTCAGTGATTATATAGTCTAGGGATTCTTAACCTTTTTGGTATCATGGACCCCTGGTGAAATCTGGTCAAATCTATGGGCCCCTTCTCAGAATATTTTTAAATGCATAAATTAAAGTACATGGCGTTTACAAATAAAACCAATTATATTGAAATACAACTAACAAAATATTTTTAAAAGTTCATGTATTCCAGGTTACCTCTGATTTCTCTTCCAACCCTTTCATTTTGTAGGTTGGAAAGATTAGGCTCAGGGAAACTGCCACTGGAAACAGGTAAGAGGCATATGAGTTGCAAAATCTGAACATTCTCTTTCTTTTATTCTTTTAGCCATTCTCCCTGTAGCCTCCAACTGTTGCACAGAAGTATCCCATCAGATTTCTAGAAGACTTTTAGCAAAAGTGAAAAGATGTCACATTCAAAGAGCTGATGGAGTTTGTGATCTACCAGCTGTCATGTGAGTTTCAATCAGGCTTCATACAATGTCAAAGCAAGTAGATCTGAATATATTCTGTCATATCTCTGTCCCATTAAAAAAATACATATCCTTCACATTCTTTACCTGTTATAACTCAATTCTCTATTCACCAACATACATTGCACTCATCAGAAAAAACAAAAAACAGAACAACCATCACTGAAAAACAAAAACAAGTGTGCTCTTCTAGAGAAATTGCCCATACCACTGAAACAATCATTAGGATGCAATATACTCTAGTCACACCTTCCTGACACAGGACAGGAAAATATCTTCCACCTGTCACTGGCCCTCCCAATCCCCATTCTTATAATCAAGTTAAGCAAATGTCTGGATGGAAAAGTAAGGATTTGGACCTTTAGACCTTAAGTTTCTGAGAGAAGATAACTTTGCCTATAACAAAGGGAAAGTGGCTTCATTGATCCTCAGGGACATAAACGGCTTCACTAAAATCACTATGCTAGCTTCCCCTCAACATCCACTTCCCTTGACTCTTCCTGCCCCTCTCAACTGCTGCTGAATCCTTGGGGAGATGAAAAGTATTTTATTCTAGAAGAGTTAGTCTTGCTCCTTAAGTATAGCCAAGGAAAGACACGGAAATACATCTAGTGGTTTGGTACAGTTGAAAGAATGTTGGATATGGAGTCAGAGTCTGGGTTTAAATCCCGACTTTACCACTAAGTGGCTTTGAACAAATCATTGACCTTCCTCAGTTTTCCCATCTGAAAATGAGGCAGCAGAATAGGTAACCACTTGTCTCCCTTACAATTCTAAACTTGCCTGTCTATGAAGAGATAGAACCTGAACCAGTAAAACCTAGAAGGGAGAATCTGAACCATGAAATGTCAATCATCTTTTCTATTTCTCCACCTCTTTCCTGAAACCTGACTGGCTGTTTTATTTACAGAGATCTCCAGGGAAGGAAATCTGTTTTGAAGAATAAATATTAGTCTATAAGGCTATGTAGAATTCAAGGATAAAGAACTTGAGGCCACCTGTGGCCTTCCAGGTCCTTGGGTGCAGCCTTTATACTGAGTCCAAGTTTTACATAACAAATCCTTTTATTAAGGGGATTTGTTCTGTGAAGTTTGGATTCAGTCAAAGGGCTGCACTTGAGGACCTAGAAGGCCACATGTGGCCTCAAGGCCTCAGGTTCCCCACACCTAAATAGATACTAAGATGTTTTGGTTTCTTGTAAAAAAGAATCCTTATGTATCTAACCACAAATCCCTTTTAGTAAGGTCTTGGGTGCTATTATAAGGCATTTGAATAACCAGATGACCTTAGCATTCCTCAAAATCTCTCCTTGGGCACTCCTCCATTTCTATCAGCATCTCTAAGGTGCCAAACAGTGCACTGCTCATTCCTGTGATAAAGGTGAGGCTTTCATCCCCTGTTACCTGAGAAAGAACTCCATTTGTCATCTCATCTCATTCCTGGTATTCTCATTCTTATGTCTCATTCTTAGGCAGGAGAAGGCCACAACGTAAGTTGTACTCTGAGTTTAGCCTTGCTATCTAAAACTAAGTCTTAGAGAACACATTGTATTTAAAAGGGGGTATATAAGTAATCATTACACTATGTGTTCAGTTATTTATGTTTCCTAAAAGTCTTCCTCCTTCCTCTCCATTTGTTTCTGGCAGCCTCCATGTCCATCATCGAAAATTCTGTGTCAGCCCACATAATCACACTCTTAAGACATGGATGAAAATGCAAAAGAACAAGAAAGATGCAAAAGGAAATATTTGTAATAGGAAGAAACACCCCCACAGGAAGAAGAGGAGGAGCGAAGTGACAGAGCAAAGACAGCATCATAAACATGGACAGAAAACTCCTAATATTAGCAAATGGGCTTCCCTGCAATGAACCTGGCAAGTGACTGGTTGTAAGGATTTACCCAAATTATCCAGAGCCAAATGCTTACTATTAGAAACCAACAGCTCCCCAGGAGAAAGAAACAACAAACAGCTGTTTTCTGCAATACACTAAGTAGCTAGTAATAATTGCAGATAGGAAAACAGAACATGAAAACAAAGATGTTATGTGTCTTAGGAGTAGAGGAGAGACATTTTTTTTAATGGGGAAATTGATACCAGATAATAAATTAAAAAAAAATCCAGACCTACTCTCTCCTGTGATTTCACTCTTTCCCCAAAGCCAGATTCAAAGGTTTTAATCCTTAACCTGGTTCCCCTGCATGTCATTAATTTGTTCCCACACTTTACGCCCATTTCTTTCTTGTCAACAGAGGATTAGGTGTTAGAACAATCTGATTTTGTGAGCGATAGAGGGCAGGAACCAGTGATCCCTTTATTCAGTGCAGTACCACCGGTTGAAGTTGCTGCAGGGCTGATTTGGGCATGAAATCAGGACACCTGTAGGGACCTAGAGCCAATCATTGGCAAAAATACTCTGAGAGCAGCCCTTGCATTATAATGAAAAGTACCAAAGCAAACGATGTGGAGAGAGTAGGAGAGACCCTGTTTTGATTGTAGCATAAAGGGAATCTCTGGAATTTTTTGCTCAGGAGCCCAGAATTCAAGTTTATTTCTGCTAGAGCTGATAATTGCATTTTTAGTTTTAATAATAATTGTTTGGAAAACTTTAAAAAACCTTAAAAAACACATAATTTGTACAAATATTGGCAGTGAAACTTGTAGAGAGATTGAGCAGACCCAATCCTGATTTCGCTAAGATTTGTACGTGAGTATTGAGGACTGAATTTCGTTCTAGGTATTCCAGTGAATTAGATAGTCTTCATAGGTAAGTCTCCCATTTGCAAACTTTCTATAACCTATCTTTGTTTCTTTTTAACTGACCATGTGGGAAAGTACTATATTAGTCTATAAGGTTTACAATGTGTCTCCTTCACAATAAATAAAGTTGGTGTAAATACGATTATCTTTTAAGCTGAAATTAAGAAACTTGAGTTGCCTAGCCCACAGTTACAGGAGCTCAAAAGTAACATTCAAACCCAGGTGCTTTCTGTCTTGCTGTCTGGTGCTGCCTTGCAACGTTTTTGCCATACTGCCTCTACTCAGACCTATCATAGCATAGCATAGCATCACATAGCATGAAAATAGAGCCAAGGCAGAAGGACTGCTATCCTGAAGTGATCCTTTCCTCTTTATTACTAACAGCCCAGTAGTCATCAAATTTTATCACATTGGTTTTTCTGCTTCCAGTTTCTTCGCCTCGCTGATCTATTCAGCAAAACATGCTATCAAAATTATTGTCTTAAGGTACAGTTCTGGCCATGTTACTCACCTACCCGCAAAACCCTAAGGTGAATTTTTATCATCTCTCAGGTAAAATATAAAACTTTTCATTATTTAAGACTCACTCATTATTAAGACTCACCACAATCTGTCTCCAACCTACCTTTCCAGATTATTTTATATTACTTCTTCCCATATATTTTATGTTCTAACCAAGTTAGCCTCCTACCTGTTTGACAAGATCAATATTCTCCTTGGCATTACCCCATAACCATAATGTACTCCCTCTTTATGACTTGTCTTTCCTTATCTCCTTCCAAACTCAGGTCAAGGTGCCCCCTCATCTTCCTTCCTATGACCAATGGTTATCATCTTCTCCCACTTTTGGTATTTACTTATCTGTGTATATGTTGTTGCCTTTCAATAGACTGTAAGCTTCTTGAGGCTATAGACTGTTTTGTTTTTCTCTAATGCTTGTCAACATATGAAACACATATATTTCTTGCATGGCATATTCATAAAATAAAAAAGTTAGATACCATTGCATGAGGTCTATTTACTAAGATCTGCATGTGAGTGTTGAGGCAGTATTCCATTCTGGGTACTAGAGGTAATCAGATATTACTCAGAGGTGAGTCTCCTCTTTGCAAAATCTCCTACGACCTATCATTTTAACAGACTGTGTTGCAAAGTAAATTTATCAGGTATTTTTACAAAACTCATTTTTATTGTGAGGCAAATATACTTCATTAACGTTTTAACAACTTATTGCAATTTTCCTACACTGTCACTTACAGTTTAAAACATTTGGGATAAACTTTTTGATGCAATTGGAGTCAAATTTAAGACCAAAATTTGTATTTGCTGGTTTTTAACTTTGAATATTATTCCTTTTCTCTGGCTTCCTTTATGAGATCCTGCATATTCTATTAAAAGAATTAAATGTTGATACAATTTGTTTATTTTTCACACAACAATTGCTTCCTAACTTCTCCCTTCTAAAGAAAACCAAAATAAGACAGTTAAGCAAACCCCTATGATAGAGCAATCAATTTGACAGAGGGTGTAAGGTTATTCACCTATAATCCTCCATCTCTCATCAGAGAGTAAGTGGGTTTCCACATCAGTCATCTGGAACCAACATGGGTTATTTCACCTGCCCTGCCCTTCTATTATCTTTTAATGTTACCTTCATTTTTCTGCTGGAGACTAGCCTTGTAAGTTCAGAGTGACCTGATATAGAGTTTCTGGACTTGGTTTCCTTTTATTCTTTTGATTCGTCTTGAGTTTGTTCCAGCATTCAAAGCTTAGGTGATGCTGTAAAGACCTACACTTACGCCTTCTTTGTGGTATCTCTTCTAGTAGGTCATACTCTCTACTAGAGAATTTCAAAGTTTATTGCACTGCCTAGGAAAGTAGAGGTGGGGAAGAGGAAAGCCAGAAGGAAAAAAATGGCTTCATGTGCCAGCTCTAAAAAACAAACAAACAAACAACAAAAACCCTATAACCTATAAAGTGAAGGTGAACATCATATATAGAGTCCCTGGGGGTAGCAATTAGAATGAGTAAAGATCTGGTCCACCAAGAGGCGTGTTGGCACAGCGGATAGAGTGCCAGGCCTGGAGTCAGGAAGACTCATCTTCTTAAGTCGAAATCTGGCCTCAGACACTTGCTAGATGTTGGACTTAACCTTGTTGGCTTCAGTTTCCTTATCTGTAAAATGAGCTGGAGAAGGAAATGGCAAACCACTCCAGTATCCTTGACAAGAATACCCCAAATGGGGTCACAAAGGGTCAGACACAACTAAAACAACTGTACAACAACAAAATGGAAGAGGAGTAAGAAAGGAGATATATTACAATTAAGCACCTTCTTTAAGAATTAAATGGAGGGAGGGCAGAGCCAAGATGGCAGAGTAAAAGCAAGAATTTACCTGAGTTCTCCAACCCCTCAAAATATCTTTAAATAATGACTCTCAACAAATTCTAGAGCAGTAGAACCCACAAAATGATGCAGTGAAACAATATTCCAGCTCAAGACAACTTAAATGGTTGGCAGGAAAGGTCTGTTGCACCAGGGTGAGAGGGAAGCACAGTACAGCACAGTCCAAACCAGTGAAGACCAGGCCCCCTGCAAACCAGAAGCAGGCCTCAAGATGACTGAATCAGTGGCAGCAGTGGTGTTTTCCTGACCTCTCAGCCCACAGATTCTAAAGACAACTTAGAAGGCCAGCAGGAGAAGGTCCAGAATATCATGGGAATTGAGGAAAAGAAATGCAAGGGAAAGTGGCAGATCTTAAATTGTATTATAAAGCAGCAATCATCAAAACTATTTGGTACTGGCTAAGACATAGAGTAGTGGATCAGTGAAATAGATTAGGTACACAAGACATAGTAGTCAATGACTATAGTTATCTACTGTTTGATAAACCGAAAGACACCAGCTTCTGGGATAAGAACTCACTATTTGACAAAACCTGTTGGAAAACTAGAAGACAGTCTGCCAGAAACTAGGCATAGACCAACATCTTACACAGTATACCAAGATAAGGTCAAAATGGGTATGTGATTTAGACACAAAGTGTGGTAATATAAGCAAATTAGGAGAGCAAGGAATAGTTTACCTGTCAGATCTATGGAGAAGGGAAGAATTTATGACCAAACAAGAGCTAGAGATTATGAAATGCAAAATGGATAATTTTGATTACATTAAATTAAAAAGTTTTTGCACAAACAAAGCCAATGCAACCAAGATTAGAAGGGAAGCAGAAAGCTGGGAAACAATTTTTACAGCCAGTGTCTCTGATAAAGGCTTTGTTTCTAAAATATATAGAGAATTGTCAGGTTTATAAGAATACAAGCCATTCCCCAATTGATAAATGGTCAAAGGATACGAATAAGCAGTTTTCAGATGAAGAAATTAAAACTATCTATAGTTATATGAAAAATGTTCTAAATCACTATTGAGAGAATGCAAATAAAGAAATGCAAATTAAACATACTATAGAGAAATGCAAATTAAAACAACTCTGAGGTACCACATCACACCTATCAGATTGGCTAATATGACAAAAAAGGAAAATGATAAATGTTGGAGATATGGAAAATTGGAACAGTAATGTATTGTTGGTGGAATTGTGGACTGATCCAACCATTCTGGAGAGCAATTTGGAACTATGCCCAGAGGGCTACAAAAATGTGCATACCCTTTGATCCACCAATACCACTACTAGGTCTGAATCCCAAACAGATCATAAAAATGGTAAAAGAACCCACATGTGCAAAAATATTTATAGCAGCTCTTTTTGTGGTGGCAAAGAATTGGAAATTGAGGGGACGTGCATCAATTAGGGAATCGCTGAACAAGTCATGGTATATAAAGGTAATGGATAAGTAAACTATTCCTTGCTTTCCCAAATTACTTATAGTATCAGCTTTTACTCCTAAATCATGAACCCATTTTGACTTTATTTTAGTATATGGTGTAAGATATTGGTCTATGCCCAGGTTTTGCCCTACCATTTTCCAATTTTCCCAACAGTTTTTGTGAAATAGTGAATTATTAGCCCAGAAGCTGGCCTCTTTGGGTTTATCAAAGAGTAGATTGCTAAACTTGTTGATTTCTCCTACTTGTGTACCTATCCTATTCCACTGATCCACACCCCTGTTTCTTAACCAGTACCAGGCAGTTTTGATGACTGCTGCTCTGTAGCACAGTTTAATATCTGGTATGGCTAAGCCACCTTCTCTAGCATGTCTTTTCATTAATACCCTAGATATTCTAGACCTCTTGTTTTTCCAGATGAATTTTGTTATTATTTTGTCCAGCTCAGTAAAATAATTTTTTGGTAGTTTGATTGGTATGGCACTGAATAGATAGATTAATTTAGGTAAAATTGTCATTTTTATTATATTAGCTCGGCCTAACCATGAGCAACTGATATTTTTCCATTTATTTAGATCTGATTTTATTCACGTGCAAAGTGTTTCACAGTTATGTTCATATAGGCCCTGGGTTTGTCTTGGCAAATAGACTCCCAAATATTTTATAGTGCCTTCAGTAACTTTGAATGGAATTTCTCTTTCTATCTCTTGCTGTTGGGCTTTGTCAGTAATGTATAGGAATGCTGAGGATTTATGTGGGTTTATTTTATATCCTGCAACTTTGCTAAAGTTGTTTATTATTTCAAGTAGTTTTTTACTTGATTCTCTAGGATTCTCTAGATAAATTCATGACCCAACAAGAGATAGAGAGCATTACAAAATGCAAAATGGATAATTTTGATTATGTCAAATTGAAATGTTTTTGTACAAAAAAGCCAATGCAACAAAGATTAGGAGGGAAGCAGAAAATTGGGAGAAAATCTTTGCAACTAGTATCTCTGATAAAGGCCTCATTTCTAAAATATACAGGGAACTGAGCCAAATATATAGGAATACAAGCCATTCCCCAATTGAGAAATGGTCAAAGGATATGAACAGGCAGTTTTCAGAGGAAGAAATTAAAGCTATCTATAGGCATATGAAAAAATGCTCTGGATCACTACTGATTAGAGAAATGCAAATCAAAACAACTCTTAGATACCACATCTCTCCTGTCAGATTGGCTAAAATAACAAAACAGGAAAATGATAAATGCTGGAAAGGATGTGGGGAAATTGGAATATTGTTGCATTGCTGGTGGAGTTGTGAGCTGATCCAGCCATTTTGGAGAGCAGTTTGGAACTATGCCCAAAGGGCTATAGAAATGTTCATACCCTTTGACCCAGAAATACCACTTCTAGGGTTGTATCCCAAAGAAATCACACAAGCGGGAAAAGGACCCATATGTACAAGGACTTTTATAGCGGCTCTTTTTGTGGTAGCCAAGAATTGGAAATCAAAGGGATGCCCATCAATTGGGGAATGGCTGAACAAGCTGTGGTATATGAAGGTGATGGAATACTATTGTGCCATAAGAAATGGGGATGATGCAGACTTCGTAACAACCTGGAAAAACCTACACGACATAATGCTGAGTGAGCGGAGCAGAGCCAGGAGAACGTTGTGCACAGCCACAGATGTATGGATTCTGTGAGCACCCACCCTGACATACTTCACTCTTCTCAGCAACCTAAGGTGCAAGGACAACTCCAGGGGACTCACGATGGAGAATGCTATCTTCATCCAGAGAAAGAACTATGAAGTTTGAATACAGATTGAGGTGCACTACATGCTCGCCTTTTTTGCTTCTCTTTTGTTTTTGGGTTGTTTTTTTTTTTTTTTGGTTCTGTTTCTTCTTTCTCATGATTCATTCCATTGGTCATAATTCTTCTCCACAACTTGACTAGTGTATAAATTAATTCAATGTGAAGTTATACATGATAGTTATATGAGATTCCATGCCATCTTGGGGAGGGAGGGGAGAAAATCTGGAACTCAAAATTATGTAGAACCGTGTGTGGTAAACTAAAAATAAATAAATAAATTTAAAAAAAATAAAGGTAATGGAACACTATTGTTCCATAATAAATGATGAGCCAGTGGACTTCAAAAAACCTGGGAAGTCTTAAGTGAACTGATGCTGAGTGAAGTAAGCAGATCCAGGAGAACATTGTACACAGTAACAGCAACATCATGCGACAAACAACTTTGATAGACTTAGCTCTTGTCAGGAATACAATGATCTAAGACAATTCCAAAAGACTCATGATGGAAAATGCTATGAGTCTGAATGCATACTATTTTCTCTCTTTTTTTCTTTCTCATGGTTTTTCCCTTTTGTTCTGACTCTTTTACAACATGACTGATGTGGAAATATGTTTAATATGATTGTACATGTATAGTCTATATCAGATTGCATTCTATCCTGGGGAGGGGGAAAGAGAGGGAAAGGGAAAAATATGGAACTCAAAATCTTATAAAAGTGAATAATTAAAACTAAAAATAAATAAACTAAATAAATAAATAGAAGGTCAGCAGGAAATATCTGTCTCAAGTATGTGGAGCTGCAGTCAGGATAACACAAGATTTAGCATGTTCTACGTTAAAGGATGAGAGCACTTGAAATATGTTATTTTGGAGGGCAAGCTAAGATTACAACCAAGAATCACCTACCCAGCAAAACTGAGTATAATCCTTCAGGGCAAAAAGTAGATATTCAATGAAATAGACAACTTTCAAACATTCTTGGTGAAAAGACCAGAGCTGAATAGAAAATTTGACTCTCAAATATAAGACTTAAGAGAAGCATAAAAGGTAGACAGGAAAGGGAAATCATAAGGAACTTAATAAGTTTAAACTGTTTACATTCCTACATGGGAAGATGATACCTATAACTCATAAGAATCTTCCTATTATTAGGGCAGTCAGGAGTATATATAGACAGAGGGCACAGGTAGGAGTTGAATATGAGGGGATAATATCTAAAAAAATTAAATTAAGGGGGTGAGAGAGAAATGTACTGGGAGAACAGGATGAGGAGAGATAGAATGGGATAAATCATCTCATATTAAAGAGGCAAGAAAAAGCTTTTTATAGTGGAGGGGAAGAGGGGGAGTGAGTGAACCTTATTCTCATCAGAATTGGCTCAAAGAGGGAATACCATACACACTCCATTGGGTATATAAATCTATCTTACCCTATAAGAAAGTAGGAGAGGAAGGGATAAGAGTAAGGAGGGGGTGGTGATAGAAGGGAGGGCAGATTGGGGGAGGGGTAGTCAGAAGCAAAACACTTTAGAGGAGGGACAGGATAAAAGGAGAGAGAGAATAGGAAAAATGGGGGAGGGGGAATAGGATGGAAGGAAATACAGTTAGCAAGAGTAATTAGGAAAAAAATTTTGAAGCAAGTTTCTCTGATAAAGGCCTCATTTCTCAAACATATAGAGAACTGAATCAAATTTATAAAAATAAGAGCCTTTCCCTAACTGATAAATGATCAAAAGATATGAACGGTTTTCAGATGAAATAATCAAAGGCATCTATGGCCATATGAAAAACTATTGATTGGAGAAATGCAAATTAAAACAATTCTGTGGTACTACCTCATACATATCAGATTGGCTAACAGGACAGAAAAGGAAAATGACAAATGGTGGAGGGGATGTGGGAAAAATGGGACATTAATGCCCTGTTGTTGACGTTGTGAACTGATTCAACCATTCTAGAGGACAATTTGGAACTATACCCAAAGGGCTATAAAACCATGCATACTCTTTGACCTAGCAATGCCACTACTAGGTCTGTATCCCAAAAGAGAGAAAAAACAAAAAGGAAATGGACCTATTGGTAAAAAAATATTTATAGCCGCTCTTTTCTGGTGGCAGAGAATTGGAATTGAGGGGATGCCCATCAGTTGGAGAATGGCTGAACAAATTATACTATGTGATTATGATGGAATACTATTATGCTATAAAAAACGATGAGCAGGATGCTCTCAGAAAAACCTGGAAAGACTTACAAGAGCTTATTGATGCAAAGTGAAATGTACTGTGTTCAAAGTAACAGCAATATTGTAAAATGATCAGCTGTGAATGACTTAGCTATTCTCAGCAATACAACCATCCAAGACAACTCTGAAGAACTTATGATGAAAAATGCTCTCCATCCCCAGAAAAAGAATTGATGGTGTCTCAATACAGATTGAAGCATGCTTTTTTAAACTTTCTTTATTTTTCTTGAAGTTTTTTTGTCTATATTTTCTTTCACAAAATGAATAATATGGAAATGTTTTGCATAACTACACATGTAGAACCTAGATCAAATTGCTTACCTTCTAAATGGGGGAGTAGGGAGAGAGAAAGGGAGAGAATTTGGAACTGAAAGTCTTAAAAATGAATGTTAAAAATTGTTTTTACATGTAACTGGGGAAAAATAAAATATTAAATAAATAAAAATTTTTTAAAGAATTACATGGAGAAGCATGTATTGCTGTAACTTGTATACATATTCTGAGGAGACACAGGTCATAGGAAAGCAGTAACAGTCTGGGGCAGGAAGATGCAACTCATGCACAGGGAATGATTTGGTGCTTTCCAAGCTATTGTACACTATGTTTTAGGGAAACATTATTGTAGGAAGAGACATTACAATCAACCCTTCTTATTACTCTGGCATACATACATATTGGAAGCCAAGATTATCTAAATACTATAAGTTCAGATAGCAGCAGTATTACTCTGCTTGAGAGCTATCCCAAGCCCTGGCGGGGGGAATTGAGAGGTTAAGGGACTTGGCCAGAGTGACACAGCCCGTATGTGTCAAGTGCAGGACTTGAAACTGAGTCTTCCTGCCTCCATGGCCAGCCCTCCATCCACTACCCCAGGTTGCATCTCAAGGACAATTAAAACAAACAAAATGAAGCCTTAACCAGGTCTGATAATACATGCCTCATTCCTTACCTAGAGTCCATGGCTGAGAAAGTACCATATCATTCCCGGTACACTAGTTGTATCTTCCTGACCCAGACTGTTACTATTCACTTGTGACCTATGTCTCCTTAGAATATGTATGTAAGAAACAGCAATAGTGCTTTCCCATGTAATTCTTGAAGAAGGTACTTAGCTGTGATGTCTCTCTCCTCTCCTTTTCCTCTGCCATACTTTCTCTTCTCTACTAAGAGGAAGAAAGGGTTTCATCAGTCCTTTGCAGGTAATACTGGCTATTGCATTAGTTTGAATTCTGATGCCTTTTGGCCCTGTAAACCATGACTTTTCTAAAGTGTCTTATTCCTTCCAATATCCCTGTGGGGTAGGTTGGGCAAGTATTTCTAATATCCACAAATTAGAAAATGAAATTACTGGGAGCTTTCAAAGACTTATCCATGATAATACAACAAGATAGTGACTGAGGTGGAATCAGAACAGAGGGTTCCCAACTGTCAGTTCAGGGATCTTTCCACAAGACCATATTACTTTTCATTAAATGATGAAATTCCTTCCTAATTATGTGTTCCTGGTATGTTTTATTTCTTCTCAGAGACATTTCCCTATTTCCTAATGAACACCCTTTAGGAGTTCTGATGATGAAAGTAAAGTCCCATCAAGTAAAGATGATAGTTTCACACGCTAAAACTTCTTTACTTTTTCTCCTGGTTCTCTCCTATTTTGATGCATAAATCAATAATAAGAATTTATTAAGTACCTATTATGTGCCAGGCACTGTACTAGGCACTGGAGATATTAAGAGAAAAGCAAAAAGTTCTGTGCATTCCGAGTTTACATTCTATTGAGGGAGACAACATATATAAATATACACCAAATATATGAAAACACTCTCAAATACTCAAAAGTATCTGTGATCTCATTCCCTCCAATGACCAAAACCTATCCATTTCTACCTATCCTATACAACTCCTGCCCATGTTCTCCCATAAGTTCACCACAGGTGGTGCAGTAAATAGTGTGCTAGGCCTGGAGTCAAGGAGACCTGAGTTCAAGTCCAGACTCAGAGATGTACTAGCTATGTGATCGTGGGCAGGTTACTTTACTTCCCTCAGCCTCGGTTACCTCACCTGTAAAATAGGGATGATAAAAGCACCTACCTTCCAGAGTTGCTGTGAGGCTCAAATACGCTATTTGTAAAGTGATTAGCACATAGTAGGTACTTCACAAATATTTGTTTCCTTCCCTCCTCCCTCTCCTCTTTCCTTACCTTTCTCCTTCTTTCCTTCTTTCTTTCCTTCCTCCTTTCCTTCTGTCCTTCCTTTCTGATGTTTAGAGGTCTTGTGGAATACTCCATTTACCAGCTATCCCTTATCTTTGTCATGTGACCAGCCCATCTTCTCCTATTCATGTAATTCCTTGATGATATCTTTCTACACTTGTTCTTCAGAGTTCCTCATTGGTAATACATTGCAGCAGCCTGCTCATACCCACCATGTACCTCTTCATCGCTTTCTGTGTCATATGCATTTTAATTCTTCAGAGGCATTTGTACTCTATGTTTTACTGTCATATAGAGGCACTGGTAGAATGTTAGAGAAGTAGAACTTTCATGAGAAGTTTAGGGTTAATAAAAGATATTTGCCATTTCCTGAAGGTAATCTAGTTTGTTCTCTTCCTTTTAATTCTGGGCCCAACTCATTGTCCATCTATACTGTCAAATATATAATTTGATAAACAAGTTCAACAAGATGTCCATTTCAAATACATGTTGACAAGACTTTTTGCCAAGATGGCTGCCTGAATGAGAGGCTAACTGCCCAGGTCTCACATACCTACTTTGGCAAAATCCTGAAGTTCCCATCAGACTGAATGATTTAAAAAAAAAATACAATGAGAAACTACAGCATTTCTTCCACTCCAGAACTACACAAAAAGTCATCCAGAAGCCCAAAGCCAACGGGAAAATGGGCCTCCAAGCAAAGCCAGTGCCAGCACAATATAGTCTTGCAGCAGCACTAGAGATGAGCCAGGGACCCTGTTTAGGCCAGGAACATAGGAAGTCTCCAAGACTGTGCCCAAAGGCAGCAAAAGCAGAAGGTTCTACTTAGAAAGCTCCAGTGGGATCAGAATGACCAACTATGGAGACATTGGAAGCCCCAGGGAGTGGCATGGGGTAGCACCCAGTAGTCAGGATAGTGCTATAACATTCCAACCAGGACAGTGCAGGCCCAAGGACTCTGAGATCCCTAGCATCCTGCCTCAAATGCCAGAAAGGGCCCAGAAGAGCCAATGTTATTTATCTCAAAGATCCTGGGGAGCCATAAATTTAAATTAAATATAAAATAAATAAAGCCCAGAAATATTAGAATCAGAGGACAAGGTAAAGGGAGACAGAATCCACTAATCACTTCTCAAAAAGAAAATTCCCAGGAATGTCATAGCCAAATTCAAAGCTCCTATGTCAAAGACTTCAAGCTTCCAGAATAAAGTAGTTTCAGTACTGAACAATAGTCAGGATCACAGAAGACCTGATATCTTCCATTATAAATGAGAAGATATTTGGGAATATAATATTCCAAAAAGTAAGAGACAGATGTACAACTAAGAGTAAATTACTTTGCAAAATTGAGTATAATCCTTTAAGGAAAGAAATGTAATTCTAATGGAACTGAAGATTTTTAACTATTTCTAATGAAAAGACCAGAGCTGACTGTGAACTTTGATATTCAAACACAAGAGTACAGGGAATCCTAGAAAGGTATGTTTACTTGAGCATTTGGAAGGAAGTTGTATGATGATGCAGTGCTAGCAATCTGATTGAGAGAAGAGTGTCCTTTCAGAACACTTATACACACATACACACACATACATGTACATATACATATATGTATATATAATTTATGTAGGGCTTTAAGGGTTTTACAAAGCACTTTACAAATATCCAATTTTATCCTCACAACAACCCTGGGAGGTAGGTACTATTATTATCCTCATTTTACAGGCAAGGAAACTGAGACAGATAGAGGTCAAATGACTTGCCCAGGGTCACACAACTGTAAAGGTTGGATTTGAACTCAGATCTTCTAGAATCCAAGTCTAGAAATTTATCTACTTCACCATCTAGCTGCCTCAATCTTAAGTCTTCAAAGAAAAATGAGGAATTTAAATAAGAGAACAGATTGATGCTATTCTGAGGGATAGAAGAGGGGAAACAAGAGTAAATGGATTACAGAAGTGTAGAAAAGAGGAAGAGGAGAGCAAAACTTGCTATTTCTCATAATTGGATGTATAAATAGGAGAACATACAAACATAGGAAAGAGGTGAGGGGAGTGGACATCAGATGAATTTCACTCCTCTCTCAAATAGACAAAAAAAGTTGAACACATACATACATCCACTCACATGTACACAATGAGTTTGGTGGAGAAATACACCAAATTCAAAAGGAAAGTGAGCAGAGAAAGAGGGAGGAGTGGGTGAGTGGGTAGGGAAAGATGATACATCCTACTGACTGAAAGGTACAGAATATATAAGATCTTTCTATATTTATTGTTTGTTGATAATATTTTTTAAAGTATTTGACTGGGTAGAGCAAAATGTAGCCTTCAGGATTCTCTTCCAACAAGAAGACTCATATAAATATCAATATTATATGAGTCCTTGATTAATGCAAATATACAGATATTTTTCTCAGTGACCTCTAATTATTAATGTCAAGGAAGCGTAAAAGCACAGAACTGTTCATCTGCCAGGGATATTTGCCTAATAATGAAAGATGTCCTGTACTAGGTCCAAATGGAAGAGAGTTTGTGGTGTTAATATGATCAAAAATCTTCCCTGCCCATTCAATAGGCCTCAGGTGGAGCTAGTTAAAGGAAACTTGATTAGGAGAGGCTTGCTTGTAGGCAGGCCCACACCCTTTTGCTATTAGGTACCAAGCCCCAGGCCTACACAGGGTACATATATCTCTTATGGGTAGCCATTAAGCTCAGACTAGAGAATTGGGGAGAGAGCCGCGGAGACCAGAGAGCTGCAGAGACCAGAGAGCTGCGAGGAGAAGAAGACGAAGAAGAGAGAACTGTGAGAGAGGACGGAGAACTGGAAGAGACACAGAGATGGAGAGACAGAGAAATGGAAGGGCTCTGAGAACTTTAGGAAGAAAAGACACATGCGAGCCTACAGTTAGGATTTGTGAGTGAGTGTTTACGGGAAGGCTCTAGCAGAAGGGAAGGTTACAGGATGTCTTGGCTCTTTGCTGTGATACTGTGTTTTAATCTCCTTGCTGTTACCTTGAGGTGGACTTACTGGTTTTGGGATACAATTACTGCTATGTCAAATTGGAGTTATTGGTTTGGGGATTTGATCCTCTGGGGTCTGAATAAATGTTTTACTTCTTCTGCCTTTTATTCAGAGAGTCTCTTATACTCTGGTCTTTTCATTAGAAATAGTTAAAAATCTTCAGTTCCATTAGAATCACATTTCTTTCCTTAAAGGATTATACTCAATTTTGCAAAGTAATTTACTCTTAGTTATACATCTGTCTGAAGTATACAGTCATATTTATGGTCACCATTGATATCATGAATCTTGCCTTACTGATATAGAGTTATCTAAGAGACTGATCTCTGTTATGCTCATTACATCAAACCCCAGAATATCATAATGCTCCCCACTGAGATCCACGATTACTAAAAAGATCAGCCCTACAACTCATACAGGAAAATAATTTAGATTTCATCCATGAAACATGTCCATATTGTGGTACACAGCTGGATGGCCACTGCATTCAGTTAGTACATCTATAAATACATATCTATTAGATATCAATATCTATACATGTATACACATATCTACATATCTATCTATCCATCTGTCTGGAAGAGGTACTACTGTTGGACAATGAATTGTGCCTAGAATAAAATAAGTGGAAGAGAACAGGATGGATTGCATTTGGGAAAATTCTCACTATTCAACAATCTCCAGCAGCTTTCCAGAACAAAAGACATCTTTTTAACACAAGTAATTTCTTATTGGTGCTGTATGGTAGCAAATCTTGGAATACCACACTTTCCAAAGAAGCAAAATTGTAATGTAAATTATAAAAAGGGCAATGGAGAGATGTATAGTGGGTGCCATTAGGGTACAACATTTTTTCCAATGGTGACTACTGTACAAGAATTGACTTAGTGTATACTATGGAGAAAATGTATAATTGGAAAAGGAGGCATTCTGGTTATGTAGTCAGAGCAAAGGATAATGTGTAAATGGCTTGAGGGTTGGAGTGATACCCCACCTATGTCTAAAGATGAAGAGAAAGACCTCTAGCATGGAGGATCTATGAGCAAATATGAAAAAGAATCACACAGAATTCTCCAGCTTAGAATTAGTATAGCTCCAATTTATTCAATATATATTGTGCTTCTACATAGTTGTTTGCATATTGTCTCTACCACCAAACTGTGAGCTCCTTGGCAGTAAAAACTATTTTTTGTCTTTGAAAACAAACTTACTCAGAAGTACCTCTATAACTTGGGGGGGCGGGTGCAGTGGCCACTTTCTGGGGACCAAACCTCTTAGTATGGGTTGAAAGAGTAAGTGCAAAGATTACAGAGGCCACTAAGATTCCTAAATAGGAATCTCAACTCTTTTTCACTTTCACCTTCATCTCTTCCTCCACTTCCTTCCCCCCAATATAGAGTAAGACCTTGTGATCATAGTGTCAACTTTGATCACAGTGAAAAATCTACCCCTCAAATATAGAGGAGTTCTGGTTGAGTCAGAACAAAATTATTTATTAAAAGGAAAAAATATTAAGCGTGCATGCTGGGGTAACCAGGTAATGGAGCACCCACCCTAGGAGAGGCAGGGGCAATTTATGCTTGAAAGCCATAAAGGCGGGGTTTGGCAATGGGCTGTAATGGAGAATGGACAGTCCTTTCTAGGAATAGGTGGGACGCAGAAGCAGAATGTTTTGCAGCAACAGTTGACAAGGCTGGTTTAAGCTGGTTTGAGGTGCACAGATCAGCAGGGTAAGCCAGTGAACATTAACAAAGGCATCTGGGACTGAGCAAGACTTTTGGCTCACTGCAGGCTCCTGATTGACTTCTTTCAGCAAACAGACTTACTTTGTGCCTACTACATCTGTATAATAAGGAAAATCGTGGAAAACAGTCTCAGAAGTATTTTCACAATAGCTTTTTTAAAAAATCATACTTAACTGATTTCATTCAAGTTGTTCCCAATGATCTCTCTCTTATCCCTTACTTATTCTTCCTCCTAAGTGAATTAAGCTAGTTATTTGTCTCATTGCAAAAGGCCTAGGAGGCAGAAAGCTAATCTGTCCTCCGTGCTATAGCAAAAACAGTAAATACTCCTCCAGTATCCTATCTTATTAATTCCACATAGCCATTTGTTTAGCTAGTTTTGAACACCAGAGTTTATGTACTAGAGAGTTTTAGATAGAAGATTTATATTGGGAAAAATCAGAAATGACCATTTTAAGAGCTGATTGCAAAGTACTGGTAAGACATAATGATCTCACTTGGTCTTCACAATGTCACTGAGATGCAGAACAGAACTATTACCGTTACCTTTGTGGAAGCATATTAAAAACCTTGTTTTTAGATCAACTGAAAATATTAATAAATATTTTCTCCATCCTAAAGTGTTTTCCAGATTTTTCCCTTTAAGAAAGTGTGTAACAGGTCAAACTCAGGAACAGAAGCTACCCTCCTCTCCACCCCACCCTATCTCCCTCCCATTCCTGGAAAAATGGATTAAGGGTGTAGTTTACCAGACTTAGAACAATAAATACCTCCTGTCTATTCGAGATTACTGTCTTCCCCATCCCCTGAAGGAACTGATGTTCTGATCACACTTGCTGGCAGTACCCACTTTGTTTTCCAATTCAGAACATTACACAGTACAATATGTCGTACACAGAGGGAAAGTCCCTAGGACTCTTGAAGGGAATGGTTCACCAAAAGAGCTGAATAGTTTAGGGCATTAAGACTATTGTTCTATTAAACCTGGGACTCCTAACCTGGGCTCTGTGAATTTAGTCTTTAAAAAATTCATGGATAACTCAATGTAAGTAGTTTCCTTTAGAATCCCAGATGTTTTATTTTACGCATTTAAAAACATTATTCCAATAAAAGGGTGCATCAGCTTCACCAGACTACCAAAGGGCTCTGTGACACACACAAAAAAATTAAGAACCCCTTTCTTAGGTGGAATAGAAAGATTTTTTTTTAAAGATACTGTAATTTTCCTTCAAGATTCTAATGTTAACTTCAAATTGTCTTTGTGTTAAAGAAATTTCTGATGGTATAGGAGAAGGTGGGTATGGGAAACTAGGTCGGTGTGGGCCTTTCTCTCTCCAACTTAGAAATACTCAAATGTCAATCAGTCAGTCAATAAGCATGTATTAAGTACCAACTATATGCCAGGCACTGTGCCAAGTCTGGGGATACAAAGGAAGGAAAATGACAGTCTCTGCTCTCAAGAAGCTCACAGTCTAATGAGGAGGACAATATGTAAACAACTTTGTACAAACAAGCTATGTATAAAGATAAATTGGAAATAATCAACAGAAGAAAAATATTAGAATTAAGAAGGCTCAGGAAAATCTTCCTATAAAACATGGGCTTTTAGCTGGAGAGTCCAGGAAGCAGAAATGAGGAGGGAGAGATTTCCAGACCCAAAACTGAGATTTACAATAATATTAAATTAATGAAAATTATTTTTGATAGACTTGTGCCTTAAATGCAGAATATAGGATTAATATATATATTTTCTTTGATAGTTAAATAGTGTCACGATTAAGATTCCATTTCCTAATTGAAAGCCAGTGTGGTTCAGTACCTCTCCTCTTTGAAAGATTTCTATGGCCAACTAATAGAGGTGAAGGACCTTTTAAGCTCTGATACAAGGCTTTTTCAGACTGTTATTGCTCAGTCATCTGGCTCTTCCCGACCATATTTAGGGTTTTCTTGGCACAGATATCAGAGTTGTTTGCCATTTCCAGCTCATTTTATGGATAAGGAAACTAAGGCAAATGGGTTTAAGTGACTTGCCCAGGGTCATACAGGTAGGAAGCGTCTGAAGCCAGAACTGAAGTCAGGAAGATGAGTCTTTCCTGACTCCAAGCCCGGCATTTCAGAGTACTTGGACAATCAGTTGGACAATGGACTCTCCTGTTTGAGAGTGGCTGACCTCAAAATCAGTGAGTCCACAGGAATGAGAAATGAGGCTAGTGATGACTCTGTGTTGGGGAGAAAGTCCAAATTCTGTTATAGAGTAGAACAGAATCAAGCTCCTGAAGGCCAGTGGACTTCTAGGAAGGGAAGGGAAAGGAATAAGCATTTACTAAGGGTCTACTAGGCTCTGTGCTAAGTGCTTTTCTTTTTTACAACATTACCTCATTTGATCCCCATAACAATCCTGTAAGGTAGGTACTATTGTTACTCTCAATTTTTTTACAGGTAAGGAAACTGAGGCTGAGAGCAGTTAAGTGACTTGCCCAGTATCATACAGCTAGGAAGTATCTGAAGCAGAATTTGAATTCAGGTCTTCCCGACTCATCTAACTGCTTCCAAGAGACATTTTTCATTATTCATCTGATGATGGGGATGGACAACCTTTGGAGGGGTCACTCTTAAGAGAGACTGCTTGGGCAAGAGCTCTTTGTGACTTTTCAGAACACATCTTTCCAGCTCTGGTTTTCTATATGATCCTTATAATATTTTAAGGGCTTTCTCTCTTTGACTCTTGATCTCTGTCTCTTTATCTCTCTCTGTCTCTGACTCTGTATCTCTCTTTTGCATCTATCTGCCCCCCCAACACACTCATATAATACACTGCATCCCAACACATGTATGCACTGCTCAGATGCAATAGAGGTAACAAACCTATTGAGAGAGGTGGCTAGCCCTAGGGGGCAGCTGGGTGGTGCAGTGGACAGAGTGCTGGGCCTGGAGTCAGGAAGACTTCTCTTCCTGAATTCAAATTTGGCCTCAGGCACTTACCAGCTGGATGACCCTAGGCAAATCACTTAATTGTGTTTGCCTCAGTTTCTTCATCTGTAAAATGAGCTGGAGAAGGAAATGACAAACCACTCTAGTGTCTTTGCCAAGAAAATCCCAATTGGGGTCACAGAGAGTCCGGCACAACTGAAGAATGACAACAACCACCACAGCAGCAAAAGCCAGGCATGGGAAATGGAGAGCTTCTTTGGACCCAGAAAGCCCTGAGTTCAGGTCCCACCTGTGTCACATGCAGGCTGTGTCACTCTGGGCAAGTAATTTAACTTTTCAGTGCTCTAGGGCAAGGGTGTATGGATTGTTCTGGAAAACAAGCACTTCTGGTGTGAGGGCTTGTTGGACCCTTTTCAGGGGGCTACTCATCCACCTTTCACCCAACTCTCTCTTGTAGCTCCAAGAAGCTCTAGTATGTGCCATAGCCATACTCTGGCAAAACCATGTCAAGCTAAACTAGGTTGAGGGTAACCAACAGGCCTCAAACCCGTGGGTGAGTTAGGGAAGTGTCTACCTCAGGCATGAGAAGACTTCCCCTGGTGGAATGGGTGGATGAGAACAGTTTGTTCCAATGGCCATGAAGGTGGCTGAAGAAGGCACTGTGGAGTGCTTAGGGGCTGGTCAGACATCAAAGACACCACAGTTATCCACTACATTCCAGGCCATTGCCAGGCATACTGACTTTTGTCTTGCCACTGGACTTTGATAATTCTGGAAGAGAGGGTGAGGCTGGAGATTTTGTGCAATTCTGCCTCATGTAAATCCAATTCACAGGCAAATTAAGACATCACCCATTATATCAGTGTTATTTATCCTCAGGTAAGCGGAGGTACCAAACATGTGACCCACAAGACTCCTGAGGTCACTGAACAATATTAAAACATAATTAGGAAATATTTAACAAAATGAATAAATATATATAAAGTCCATAATACGAATCTATGATTTCTTAAGTCAATGTGTCCAGCAGGGATCCTCATGTATAGTCTAATGGCTCTCCTTTCTCTCTGAGTTTGACACCACCCCCCAGCTCTAGACAACTCCCTAGGACTACAAATTGGAGAGAAGGTGCTGACTCATATTAGTGGAGGGAGTTTCTTTATGTAATAGTTATGTATAGCATTGAAATCACAGGTTCAGCCCCTACCCCTAACCAATTTGTGCCTCTGGCACCCAGGCTCCTCAATCAATTAACAAGCAGTTATTGGGCACCTATTATGTGCCAGGCACTATGTTAGATGTTAGGGATACTGACACAATAAATTACACAATCCCTACTAGCAAGAAGATTACATTCTAAAAGACAAGTTCATGTAAGAAAAATATATATATGTGTGTGTATGTGTGTGTGTGTGTGTGTACATACACACATATACATATTTAGCAGGAAAAAAGTAAATAAATGCAAATACTACAAATACAAAGTTGTTGAACACAAAGTAGCTTGAGAAGGAGGGATCTGAAAGGGTTCATGTAGAAGATGGTGTTTGAACTGTTATCTTAGAGGAAAGAAGGGATCCTTTCAGGCAGAGCTGAGGGGGGAGTGCATTCCAGGCTTGGGGGAAAGTCAGTATGATGGAATGGAGCATGGAAAATGTATGCGAGGAACCAAGAAAAGGCCAGGCTGGCTAGATCACAAAGTGTGAGGAAAATAAGGTCCAATCAGGATGGAAAGATGAGTTTGGACAAGGTTGTGAAGGACTTTAAGAGCTAAGCAAAGGAGCTTATACTTTATCCTAGAAGTAATTAGAAGCCCTTGGGGATGAGTGAGTTGGGGGGAAAGGGGGCTGTCACACGGTCAGATGTGCTTCAGGAAAATCACTTCCACAGTTGTGTGGAGGTACTCCGGATGGGAAGAGATCTGAGGCAGGGACACCAATTAAGAGGCTGTTGCAATAATCTAGGTGAGAGATTAGGTGTGGCTGTGTGAGCAGAGGGCAAGGATCAGATGGGAGAAAGGTTGTGGAGGTAAAATGTATATTTGGTAACTAATGGGATACATGAGGTGAGGGCAAGTGAAGAGGTGAGAATAATGCCAATATTGTGAACCTGAGAGACTGAAAGGACAGTAGAGGTTTCAACAGAAACAGTCACCCCAATAAACTTCAAATGCGTACAATAACCTAGATGTGAAAGGTCATATCATCAACAAATTAAAGAAGCAGAAAAGGAGAATACTTTTCCTAACTATAGCTAAGGAAGAGTTCTTGACCAAACAAGGAATAGAGAGGATCATGGCAGATTAAAATGGACAATTTTGATTATATAAAATTCAAAATCTTTGGCACAGAGAAGAACAGTGAAGGCAGAATTAGAAGAGAAATAATTAATTAGGAAGAAAGTATTTGCAGCAAATTTCTCTGATTAAGGTCTGATGCCACATATATCCAAAATATATAGGGAACTGATGCAAATACATTCAAAGGATAAAAGCAGATAATTCTCAAAACAAGTGCAATCATATGGAAAATGCTAATATTAAATAATAAAAATCACTAATAATAAAAGAAACACAAATTAAAGTAACTGACATTCCACTTTACACCCATCAGATTGGTGAAGATGGGGGGGGGGAAGGAAATTGACAATTATTGGGAGGACAATGATAGGACTGGTGAACTGTTGGTGGATCTGAATTGGCCCAATCATTCTGGAAAAAAATTTGGAACTACATTCAAAAGGTCATTAAATGTATATACTTGTTATATATTCCTCAAAGAGATAAAAGACAGAGTGAAAGTACCCATATATACAAGAATATTTATAATGACACTTTTTAGTTGCAACAAAAAAACAAATAAAAAAACCAACTGGAAGCAAAGGGACTGTCCATCAATTGGGTATTAGCTGAATTAATTATGATATATGAATGTAATGGAATAATTTTGTGCTGTTAGAAACGGTAAAAAGGACTGATTCGAGGAAATATGGGCGGACTTATAAGATTGATTGATAAAGCACGGAGCAGAACCAGGAGAACAACTGATACATTGCCCACAGCACTGTGAAGGCCAGTGACTTTGAAAGACTGAGGAACTCTGATCAGTATGACTAATTGAATCTTAAGAAGACTGATGATGAAGCATGTCTCCCACTTCTCACTGGAGAGGTGATGGACTATTGATATAGATGAGACATACATTTTCAGATGTGACCAGTGCAACACAAATCTGTTTTGTTTAACTAAACTTATTTATTATAAGAGGGGCTTTTATTTGGAAAGGGGGAAGATTGATAGTAATAAAAACAAAAACAAAAGAAATAGTATTAATGAAACATTTTTTAAAATACACAGAAGAGAGCCAACAGAAGTTCAGAAGGGGACACAGATGAGAAGGGTAGTAGTGTTTGCACTACCACATTAAATTTCTTATACTTCTATATGTTTTAAAAGGAGGCGGGTAGGTGGTGCATTGGCTAGTGCACCAGGCCTGAGGTCAGGAAGATCTGAGTTCAAATCTGGTCTCAGATACTCACTGGTTTCCCTGGGCAAGTAACTTAACCCCTATTTGCCTCAGTTCCTCATCTGTAAAATGGGGACACACTGGAGAAGGAAATGGCAAAACATTCCAGTATCTTTGCCAAGAAAACTACAAATGGGATCACATAGAGTCAGACATGGCTAAATAACAATAACAAAAATGCTTAAAAATTCATACATGGTAGATTTATGGTTTTATATATAATCCTCTTTCCCCATCCTTCTTTGTAGATGGAAATGTTCCTCTTTGTCGATATCAAGCCACATCTTCCAAACTTAACTATTTCTGTCAAAGGTACCACTATATTTCCAGTCTTCCAAGTGTGGAACCTCAGTACTATACTGGACTCTTCACTGTCCCTTCCCTCATATATCAAATCAATTGCAAATCTTGTTGTTTCTCTCTTTATAACATCTCTCACATCTACTTCTTGCTCTCCACTCACACAGCTACAAGCTTTCACCTAGACTGTGAAGACAGCCTTCTTTATGATCTCCCTGTCTCAAATCTCTTAGTGGTGCAAGATATCCTAAAGACAACTAGCAAAGTAATTTTCCTTAAGCACAGATCTGAACATGTGACTTCCCTACTCAATCAATTCCAGTGATTTCCCACTGCCTCTAGAATACTCCTTTGTTTAGCTTTTAAAGCTCTTCACAGCCTGGTCCCAACCTGTCTTTCCAGTCTAACTGAACATCACTCCTACTCCTGAGATACACGATAGAGCCAATCTGTCCTTCTCTCTGTCCCTCACCTCCTCCATCTTCCATCTCTATGTCTTTGGGCTAGCCATTCTCTGTGCCTGGAATACACTACCTCCTTACCTCTACCCCACTGAGTCTATTTGTTTCTTTAATATACAGCTCACATACCATCTTCTACAAGAAGCCTTTCCCGATCCTCTCAACTGTGAATGCTGTCTTTCTCAAAATATTTTGTATTTAACAATTTTGCTTATATTTATATTTATTCACTTAATATTTTGCTGCATATATTTACATATGAACTTGTTAGTTAGAATATAAGTTTCTTATGAGCAGGAATTATTTCATTCTTCATTCCTATTTCCAGGACCTAGTATGGTACCTGGCCCGTAATAGTTGCTTAATAAATACTTGTTGATTGACTGAAGTTCATAATTAAAAATTATTTTATAAAGTACATATTAAACTTAACAAAGTAAGAACCAAATTGCTATCTGTGTCCCCTTCTTATTTTTTGTTTTCTTCAATGTATTAAAAAAACTTTTTAAAATTTATTATAAACTTAGTAAAAATCAACAAACATGAAAATGTCTATATGTGAAGAACAGAAAGAAAGAATTGTTTACAGAGCCATAAATCTCTTTTATGTGCAGTTTGTTTTTCTTTTTAAGTATCTATTAAATTTATCATGGCAATACACACACCGCCCTTAGTCTGGGTTTCTTCTTCATTCTGCTCTCTTCTGTTTATTTTTAAAAATGTCTTATTGCTGTTCTTTTCTTTCTTTTTTCTTCTCTATCACTAGCCACTGATTTGCCCTTCCATGTAATAAATGAGTATAGTCAAGCAAAGCAAATAAACACATCGTCCATGCCTAAAAATGTATGCTTCGTTCCACACCTATAGTCTTTTACCCCTCTGCCAAGAGGTGGAAGGCATGCTTCACCATCAGGCTTCTGAAGCCATCTTTAGTTACCCTATAGATTGGAGGTTTGAAGTCTTTCAAGGCAGGGTCCTTTATATTATTGTGGTCATTGAGTAAATTGTTCTCCTGGTCCCTGTTCTGCTCATTCTGCTTTAATTTCTCCCCAGTAACAACTATAATTTTCATCTTTTGTCATCTTTGCCATTCTGATGGAGGTGGAACCTCAAAGTTGTTTAAATTGGCATTTCTCTTATTTTTTACATTTATATATTTTAGGACTCTCTACTATTGAATTTTTTTCATAAGATTGATAGCTGGACTCTCTTCATTTGAAAACGTTCATATCTTTGACTCACTCTTTCCTAACCACAAGGGATTCTTTTCATATGTATCTTTCTTCTCACTTGGCTTTCTAGGGGTAAGGGAGGACGAAGGAATAAGCTGTCAGCCCTGTGTATCAGAATCAGCCCCATTTGTAAAACTTGATTTTTTAAAACTTAATTTAGCATTTTAGTTTTCCCAATTACAAAACAATTTTTAACATACATTTAAAAAAATTTAAGTTCCAAATTCTGTTCCTCTCTCCCTCTCCCTCCCATTAAGAAGGCTAGCAATTTGATACAGGTTAAACACGCACGGTCATACAAAACATATTTCCATGTTAGTCATGTTGTGAAAGAAAACACAGCCAACAAAAAAAGGAAGAAAAAGAAAGTAAAGAAAAGGTATGCTTCGATCCATATTCAGACTCCATCAGCTCTTTCTCTGGAGATGGATAGCATTTTTCATCATAAGTTCTTCAGAGCTGCCTTGGATCACATAAACCTTTTCAAGGTTCATGCTATTTATATCTACCACCCAATCCAAATCCTAGTAGCTATTGTCTACAGACCCCCTGATCATTCCATCATTCCCTTTCCTTCCTTAATGAGTTTGATACCTGGCTCACAATTTTTCTCTCCTCCCCAGCTCTTGCTCTCATACTAGAGGACTTCAACATACATAATGATTCTCCTTCAAATACCCTAACCACTCAGTTTCTCAACATACTCACCTCCCATGAGCTACTCTTCCATTCCACTTCAGCCACACACAGACAGTCATACCCATGATCTTACCATCACTCACAAATGTACCACCTCTATGTTCAAGAATTCAGAAATCAGGTGGCGCAGTGAGTAGAGCACTGACCTTGTATTCAGGAGGATCTGAGTTCAAATTTGACCTCAGACACTTGACAAATTTATTAGCTATGTGACCTTGGGCAGGTCACTTAACCCCAATTGCCTAGCCTTCCCCCCTCCAAAAAAAAGAATTCTAAAATCACTTTATCTAACAAAATATTGGCTTTTCTCCTCTTCCTTTGCACTCTACTCTTCATTTGTCCCCTGACTTCTAATCCCTTGACCCTTAAATTCTCTCCCAGACTATCTTCCCTTCACTAGCCACTCTCTCCTCTTCTCTCCATGTTGAATCCTTGGTGAACTACTACAACTCTGCACTGTCCTCCTCTCTTGAGTCCCTTTTTCCCCTTATCATATTGCTGATTACACAGATCCAAGGCTTAAGCTTGGATCACCCCTGCAATTTGTCACCTATGCTCCTATATAGGTACTGCTGAATGAAGATAGAGAAAATCACGAAACCCTTCTGACTATATCTCTCTTATGAACTTGCTATCTCATTCTTCACAGCAGCTCTTCCAAATCTTTTCATTCCTCCTCAAACCTCCCATGGCTTCCCCTTCCCCTACTCTGTATACAGATTCCATTAGCTCGTGGATAGCATTTTCTGTCTTTAGTCTTTTGAGATTGTCTTGTATCATTGAATTGATGAGAATATATATTTATTTAAATATATACATATTTATTATTTTTTCTAGCTGTGATGTTCATTGTACAATATTGCTGTTACTGTGTACAATATTCTCCTGGTTCTGCTCACTTTACTGTGCATCATTTCATGTAAGTCTTTCTAGGTTTTTCTGAAATCATCCTGCTTGTCATTTCTTATAGCACAATAGCATTCCATTACAATTGTATACTACAACTTGTTCAGCCATTCTCCAGTTAATGGATATCCCCTCAATTCCCAATTTCACCACAAAATTGGATTTAGCAGATGCTAAACCACTAAATCAACCAGAAAAAGAGCTACTAAAAATATTTTTGTACAAATAAGCTCTCTTCCCCCCCCCCTCCTTTTACTGGCCTCCTTTTTAAAAAAGTCTCTTTGGGATACAGACCTAGCTGTATCAAAGGGTATGCGCAGTTTGGAGAATAGTTCCAAATTGCTCTCCAGAACGGTTGGATCAGTTCATAACTCCAGTAACAGTGCATTAGTGTCCCAGTTTTCCCACATCCCCTCCAACATTTGTCATTTTCCTTTTCTGCCATATTAGCCAATCTGTTAGGTGTGAGGTGGTACCTCAAAGTTGTTTTAATTTGTATTTCTCTAATCAATAGTGATTTAGAGCATTCTCTAATTGGGGAATGACTCATATTCTTATAAATTTGACTCAGTTCTCCATATATTTGAGAAATGAAGCCTTTATCAGAGACACTTGCTGTAAATTTCCTCCCAGTTTTCTGCTTTCCTTCTAATTTTGGTTGCATTGGTTTTGTTTGTGCAAAGCCTTTTTTAATTTAATATGATCAAAAGGATCCATTTTACATTTTGTAATGTTCTCTATCTCTTGTTTGGTCCTAAATTCTTCCCTCATCCATAGATTTGACACGTAAACTATTACATGCTCCCCTGATTTAGTCATGATATCATCCTTTATGTCTGAATCTTATGCCCATTTTGACCAACACTAGATTACTATGGTCATTCACTACTGTGTCTTATGCACCTAATCTATTCCGCTGATCCACCACTCTATTTCTTAGCCAGTACCAGATAGTTTTGATGGTTACTGCTTCATAATATAGTTTGAGATCTGGTACTGCTAGGCCACCTCCCTTCACATTATTTTCATTGATTCCTTTGCTATTCTTGACCTTTTGTTCTTTCAGATGAAATTTATTATTTTTTCTAGCTGTATAATATAATTCTGGTAGTTTGGCATGGCACTGAATAAGTAGATTATTTAGGTAGAATTGCCATTTTATTATATTTGTTCAGCCTAACCATGAGCAATCAATATTTTTCAGTTGTTTAGATCTGACTTCATTATCTATGTACTTTTTCTTTGAGAGACTGGAGTGATCCTGGAGCAGAGCAAGGGGGCTATTTGAGCAGCACCAGGGAGATCAGCTGCTGCTGTCCTTCTCCCACTTGTTGGGGCCAGTGGAGCAGCCTGAGATCAAGGTAAGAGGTCTGCCTGGGTGGAATAGTCATTATTCAATTTTCCATTTGGAAGAAACAATACTAGAAGATAATTTTTCTTGTTCCTCCTCTCCCCTCCCCACCTTCTCTGCCCCCCAGCATCTGCTAAATCCAAAACTTGCTTGTTCTTCAAAGTTGTTATATATTTCTGTTTAATCATTATTGAAAGCCCCCAAAAGAATAAAGTAAGGTCAACTACAACAATTTCTGATGCGTTTATTCTTCATTAGTAATGAAGAGAGAAGGGCAAAGACCAGTATATCAAACCTTTGTGACATAATGACATATTGAGACATAGAAAACAGATTGATGGAAGTCGCCAGGATATTTCCTGGCAGGGGGCTCTGTAGCAAAATGAAAGAGAATCTTACTGATTTATATTCCATAACTTTCCAACAGGGTTAAAAACCCTGGTTTTCCCCTAGGCAAAGATGACCCCAGCAGGGGTTTCTATCTAGTAGGGAATTGGGCAAGTTGCTGAAGTGGGCCACATGTCCTGCCCCATTGTTCCACTCCAAGCATGTTCATGGAGACTCCTAGGAGAGGCAAGTGAGGTATCTATAGAGAAAATTGTGCCTGGTGGGTAAGGAAGGAAAATCACTGGAAATGACATGGCATGGTCACATTCTAAAGGTTGGGACTAGAAGAAGAGGGAGTAAGAATCACAGACCTTCCTTTCCCGTAGAAACCCTACAGACTCTTTTTACCTTGCACAAATAAACCCAAACAGAGACATAGATACACTAGACCAGGAGAACAATTTACTCGATGACCACAATAGTGTAAAGGATGCTACCTTGAAAGACTTCAAACCTCCACACAGCAATGGGACTAATCATGGCTTCAGAAGACATGGTGAAGTGTGCCTCCCACCTCTTGGCAGAGGGGTAAAGGACTATGGGTATGGAATGAAGCATACATTTTCAGGCATGGATGTGTTATCCTAACTCTCACAAATTGTACAAGTATTGTACTAATAACTCCTAAGAGAGGCATAGATACACTAGAATCCAAGTACCTTAAGATTCAGTTTGTTTTCTTTCTATGACACTATAGTTATAACTCTTTCTTTTTTCTTTTTTCTTTCTCTTTCCTTCTCTTCTGCCTCTACTTTTTTTTCCTTCCCTCCTTTCCATCTGCCTCAGGCCTTACAATGGCATCAATATGTTATTACCAACTTGCCCTGGCACCCCCACCTGTAGAACCATCAAAGAAGTTTACTTAGTCAACATACAAGCCATTCACACAGGAGGTGGAAGAATGGGAATCCTTTCTTGTCCGGAGACAAGAGAAAAATGACTTGTTACCATAACACCTGAGAAGCAGGGAGAAGTATTACCCCAAGAATAAGGAGGGTGGTGGTGATGGTAGCCAACCAAAGGATGAGTAAACAATACTAGGGAAACAAAAATAAAACCAAACTACTAGAAAAATTTAACTGTGTGACATGCTGATTGCTGCCCTGTATTAAGTAGCCTGTCTCAGTCCCATCCCAAAGACTCATGATAATTTTATCTTTTGATGTATCCTTTTCCCCATCCAACCAATTAAAACTGTTACTAGCTGATTTTCCCTTTCCTTCTTACTCTTTCCTTCATTAGCTAATCTTTCTCCAGCAACCATCCCACTTCTGGTCTGGATTGTCTTTTCCTATATTTGGAGGCTGATGTACATGCCCTTGGCAGGACAAGGTAGGACAGGCCCAGCAATGCACATGTGCCTCAACAAATCAGACTTTGTAAACTTAAATAGAAACATCTTTTTGCTCAACATAGAAGAGATTTCTAATCAAGAATCTGTGATAACTAGCCTGAATCTGCATTTACAGGAATTAAGAAATCTTAAACTCATAAAATTTCAGAGCTGGAAATTATTTAGTCAAACTTCCTCATTTTACAGATAAGTAAACAAAGTCTGGGAGCAAGTGATTTGCCCAAAAGCTCACCCAATTATCTAGCTACAGAGCTGATTCTAGGATTCTGTTTTTCTGATCTTGAGGATAATGCCCTTATATTCAGTTTACCTACTCAATCAGAAAATTTTCACACATATTCAAAGCTTTCAACTTTACCCTCCATAACAAAAAAAAGTAAAGATTAATTTATCCCATTCCTGCTTTCTATGCAATTAGATTAAAATGCCTCCTTTTAAGAGAGGGGAGCCTTTTCTCCCTCCAGTTTTTATACTATTAATACTAAATGCAAAAAAGTAGCCAGGCCTTTTTATCTGCCTCTAGAAATACATAAGAAAAGCTGCTAAATAAAAATAGTTACTGATTTCTAGAGAATCAAGTTCTTAACCACTGTGTATCTTTGCTTAGGTATTGTTTTATTGGTAGAATTTTTGTTGTCCAATTTTCCAGGCCATGTGTTGAAAGTCATACCCACATCAATCCTAAAGTTAATTTTTATTTTCCTTCATTAAATGATACCAAAGTTTATCCTATTTATGATTCTTACTGATGTAGCTTTTAGCTTGGTTAAAGTGTGCCTGATATACATTCCATTGGGCAGGAGGTACCAGAAGAGAAATGAGACACTAATTAGTTGAAGTCTGATGGTAGGACAAAGGAAAGTTTGGCTTATTTTTTTCAAAATATGAAACTTTGTACTTTGGACCCTGGCCTAAGCTGAGAGAAGTGTTGAGGACACTTTCACCGTCATCTTGTGTGTTTTCAAGTTCCTGGTGTTTACATTCACCTTTTAAACTGGGTTTGATAATTTAGATTATATAAGAAAAGTCACTAAACTGTTCATTCCCTTGGACCCAGTGATCTACACAGAGTAGCAAGAAAGAAGGAAGAGACTGGGAAAATGAGGCTTCACTTCTCATCTGTCTCAGATAAGCACATGAAAGCCTGCCTTTCCCAAAATGAAATGAAGGATATAGGGAAATATAATTATTCACTATTCTACGACTGATTACCTTACATGTTTAGGAGCTGTCCTACCAGGTTTTCAAATGAAGAAACCCAGCTATCCACAGTCATACTGATAAAAGAAAAAATAAATCCTCCACATCACTGATAATAAAAGAAATGTAAACCAAAGCATCTTACATCCATCAGACTGGCAAAGATGACAAAACAAAAAGAAAATTACCATTGTGGGAAGATCTGTTGAGGAACAACCAAAGTGAGTGGAGCTATGAATTGGCTCAGCCATTCTAGAAGGCAACTTGGAGGTATGTTCAAAAAGTCACCAAGTTGCATTTACCCTTTGACCCAGCAATACCACTATTATGCAAAGAGATTAAAGGAAGAGGAAAAGGACCTACACGTACAAAAATGTTTACAGTAGGTTTTTTGGTAGTGGCAAAAAGCTGAAAAACTAAGAGGATCTTTATTCGTTGGGAAAATGACTAAAAAAATTCTGGTATGTGAATGTAATGGAATATTATTGTTACTATAAGAAATGACCAAATATATGGCTTCTGAATAAAATTGGAAAGATGGATATGAACTAGTCAATACAATGATCCAAGACAATCCTAAAGGACTCATGATGAGAAATGCTGTCCACCTCTAGAGAGAGAATTGATGAACTCTGAGTGCAGATTGAAGTACACTTTTTTTGACTTGCTTCATTTTTCTTGCTTTTTTTTGGCAACATGATTAATAAGGAAATATGTTTTGCATAGCTTTACATGTATTATTGCTATCATATTCAATGGGTGTGGAAGAGATTGGAAGGAGGATCATATTTGGAACTCAAAATTTTAAAAAATGAATGTTAAAGTTAAAGTTAAAAAAGAATATTTTTTAAAAGATAAGAGGAAGAAGATTCTGGAGCTGGAACACAAGGTGGAAGAGGAAGTCGTTTGTCACGATTGGACTCATAACAGTTATGAAGGACCCCTCTCTCCCTCTCATTTTCATTGACTCTTTTAAGTTATTAGAGTATCAAAGGAGAAAAAAATATGAACTGATACAGAGTGAAATGAGAAGAACTAGGATATTAAAGAGCAATATACATTGGCTCCTAGAGGTAATAGGGAGCCAGTGGGGTTTCTGAGTGACATAGTCAGATCCGCACTTTAGGATAGTAATTTATAAAACAAAGGAGCATATAAAGAACGACAATTTTGAAAGACTTGAAAATTCCAATGCCATGATAAACTATGATTCCCAACGACCAGAAATGAAGCCCACTACCTTTTCTGCCAGAGAAGTGATGGCATAAAGATGTAGAGCAAGACATACATTTTTGGACAATGCCAACTTGGGAGTCTGCTTTGCTTAACTATGCGTATTTGTTATGAAAATTTTCCTTTTGTTGTTGTTCTTCAATGGGTAACGGAGGAGGAAAAAAAAAAGAGTTGTCTTGCCTGCAAGCAAAAAGATTCGTTATCTCTAAATGTCCTAGAATGAAGAGTCCACAGACTATTTCTGCCCAACCTGGGGCAGAGCATTTCAAGCTTACATTGGCCTGATCAGTCACATTCAGACACATTGAATCTTGACTCAAGCATAGTGATATCATTTTGGTCCTCTTCAAGAATGGAGGACAGCAACCATCACCAACCATTAAGCACCTACTGTAAGCTATGCACACAGTGATGAAATGCAACTACAAAAACTAAAACAATTCTTACTATTTGAGAGTTTTTACATTCTATCAATAATTCCAGGGATGAATCCAGGATCTTGAGAATTCAGCTGTGAACACAACCTCTTTCCATTTCTGTACCTACTTTATGCTTCTAGTTTACTATAAGATGATATGACTTGAACCTAGGGAATTGTGAGTAGAGGAGGAAGTGGAGTCAAGGAGTTAGTTTTTTTTCCTACCAGAGTCAGCAGAGGACAGCAAAGAATTACCCAGGTGGTTGTTGTGTTTGTCCTTTGTTCTTGAAGAGGACCATGATATAAGTGAAATGATGACATGAATTGCAGTTAACTTTGATTGGAATGAAGGAGGGCTGTACAAGGTCATCAGCCTCACTTTCTCCTCCAAAGCCATCTGGGTCCAGTGACCTGATATTTATCAGGATGACTAGAGATGGCCCAGAATGCAATGGGAGACTCTGGCCCTTTTAGGCTAAGGCCTTTTCATGTATTCACTTAAAGTAAGGTAACGCCCATCAGTGAACAGGCCTCTAAGAAGTGAGTCAAGGGATGACCCCTTTAATTAGAAAAAAAAGGTCAAGCTGGGAGGGGAAGACCCTCAGAGTTGGTGTTCCAAAGAGAAACAGTTACCATTGACATTCACTCTAAGCGAGGAGGGCCCAAAAGACAGCCATTACGGGGAGCTTGGGCAGGGACCTATTGTGGTCCTATCTATGAGCTTTCAGAATTTTCAGAGCTTCAGGTTTTGAGGAGGGGCGGGGAAGGGAGAGAGGAAGAGAAAGGAAAGGAAGTTAAGTGGGCAGCTTCTAAGCATCTGTTGCAACAATTTGGCTAGCAGCTGCTGTAAGGGTGTAAGACCTGCCAGCACATGTTCTTTTGATCTGCTTTACTAAGGAAAGCAACATTAACAGGTTAACAGTCTCAGTTTAATCGAACATACAAATATCATTAGCTTAGTTCAGGGTCAAAAAGCCAGCACCCTGAACTTCAGAGCAAATACAAACAAATTACAACCATTGACAGACAGACTTTGTCTGATTCAAATCCCAATGCATAGTTACCAGCGTTTAACAAAGTCCCAACATCCCGGTTTACAAGCTGGAGGGCTCTTAACTACAGCTGCCCAGAGTCTCCACATCAACACACGTCCAAAAGTGAGAGCCGCAAGCAAATAGCTCTGTTCTCTCTTTTTATACACTTTACATCCTGAGCAACCAGAACTCAGGCTCCTACTATTGGCTCTGGTCTTAGCAACTCCCCTTAGGACCCTGAGGGCTTCATGCCCACATAGGCTTAGAACCTAGTAGATAGGGGTTTGGGCCTGGGGCTTTGTACCTAGTAAGGCTCAATCAAAGACAATTAATCATTCTAAAACAGTAAGAAAGTCCCAACTTAATTGCCAATACAGCATCAAAATTTATCTTCTTTTGGAGAGGGAAAGGGGGAGGGGGAAGGGGAGAGGGAGAGGGAAAGGGATGAGCTGAATTATCCAACTAGCTGAGTCCACTTTCAGGCAGCTTGGTCAACTCACAGGTTGCGTTTGTCCTTCGTTTTCAAAGAGGACCATCTCTTTCAATACCTGAGGGCTGGGGCATGGAGTATACTTGGAACTAGAGTGTAGCTGAGTGGCACCTGGAGTTAGGAAGACTCATCTTCCTGAGTTCAAATCCAGCCTTAGACATTTCACTAGTTGTGTGATCCTGGGCAAGTCACTTAACCCTGTTGCCTCAGTTTCCTCATCTGTATAGTGAGCTGGAGAAGGAAATAGCAAACCACTCCAGTATCTTTGCCAAAAAAATCCCAAACAGGGTCATGAAGAGTTAGACACAACTGAATGATAACAACAGAGTCCCTGCTAGAGGGGAAGAGATTGGATATTGCTGTGGTCAATATAGGAACCTGGGCTGAGAGATCTGACAAGGTCATTTGGGTTCCAAATCCTCACAGTTCAAAGGAGGGTGTGGAGATCAGGTTTTAGCATGCAGTAGGTAAACATAAATAACATCATATTGTCTGTCAGAAACATTAATAACAACAATAATAATAAATGAAGAAAGAGAAGAAAAAGGTTTGCAGAGCACTTACATATATTATCTCTTTTGATCTTCACAATAACCTTGTGAGGCAGGTGCTATTATCCCCATTTTATAGATGTGAAAGCTGAGGCTGAGAAAAGTTAAGTGATACACTCAAGGTCACACAGCTAGTAAATGTCTGAAGTAAGATTTGAATTCATGTCTTCCTGACTTAAAGTCCAGAGCCTTGCATCACCTAGCTGCCACCAGTTAGAACTGATAATGCTCCTGAGGGCTACAGACTCTTGATAGCTTTGATGGTTCTTAGTTTATATTATTCTGATTCTTAAAAGTGTGCTTCCTAAGTGTCAACTGGACTGAACCAGTCCCTAACCTGTGGGTGACCTGAGCTGAACAGAGCAGGCTAGACATAGGAAAGTCAGGAATCAAACAGAAGTTTAATTTCAACAGCTTTCAAGCAAGCAGAGGATCTAGACGCATGTGCTGGGGCCCCACCACTAGAGAGGGAACCCGAGGAAGTGTAGGGAGATCTCAAGACTTATACCAATGTTTGAGCACTGAGCTGTAGCCCTGACAATGAGGCCTAACAGCAGCAGTGAGATAAGTTTGATTCATAGCAGGGCTTCATGACCGGAACGTGAGTACTTGTCTGGTGTTTGTCTGAGCTCTGGGAACACCTGGTGCTGGTCAAAGTAATACAATAATTATGTGATTTTGCCAGAGGGTGAGATCATCGGGAGGGCCAGCGCAAAGGATTGTTGTTGTGCTGCGCTCAGGGCACAGCCTGCTTGTCGGACCTTAGCTCTAGAAAACAGGGTGTCTCCTAAGTCTTGACACAAGCATAGAAGGATCTGACACCTAGGACCTTCTTCTTGTGTTGAATCAATAATACTGTCTGATACAGCTACTAATAGATATCAGTCGGGACAATAGGGTATGCCCACCAAACAGGAGAGCTGTTGGCTGACCAGGTAATGATCGATACCTCAACCAGCCAGCTGTGTAAGTGGAAAGAGAGAGAAGGAATATTGTCTCCCCTTTGCCCCATGACTATTTCTGGGATCCTGGTAATACAAAAATTATAGCATACCGCTCCTACTCTGTAGTAAAGTAGCAAGTAACAAAGCAAGCACTCTCATTTTTTCCTCCTCAGAGATTTCATTATTTGTTGATTTTATGGTTTAGATGTTTTATAAAACTGGATAAAGATGGAAGAGATGGCTTGAAGCTGGGCATGAAACTGGAGACGTTTGAGGCAGGCAAAGTGAGGACAACTAAAAGGCAGTTGCTGTTCTATTCTTTTAAATATTTTAACTGAGTTTTCTTTCTTTTTTGCTTACTTTTATATTTTGTGATATTTAATTGAAGTTCTACAAAGAACTATTATCAGCCCCTAGGTTTACAGAAGGAACTGCAAGCTTTGTATTTGCAACCAAACCTTAGACTTCGTTCCAGCAGAACTCTAGATCCCAAATTATTTTTCTTTGCTTTCAAGAAAAAAAGTTTGCCCATGTAATGGGAGAGACTGACTCAGGCTCATCGCCTGTTAATCTTGGTTTGGTGTTGGAAAGAAATGAGACACCCATAGGTCATTCAACAATAACCAAAATGAGGTTTTCTTAGCCCTAAGATAGAAAACATACAAGTATAGTTCAACATTTATATTGAATAGATGAATCCCACCTTGACCTCCATATGGAAAAGGTGTGTGGTCAGCAGGGCAGGGCACAGCAAATAGCATAGCTGCAGGTCATCTGTCAAAGGCTCAAATTTGAACAGAGTGGGCCTTTTCATTCCCAGTGGACCAGGAGCTCTTAATCTCTTTTGTGCTAAGACCTTTTTGGCAGTTTAGTGAAGCCTATGGACCCCTTCTTAGAATAACGTTTTTAAATAATTGAAGGAAATTACAAATTTCACTTGTTTTTCAGTCATTATCAGTTGTATCTGACTCTTCCAGATCCCATTTGGGATTTCCTTGGCAGAGATACTGGAGTAGTTTGCCATTTCCTTATCCAGCTCATTTTACCGATGAGGAAACTGAGGCAAACAGTGTTAAGTGACTTGCTCAGGGCCACACAGCTAGAAAGTGTCTGAGGTTGGATTCACACTCGGGTTTTCCTGACTCCAAGTCTGGATCTCTATTCTCTTCAACACCTGGGTGTGAAAACCTTTCCTTTTCCCATCTGAGGTCTGGACCTCCCCCACTGAAGGGAACAGGAAGCCATGTCAGTATGACCAGAGGCCATCAGAAAGCTGTGGTAAGGGAGGCACAGCTTAAGCCTTAGTCCCTGAGGCTGAGAAAAGTTAAGTATTTTGTTGCCTTTCAGGGAAGAAAACTATCCTAACCCACATGTAGGAGAGCCAGTACCAAGGTAGCTAGTGATCTTGTCACCTCCCACCCCTTTGTGGCAAGGTATGAAGGGATATAATGAGCTCTTGGTGAACTTAAAAATAGCAAGTACCCAGTAGGGTGAAAGATATTCCTTCTGGAGAGGAAGGAAGTCAGAGTACTTCATTATACCAACTTTCCTTACAATGCTCCTGCGTGGCTTGTAAAGAAGGTGGCTGGTACCTGGCATCTTCTGGTGGACTGCAGGAAACTGAAGGAAGTCATCATGCCCAGCACTACAAATGTTTATGACCTTGTCAGTGTGGGAGACTGGGTAGCCCAGGACCAGGGTAAGTGTTAATAAGATTATTGACCTCACCAACACTTCTTTTCTCTATTCTGGTGACCGAAACCAGTCAGGAGCACTTCACTTTCACTTGGGAAGGAGTCAAGTATGACCGAATAATCCTTACCTAGGGCTACCTGAACTCTCCCTCATATCGCCACATTTGGATAGGCAGGGACATGAAAGAGGCTTTCCTTCCTGAGGGCACTGATGTGTGCCACTGCACTGCTGAAGAATGTTGACCAAGCTGGATGAGGCCACAGTGGATCAGGCCCTAGATCAGATGGTTCCCATGCAAGGGACATGTCTCTCTACAACCTAAAAAGGAACCTGAAGGTTTATCAGACTCTGGGGGTTTGGGAGAATTCACATTCTCCACCCGGGGAATCCTGGTGGCCCCTATTTACCAAGTCACTTTGAAGCCAGTCTGTTTTGAAAGAGATCCAGAAGCAGATACAGCTCTTGAAGATCTAAAGCAGGCCGTCCAGCAGCCCAAGGTCCCTGTCCATAAAGGCCAGGATGTATGGAGCTTTTGGAGGGCACTAGGGGGTGGCCAATATAAGTGGCCATTCTGGAGTTTCAAGTTCCCCAAAGCAGCCATTCAATATACCACTTTAGAAAAGCAATCAATAAACTGTTCCTGGGTCTTAGATTCTATTGAATAGAGATGGTATAGGATTGTACAAATACCCTTTATCCAGAATTGCCAATTATGAGTTAAGTAATACAAAAAAGTCCCTATAACGAGATGGGTAGAGCCTTTATTATTAAACATAAATGATATATTCAAAATTGTACGTACCAGGTTGTGATTATGCCAGAATGGAAGTGTCCAGTCCAGACCTTGACACTCTGCCTTTTCTGCTAACCTAATGGACTCACTCCCCTCCTCCTCCCATATGGATCTGACTCCAGAGGAATAATATTTTGCCTGATTTATCCATAGCTCTATCTGCTAGGAGAGAGGCACATGTAAGTGGACTTCATTGACCCGTCAATGGAGGATGTGCTAGAGAATGGGAGTCCTGCCTGGCAAGTCCTCCCAGTGGGCTGAGCCATATCTTGTATGCTATGGCACATGAGATAGCCTTGAGGGATGAGGCAGAGAAGATCTTCATGTACATTGATTCTTAGGAATCCATTCTGGCCATATGTTCTAGGGCCTGGAAAAAAACAAGGCTAGACAATCAAAGACCCTTCCCTTTGGGATCAGGACTGATGGAGGAAATTTGCTACTGCCTTCCCCTGCAAACCATTATTTGAAGGGTATATTTGCAGCTTTCTGAGATACATATGCCACTAAACTGAACAACCAGATTGGAGCCATTACAAGAGTGACAGAGTTTAAGGACTGGGTCCATTACCAACCTGGACACAAGAGCTGAGATTCTATGTTGTGCTGGATGTGGGATCACATGGTCTAACTAACGATTAAACCAGCTCGGCCCAACTTCTGGCCAACTTGGCTCTTGTCCCAATTGAAAGAACCACCTGTTCTAAGTGTTCCACAGCCTGTCCCCAAATGCAAATTGACCCTCTTACCCAATCTCAGTCAAGAGATTTATTCCTGTTGATCAACAGCTGCATCATCATACTTCTGTCTTCATAGGTCACATGCCCTATCTCCCGGCAACTATGTCTATTACAAATCAATGCCACCCTAGGAAGTAGAAGGGCTCTCTGGTCCAGCCATGGATCCAGTCTCTGGCCTTTCTTTATTCTTTCCCTGGCACTGAGTTCTGTGGGTTTCAAGATCCTTGCCCCCTCAAATGGTTTCATACGTATATCCAGGGAAAATAGCTCAGACCCCTGTCAATTAGCAGGCTTCCTTTCCTCTGGGATGGTCTGTACAATTGCTTTCCAGAAAGGGCTTTGGAGTGGGTGAGTGGGAATGAGAGGTGGTAATGTTGGGAGGTGTCTTGCTTTCTAATATTTTGAAAGACTAAACTAATATGTATGGAGTTTACTTACCTAGAAGAAAGGGGAATCCCCTAGTCTACCTGTTAGTAATCCTGACTCCCTAGATGGTGAGAAATAGTTCTTATCTAGTTCTTGAAGAAGGAGACAGGCCTCTGGACAGGCCCCCAAGGGGTAGAGATTTGACATCATTCCCCTGATGAAGCTCCCAAGAAAGGGGCAGGGATATTTGACAGGTGAGCCAGGGATATTGAATGGGTGGAGAGACCCTTGCTCTCAATCTAATTATCAGGATAGGTCAAATACAAGCAGTTTATAACCTCTTAGCCTCTTTACTACACATTAACCTGATATTTGATGATGTGTGCCAGAGGTGTCATCATTTATGCTGTGTTGCTTATGTTCCTGGTACTACTTATCATCACAGCCTTACATCAAAGGGACCCACTGTGAACTGCAAAAAATTGGCATCACCCAAGTACTTGGAACAGATAGCTGAGATCCTGAAATGAGGTTTCCTGCTTGCCTATGGGCATAAAAAGCCTCACTTATGTGAAGCTGGGGATTTTTAATGACCTGCATCAGTTGTTTTTCTTTTTAAAAATGTAAAACCCCACAAACTCACAGGCAGTTATAGTCAAACTTTTAAGGCTTTGTTGGAAATGTGTAGTCATTTTGATTAACTGACTCACTGGTGTAAATGCACTCAGTGTTTGTTGCATCTGCTTTATTGCTGCCTGGGCAGCAGATATATCTTCTTTCCCTCTGGTTTACCAGCTTTCCCTTAGCAGGAAGTTGATTTCTTTGCCTCTTTATTTACTTATTCAATGAATAAGCATTTATTGTTGGAAGTAAGGAGGTGGGGCAAGTGGAAACGAATTGCCATATATCTAGCATGATATTTATTTTTTGGTTTAAATATTGAAGTTGGCACATACGAGGTCCACTTATGTGCCATGATTTAGGCACTACACCTCATTTCTCTGTTTTAGGTGCTTGGATGTTTCATGAATCAGTTCACTGGATCTCTACCCCAAAGTATCCCAGAATTTCCTTAAGAAGTAGTATCTTAAATGTTATTCCTTTGTCCAGAGAGAGAGAAAAAGGTTTCTCCTGCCTTTCCTACTTCCTATACCTTGCTCTGATATGGCAAGATTATGTGATCCAGCCATTCAGCTTTATCCCACTCCTATCCCTCTAATACCCAGATTTAAGAAAAGTTAAATTATGGGATGATTGTTTAGTTGAAGGGCTATCTTGTTTTACAAAAGAACATTCTTGCTTCACCATAGCAACTAGAGCTGTACAGAAAAATATAAATGAGTGCCAGGTTGCTGATGGAATGGCTAAAACTAAATGAGTTGGTTGAGGATATTTTCATATTGAATTTGAGTTTTCACCAGTATTTTGAAGGCAGTGAAGGAGCAGGGTTTGGAAGATAGCATAACAATAGTATATTTCAAATCCTCACCTTTTGAGCTCAAAAATGGTAGGAATCCAATTTAACTGTATATAGTAAATCAGGGATGAAAGAAAGGAATTTTGTTTCCCCAAATCGGGGATTCATAAAAATGTAAGAAATTTATGGGACTTCCAGCTAGGGCTTGAGGTTTCCCAAATTAGGCAATTTCCCAATGCTCCTGTAAGACTTTAGATTCCCAGCAAATATTTTTCCAAAGTCCTGTTGTTTACATGTGAATCATATCTCACTCTTTGGTTTTAAGTTGGAATTATTCAGCAAAGGGCAATCTAATGGAAAATTCTTTGTTGCTATTGATCAATCAATTAACACATAATTTACTAAGTGCCAACTATCTATGTTCCAGGTACTGTGCTCCTAGATGATAAGAATAAAAAGACAAAAACAAAAAATCCTTTATCAACTAGCTTCATGTTTACATTTTTATTGGCAACTATACGGGCCTATTTATACTTTTTTGATCATATCATTATTTTATTTTTATATCACCTTCATTTCCAAATATACCTCTTACCTAACCCCTGCTCCATGAATCATCACTTGTAACAAAGATTTAAAAAGACAGAAAATGTTCAGCCAAACTAACCAATACATTAGCCATGACAGATGGAGTATACAATAGTCTATACATATAGTTCTCCTGCGTTTTTGAAGAGAGAGGGTACATATTCTCAATTCTTCTGTGAGGCCAAGCTTGCTTATTTTATAATTGAACTGTTTAGTGACTTTTTTAGTTGTTCTTTACATTGACGTTGTAGTTATTGTATTTTTATGGGGTTTTCTTGGTTCTGCTTATTCTGCTCTGAATCAGTTCATAATCAGTTCCCATGCTTCTCTAAATTCTTCATATTTGCTTTTTTCTATATGGCATGGTCCTATTCTTATTTATGTACCACAATTTGTTTAGACATTCCCTGATCAATGAGCACCCAAATTGTCTCCAATTCTTTGCTAACACAAAAAGCACTACTCTGAATATTTTGGTACGTCTGAGACCTTTCTATCTGTCACTGATTTTCATGGGGTATATGCCTAGCAGTCAAATCTCTTATTTAAAGGGTATGGACATTTTAGTCACTTCCAGAATATATGAACCCCACCTCCACCAACAGGGTATTAGTGTGCCTGTCTTTTTGTAGTGTGCCCCTGCCTCCACCTCCAGCACTGATTGTTTCTACTTTTTGTCACTTTTGTCAATCTGCTGGGTGTGCAGTGAAACTTCAGAGTTGTTTGGATTTGCATTTCTCTTATTATTAGTGATTTGGAGCAATCTTTTATACAGTTGTTAATTGTCTGCAATTTACTTGAGAACAATTTGTTCATATCCTTTGAGCACTTATCTATCCCCCTTATCCCTCCCAAAAAACCCCCACACATTTTCATTAGAGTAAAATTAAGTTTTAATGATTACCAGGGTAAACCTGAAGATAAAAGAAGTTATGAAAGAACAATTGGAGGGGTGAGTGTGGTCTGAAGGGTCAGAAAGGCTTACTTAATGATATTTTAACTTATTTAATGATGATAAAGAAGGGGAATGATGGTTATGGGCTGAATATATTATAAGAACCTCAAGTCTTACTAGTTTAGTGACCTACTTCCTTTTCCTTGGGGCTGCCTCCTTGAACTACTGCCCATGATTTCTTCTCTGCCTTGAAGTATTGCTCTTCCCACTCAAAGATTCCTTCAGTTAACTCTGTAACTTATTAATGAAAACCAAGACTCCATCTGGTCTCTTTAAATTTTGTTGATCACAACAAAGTTGTAACTTTAAATATTTTTAACTGTTAAGCTCACTTTGCCCCTACTTCAACCTTTCCCTCCCATCTTATTAATATAGTTGGATGGAAGGAGGAAAGGATATATATATAATATATATACATATACATGTATATACATATTTATATATATGCACATATTTAAAGCTCTTTTGAAAAATTCATTGTCCTCTGATTAATGACTTCTCTCCTCTATCCTATCGCCTTAAACAAAACAAAACTACTTATCCCAATGATTGGCATAAACTCTTCTCTCTTAGAAACAATCCATTCATCCAAACTAAAATACATTTATATTACTATTAAAGTAAAATAATTGTTGTTTCTTTAATCTATGTTTCTTAGCTACCTAGCATTTCACTATTCTAGTTGGCTCTTCTAATATCATATCATGGAAATGCCATTTGAAATATATTAGTGTTGAAATGTTTAAGCCTAACAATTAGGCAAGCTTAGCTCTTGATTCCTTTCAGCTCTTACATGTACGTTGATTTCCTTATAATATGATCATAGCATTGTAATTCTATGATGCATACCAATCAACCAACAATCATTTGTTAAGTGCTACTATGTGCCAGTCACTGCCAAGAACTAAAAGCTAGCGTTTGGATATGTAACAGGGACATTCACATACTGAAACTAGGTGTCATCTCTGGGCCTGGAGGTAGGAAAATCTGAGTTCAAATCCAGCCTCAGATACTTGATAGCTGTGTGACCCTGGATAAAGCCATTTAAGCTCTCTGTCTGCCTCAGTTTCCTCAACTATGAAACAGGAACAGTACTTGCTTCACAGGGTTGTTGTGAGAATCAAATGAGATATTTATTAAGCTCTTAACACAATGCCTGGCACATAATAGGCACTTAAGTACACGTTTCTTTCCTTCCCATCTATCTACAAGAAAACAACCTATGAATCACTGTGTGTTTTTAAAGGTCAAAAAAGTTGCTTCTCTTCATGTAAATAAAACTAACCTATCAACAATCTTCGCTTTTCAGCTGACTATTTTTTAAGTCCTGCAAACATCCCCATACTGTCTTTGTCTAAGAAGTGGGAAGTGTCTTAGGAATATGCTACTCATTTCTCTTCTTCAGTCACTGGTGAGGCATTAATTTCTTTGAGGATACAAATAGAGAAAATCTCTTAGGATCTCTGTTGGTAACTCTCAGTTATTCAGAGATAGCGTCTAGCGTCCCCATGTCTTGGGTCATGAGCTTGGCTGAGAAGCCCGTGCTTGGCTTGGGACTGGGGCTATAAACTATGACCTGAAGCTACAGGATGTAGTTGAGTTTTTACATTAAGCTGCTGGACCTTGACATAACAAAGGAGGGCATTCTGGGAGGTGCTATTTCATACTACTGAGGTCAGAGAAGAGAAGAGGTGACAGAAATGAATAAGAATGGTTTCTCTTTCCTTCCTCCACTTGTCCTTTAACCTTAACCGTGGTTCCTTTCCTACTTTAATCACTGTCCATACATATCTACTCTCAGTCATCAGAACCTTGAACCCCCAGCCAATTCCATCCTACCTGGCCTTCCATCCTTAACTTGGTGGGGCATTTACCACAAGTCTATTTAAAAAAAAAAATCGACAATGTGGAATGAGACATACATTTTTGGATGCAGCCAGAGTTGGAACTTTTTGTTTTTTGCTTGACTATGTATATTGATAACAAAGGTTTTGTTTTTCCTTTTCTTATTTTTCCAATGAGAGGGTGGTGACAGTGTTGACAAAAATAGTAATATTAATAATCATAATAATAAAGAAAATAAAGGGGCCATTTGATGCGCTTTTAAAAAATACTTTTTTAATGAAAGAATAGGAGAAAATCAAGAAGGAAACAGATTAAGCAGGACAGCAGGATCAAAAAAAGTTGCATGTTGCATTATATATTTAAAAAGAGAAGTTAGCTGTATGCAATTTCAATTTCTCATACAATCATCTTTTCCTATTCTACTTTATATATTGAAATTCTGATTTTATTTGGTGTTTGTTAAGAGTAAAAAATATTAGATTAAAATTTTAAAATTAAAAAAAAATTTTAAAGCCTGCTGTAGTCTGAACCACTTTGACTTCCACTGGTTTAAACCTTTAGACTCAGTTCAAATCCCATCTTCTTCAGATTACCCTCCCTGGGGTTCCCCCACCCATACCTCTACTGTTTGTGCCTTCCCTTCTTGATTACCTTTCCTTTACACTGTATATATGTTATATATACAATTTTTTGCATATTTCTCCACCATTTTGATGTGACCTCCTTGTAGGCAAAGATTTGTGTTGTCTTCCACAGTTGATTCTCCTGATGAGGAAATTTCCTTCACTACTGCATATCAGCAACTCTTTCTCAATTTATATTCTTACAACATTGCCTCTACAGGAGCTTCCACTGGCTCACATAGCCAATGTGTCCAAAGTAGGATCTGAACCCAAATCATCCCGACTCCAAGACCAGCCTTCTAACCATGATGATGCTGTGTTGCCTTTCCTGGGAGATTTTGAATGGCATAATATCTCAATGTGATCCTTCTCCATTTGTATCCTTCACCATTAATAATAACGGAAAACACCCCCTGTAGCCTGAGTGGGAGCTGGCATGCCTAAATTGACCTGCCTACAGAGAAGCCTGTATTACCTGTGTTTCTCCATGTCATGGGCTACATTTCTATTATAATCTGTTCCTATAAGTTTCATAGCATTCTCACTGGCTATGGTCTTTCTGGGGGAACTTCGCACACATCAAAGTTGGTTCATGATCATCATCATTATCTTAGAGTTAGACAGCCTCATTTTATGGATGAAGAAAGTAAGGAGAGTCAAGAGGTACTCCTGGAGAACTCTATCATGAACTCTACATACAGGGAGATGTTATGAGGATTCAATGTTAGGACAGATGGAACAGACTCTGCAATTTATGCAGCAATGGGTTCAGGGAATGTCTGTCTTTTCCCTCTCTCTGAGGAGTGAGACCGAATGGGATACATCTTTGCACAGTAAAAGATTGGGCTACAGGAAGTACGCTTTCCGAAAGTCCACAATTTCACCAAATATCTTGCCAGTGGAAGTTGACTTCAACCATAGGCTATTTTGAGAACATAGCATTTGGGGTTTAGAAAACCATTAAGAGAATCTGGGCTGCTTCTCTGTTGCAGGAATGTAAGCTCCACTAGGATAGGGGCTATATCTTGTGATAGTGGATAGAGTGCTGGACCTGGAGTCCAGAAAACCTGAGTTTCAATCCAGCCTCAGATGCTTATTAGCTGTGTGACCCTGGGCAAGTTAAATGCTGTCTGCCTCAGTTTCCTCTTCTGTAAAATGAGGATAATACCTACCTCCTAGAGCTGTGAGGATCAAATGAGATAATATTTGTAAAGTACTTTGCAAACCTTAAAACACACTATATAAATGCTAGGTGTTATTATTTTCACTTAGTTGCTAAATGAATGAGATACTTCTTGTTACTGAATTCTCTGACTTCTGTTCTATCCGCTGGGTCTGGGGCCCAGTTTGGTTCTTTGCAGCTATCCTCTAATGGAGAGTATCCTGGCTTTTGAGGGTAGAACTTTCCACAGCCTGTCTAGATGCTTAATTCTGAACATTGAAAGTGACAAAGTGGGGGAAAAACCCCAACACACCAACTTAGTCTGCTAATATATTTATATTATTTCACCCTAATAGTTCCTACCTCCTCAAATAAAGGAAGGAGGTGTATTTTCTGAACTCTTTTCCAGGATCCGAGTTTCTTTGTCATTGTAATTACAGTGTTCTCTTTCTAGACATCTTGATTTTACAGAAAAGGAAGCTGATTCCTAGAGAAGAGAAACAGTGACTTGTCTAATATCACAGAAGTAGTAAGGAGGGGAGTCAGCATTCAAATCCACATCTTTGGATTTGATATCCTGAGAGGATCCTTCACTTACTTAGGTTTGACTTTCCAAAGTGTACAACAAGGTCAGGAAAGGCAAGATGTCATCTAAAAGAGAACAGTTCTATCAGATACTGATACACTTAAGATATGTCTTGGTTGGCAGGAGCTGAAGACAGAAGCAATTTTCCAGGTTTGTGGGGAAGAGGAAGGAAGAGGGAGGTGTCCTGCGGTGAGAGAATAGGGAAACGATAGATTCAAAGGAACAGATAAGGAGTAAATCTGAACAGGGTAAGATTTTAATGGTCAATCACAAAACCAAATCTGTTTGGTCCTGGAATCCAGGAACAGTATGACAAAGAAATACCCTGAGTAATTGATAATCTTCTTTAGATAAAGTGTTCTTCATTTCACTGACCTATCAGCTCCTCTGTGAATATATCTTCTTTATGTGGGACAATGATGAATGTTCCATCAACTGAGCAACCTTTAAGTTTCCCAAAGATTTAATAGGTCAGAAGAATGTAGATTAGAGCTGAGAGGTTTTCTAGTCCAGGCTCCTCATTTTCTAAGTAAGGAAGCAAAGGTCTGGAGAGGTTAAGTCACTCACATAAGGACAAATGGCAGAGCTGGGATTCAGTCCCAGGTCCTCAGACTCCAAATCTGGTTGTCTTTCCATGTAGCATGATGCCTTTTTTTCTATGTTCCTCATTATTTCATGTATACTCACAGATAATCAGTAAGGTGATTCCAAAGTGCACAGTTCTCTAGGCAAGGTCTAACTAGTGATAAAGGTATAACTAGGGAGAGAGGTGGGTTTTTTTGGTTTTTGTATATATAATCTGCCTGATATACCTGTTAATAGGCTTCAAATCTCATGCTTTCATTACAACTATTATGTTGTTCGATTTGTGCCCAGTTTATAGGCCAGATATGTCTCTTAGGTATTTTTTATATCATATAATCACAGAATCTCAGAGTTGAAAGTATCTTAAAGGGCATCTAGTAAAATCCACATCTGAATGAAAATCGTCTTTAAAGTCACCTAATAGTGACTCAGGTTCTAATAGGGCCTCAATTTCTTCATTTCTAAAATGAAGGGCTTGGAAGAGATGATCTCTAAGATCACCTCCATCCCTAGAGCTATAATCCCATAATTTCTGAGGATTGCAGTCAACTGGAAAACCTTTAGTGCGGGTGAAGTCACTACCTCCCAAAGCAATCCATTCCACTTTGGGATAACTTAGCCTAACTCTGCCTCTGGGCAATTTGTCCTTCATTGTCCCTACTTCTACTCCCTGGGGTCAAACTGACCAAATCTAATATCCCTTTGACATATAATTGTTGAGTTGTTTTCAGTCATGTCAAACTCTTCTTGAACCCATTTGGGGTTTTCTTGGCAAAAGATAATGAAGTGGTTTGCCATTTCCTTCTCCAGCTCATTTTCCATATGAGGAAACTGAGGCAAACAGGTTAAGTGACTTGCCCAGGGTCATTCAGCTAGTAGGTGTCTGACGCCATATTTGAGCTCATGAAAGGACATCTTCCTGACTCCGACAGGCACTCTATCTACCATACCACCTACCTGCCCTTACCTTTGATATGACAGTCCTTCAAATTGACAGTTATCATATACTCCTTAATTCTTCTATTCTCTAGGATAACTGCCCCAGTTCCTTCAACTGATGCCTGTATAATATGGTCTCTTGCCCTTGTCTCCCTCCTAGTCACCAGTCAGCCTTCTCCAAGAGAGTAGTATAAAAGATGAAGAGGAAATTACTTTTGGGTTATTGATAGGCAGGACTCAGGCTGCATTCTACACTTCTCTGCAATGTCCCAGCCACATATTCATCATGGATTACTTCTATCCAGGAATTCATACCCTCTGCCCCTGCAGCCTCTGCCTCTGATTGGATGGCTCCAATTAGAACTTCCATTTAAGAAGGTACCTGAGCCAGTTATCCCTTCATGTCTCAGCAGGCTGTATTCAGGACTTCTCCATAATGCCTCTGCACTATGCATATCCCCACCCCCCAACTCAGCTTCTTTTTAATCTACCATTTTCCTCCATTAAAATGTGAACATAAGCTACTTGAGGGCAAGGACTGTCTTTATTTTTATTTGTATTCCCAGTGCTCATCACAGTAGGCCTGGTACATGGTAAGGTGCTTAATAAACGTTTGCTAAATGATTGACAGAATGCCTAGGCTAAGCTTGTATCCTGTCACTGCTTTCTTGGAGATATTGAGTGTTGTGTTATTCCAGGATCTTGGGACACCTCTGGTTAGGGATCTGTAAGTTTTCAGTGCTCCCCAAAGGGGGCTTATACAGGGCAAGGTTTGATTGATGCCCTTCTGGTTTGACCTCTGCAAGTTCCTGACCTAGTTTGGGGTCTGAGCAACATACTATTTAGCTTGCCCCTTGTTGGAATTTCAGTAGACTACTGCTAGACTCAGCAGCTAGACTATCAGGCAGCCAGAAAGCTCTGCTTGCTCAGGGTGCCAAGAACCACAGTTCTCCCTTTTGGATGGGTTTCCCACTCTAGTTATTCCCTTTATGCTTGATACCGGTCTGGAGGCTGGAACTCCTCCTTCTGAGATGCCTGTTCCACTTTGCTCCCTGGGTTACAGCCATATAGCGCTACTTGCCTCTAAATTTCCTCCTTGCTCAATAAATGGCTCAAGGCCTTTGATCATTCTTTACCCTGGAATAATATCATCTGGAGCAGTTCCCCTCTCAGTCTGCCCTAGATGTGTGTGACCAGGAACTGGATAGTGAGCAGCAGAGCTGCCAGGAGGCACTCATTGCTGCATTTTGTGCAAGGTTGGGCCTCTCTGTTCTGGATTTGGAACCTCTTCTTGCCCTGGTGCACAGCTTCCTCTTTGTGCTGGAAGCTTTGTGCTCTGTGAAACTGTTCCTATCTAGACCCTATACCTTGGTGCTGTTTGGAATTATGTTTCATACAATGTCCAGTGCCTTTCTCCTTTAAATTCAATTAAGCTAGTTGCTCTTTTGCATCATATCTGCTTCTCTATCCTTATCTGTTGCTATTGCTTCCCAGTACTTAAAGTACTCAATAACAATGTTAAATTGCTCATTTCATATAAATGAAGATTAATTTGCTCAAAAGGCCCCTCCAGTTATAAAATTCTGTGATTAAGAAAAAACAGCCTCTAATCTGTAGGAAAATGAGGTTGTGCAAGCTGTTCTTTTATACTATCTAGCAAATCATTTCCTATTCCACACTTGAAGATTAAGATTTTTCATTCTTTCTAAGGTGTAATACTTATCTTGTAAAAGTCCTTAATGCATTTCAAACCAATTTCAACCCAGTCTACCTCTGAACATGTTTTATTGGTTTCATTTTTTAAACAATTTTGTTCTTACATTCTGTGGCTGTCAGACACTCAGCCATGCAGGGTCATTGGTTCCCATGTTCACCTGCCCCTGACCCCTCCCCCACCCACCCTGCTCATCTCCCTCCCCAAATTCTTACAAGGAGATTGTGGGAGGGATAGTGGACACCTTGCCTAATTTACTAAAAAGAGATACTGTTAGGGATAGGCCCCAAGGGAACTGTCTACTTCCTTCTAACATTTATCTCTCTTTCTATCAGAGTTTTGGTAATCTTCAAGTTGGGAGAGCCAAAGGGAGGAGGTCCAGCTAAAGTGGAGGAAAGGGTAGAAGGATGAAAATGTCTAATAGGCAGATGGTGATGGCCCAGACTATCATGGGTCTCCCAATCTCATTTCCTATTTGCAGTTACATGAATAAAAATAAGTTCCTTTATTCTGGGAAAAAAATTATCCAGAATTTTATTTATTCCTTCAAAATTACATAAAATATATCCATTCAAATTTATCCAGAATTTTAATTTTCCCCTGAAAAGTCCTATTGACCCTCAATCAAACTGGTACAATCTGTCAAATGAAGGAAACTTCTCTTTGCCATCATTCAAGTACTATATAAAGATGATAATGCTATTTTGCATGCCTAACATAGGTTTTCTTTTTCTTACCTGCTCTTATTGCTAAAATATTGGAATTAAAAATTGATGATTAATCTTAATCCAATCCAAACAAGCATTTATTATGTTCCTACTATGTCTAAGGCATTATGTTAGGCTCTAGAGATATCAAGACAAAATGAAAAATAGTTCCTATCCTCATGGAGCTTACATTCTGCTGAGGGGTAAGGAGGGAACTCAAGATGTAAATAGGTAAGTACATACATGATTATTTGACAATAAAGAGAGCACTAACAAATAGGGGAATCAGAAGATGGACCTGAGGGAAGCCAGGCATTCTAAGGGGCAGAGGCGAGGAGGCAGTGCCTATGCAAAGGTAATGAGGCAGGAGACAGAATGCCAAGCTCAGGGAACAGCAAACAGGCCCGTCTGGCTGGAACAGAGTACATGAAAGGAAAATGTGACATGGGCCTGTAGTAGCAAACCAATAATCACAATATAGATGATAATTGTCAATATGCCTATGTGGTTCTGTATCACAAAATATAAGAGACTCTCCATGTGGAAGGTAGAAGAAGTATTTGTTCAGACACCAGAGAACCAGATTCCAAATCCAATAAGCCCAACCCATCACAGCAGCAAAGAATTCAGTACACAATATCACAGCATGGAGCCTCACCATCCCATAACCTTCCACTCCCTGCTGGAGCCTTACCACCAACAATCGCTCACAGCACAGCTAGCATGTCTGCTCTCTCCCTCAGTTCTAACTGCTCTCTAAGCATTTCTTGTGACACACTTTCCTTTTCCTCTCAACAAGCTCCTCCCACCACATGTGACTTATGCTTCCTGTGGCATAAGCAGGTCACATGGCCTATTAATGGATGGGAAAGATCTTGAGATCTAAATTGTTATTACATTTGGTCCCAAGATCTTTCTTAAATATTACAAAGATCAATGGGGCAATCAATAGGAATTTTGCGATAACTGGTATCAACAGAACTTTATAACAATATAACAGGGATAACAAAATAAGCATATGAAACAATATCATCATTCTCCCCTAGAATGAATGGGGCTCAAAATTATGGGGTAAAGGGTGAAGGTCTCATCCTCTATAGCTTCTTCCTGCTGAAACTGGACATAGAGCTGTCCTTGCCCCAAGAGGTAAAGAGTCCTATTCTAGAGGTCAGTTCTTTAGCAAGCTGGCATCTGGAACTTGGTTGATGCCAGGTCTAAGAATGACACATCATGACTGTGCATAGGTCCGGGGGCAACACATCACAGTCATGGACAGGTCCAGAGGTGACATCCAAATGCATTAGAGGGTGATATATCTGGCTTAAGGGATCAAGCATCTGCAGGTGTATGGTACTAAGCCTGCAGGAAACAAATCTCACAAACAAATGTAACAGACAAAAACCAAAAAGAAACAAGGAAACAATCATAGCCTCATTCACAATAGAATACATGAGTCAAGGATACAATTTGATAATCATTTTCTCCTGGATAAACAACAGTTACAGTATTATCTTTTTCATGTGCTATAATTTCTGCAGCCTTTGGAACATTGTCCAGCTTCTGTTTTACCTATACTTTAGCTCCCAATTTTATTCTATCAGTAGAACCAAACCCTTCCATTCCCCTATTAGTTATTTTGGAAAGAGGGTCAGTCTTCACAAGGGGTATGGTTTCACAAGAAATAATAATCGCTTGAACTATTCTATCACTTTTACAAAACTGTATGGGTTCTTTACCCAAATTCTGGAATGTCACAATAATTTCTCCTTGATAATTATAATCTATTACTCCAGCCAATATATGTATTCCTTGAGCTGCTAATCCTAGTTTAGGTAATATCCATCCAAAATGGTTCTCATACATATTCCAGCAGAGATTCTTCTTATCTCTTTTCTATCCAACCAAAAGTCCTCTAAACAATGTAAATCATATCCTGCTGAACCAGGTATTCCTGGATACGGTGCTAGGACATCTTCCCTCACAGTCCAATACTCAATATTTGGGATCTTATGTGTTTGCCATTTTCTAATTTGCAGATTCAGGGTCATCATTCTGGCTAGAAGTGTACTTACTCCTAATGATCTATTATTCAAATTGCATAAAGCAGTGAACAAATTATCCTTCCAATATTGATATGAATTATTAGAACTTTCTTAACTGTTCTTTCAATAATCCATTCATTCTTTCAATTAACCCAGATGCTTGTGGATAATGTGGAATATGGTATATCCACTCTATATTGTTCAGTACACAATATCTCTTCATCTCATTACTTTTGAAATGTGACCCACTGTCACTTTGAATTTGCATTGGGGTTTCATAATATAGACTTATGATATCTAGAGTTTTATAGGTGTTTTTCTGGGTTGCATTCTTATAAGGACAAGCCACTAGTACATCTAAATAGGTCTCAACACAAGTACATATAAATTTACATCCTTTATCTTGGGATAGTAGTCCAATATAATCTATCTGCCAATCTGGACTGGAACTTTTCCCCTTGCTATTTCTCCAGTTACTATCCAAGGAACAGTCCATTCCTTAGCTACTTGTTTAACAATGAATGAGAGATACTAATACCTTGATCTTGTGACAACCCGTGTGTGGCCTGTACCCCTAAATAGCCAGCCATTTGGTGGACCCGTTTTCCTAGTACCAGATCATCAGCTGTCAGGGTAGGGACAATATGTTCACTAGCAATCTTTGCTAGTTGATCAGCATGTGCGTTGTACTCACGTTCTGGTATAGTGAGGGCCACGTGAACATCTACATGAAAAACTGACAAATTAGTAGCCAAAGACATGTTCCATATAAATTCCCATAATTCTTTTCCCCAAACTTGTTTACCATGAATTTCCCAATTTTGATTTTTCCACATGGGCACCCATGTAGCTAACCCATTAGCTACCACCCACAAATCAGTGAATATGTGACACTGTCCTCCTTGTTCTGCTTTGATAGCTTGATGTACTGCCATAAGTTCAGCACATTGACTACTTCCACCTATCCCAGTACTTTCCAAAGTTCTCTTAGTACATGGGTTATAGGCTACTGCTTTCCAATGTCTTTTATGGTCCAAATATTTTGCTGTCCCATCAGTAAACCATACATGTTTCTTCTGTTCTTCAGTTGATCCATAATATCCATCATTCCATTTTAGCAAGGATTGTACCAACAATTGCCTTGGTTCAGGGGGTTTCTCATTTCCCTCAGTGTCTATGTTCACTATAGATTCACGTAGAGCAGAAACTCCACTTTTGCCTGTTTTCAATCTATTGTGAATATACAATTTCCATTTAATTATGTTAGCCTCTTGCACATGTCCTATTTTGTGAGATGCTGGGGTACTCATTACCCAAGTCATAATCAGGATTCTAGGCCTTAATATCACTTCATGGCCCAGAGTCAGTTGTTCAGTCTCTACCAAAGCCCAATATGCAGCTGACAATTGCTTTTCAAAAGGTGTATATTGAACTCCAGATGAAGGTAGTTTCCTTGACAAAAATCCTAAGGGTACATTTTGGCTTTGTTGTTTTTGCCATAAACTCCAGTTCCCATAGTCACCTTGTACAATCATTTGTAATTCTACCAGTCCATTTTGCCAAGGCCATAAATCTAGAGCCAATTGTATAGCAGCCTTTGCTTCTTCCAAAGCTTTACTCTGTTCAAGTCCCCAATCAAATTCATATTTTTTCCTAGTAACTTTGTATAGGGGTTTCAAAATCCATCCCAAATGTGGAATGTGGTATCTCCACTATCCAAACAGTCCTACAAATTTTTGGGCCTCTTTCTTATTGGTAGGGATAGTAAAATCTCTAATCTTTTGTCGGGCTTGTGGGAGAATTTCTCGCAGTCCTTTATTCCATTGTATACCCAAAAACTTTACAATTTAAGCTGGACCTTGAATCTTTGCAGGGTTAATTTCCCATTCTTTGCTTTTCATATGTTCAATTAAAAGTATCAAACTCTTCTCCACTTCTATTACATTTTCTCCTTGTATCATAATATCATCTATATAGTGGGTAAGCTGTACACAAGGTAACTTTAATTCATCCAAATGTTCAGCCACAACCCTATGACAGATAGTTGGGCTATGCAGATATCCCTGTGGCAGTGGGGTAAAAGTATATTGTCGGCCCTACCACATGAAAGCAAACTAGTCCCGTTGTTTAGAGTCTATTGGAATCATAAAGAAAGCATTGACCAAATCAATAACTCCCTACCAAGTCCCATCATTGTTCTGGATCCTTTCTATTAAAGTAACGGTATCTGGAACAGCAGCATACAAAGGAGGAGTCACCTTGTTGAGTTGTCTATAATCTACTGTCATTCTCTGTGTTCCATCTGTACTGGCCATACAGGATTATTCCATTAAGTGGTTGTAGGAACTAACACTCCTGCTTCAGCATATTCCTTTATAGTATTGGCAATTTCATCTTGCCCACCTGGCACACAATACCCTTTCAAAGCAATTACTTTAGAAGGTTCAGGTAAAGTGACTGGGTTCATTTTTACTTTTCCCACTAAAATTGCATTAATTCCTATCTTCGTTACTGCAAACTGGTATCTCCTCTCAGGTAAATTCAGAGTTATGCCTTTTAATATATCTATTCCAATGATGTATTCAGGAATGGGTACAATGACCATGGTATAATCTTACTTAGGCAATTATCCAATTTTCATCATTAGTTTGACTTGTCTGGCTGATATTTCAGTCCCTCTAGTCCTGTGATGGTAATAGGAGTTCCATGCCTGAACTTGCCATGATTTCTATATATCAGGGAGGCCTCTGCCCCAGTGTTGAACAATGTCCTAGTTATAGTATTTGATCCATTTTTCCAATATATAGTCAGATTAATATGGGGTCTGTAATCCCATCTGTGTGTATGTTTAATCTGAGCTGGGGCTTGGCCTATTTTCTAGTCTCCCTGAAGGGGAGGTTCAACATCTGTAGGATTTGTAGCGGTAGTTCTTACTTCTCTATTCCATCTGCTTTTAAGCTCCTTATCTCAGTACATTTAGTATAGCTCATTAGTTGGAACACCATCGATTCTTTCAAAATCTACCCCTGCTCTCAATAGAGCAGTAAACATTTCTTTTCTTGTCTCTCTATTCTGACATTGAATCTGCTGGCTATTCACTCTTCTCTCTCAAGGAAATTTATCTTTTCCCCAGTCCTCTAAGTCACTTAACTGTGAAATCTTATCTAGCACCTCCGAAAGTGGGTGCCCTACCTCCCCATTAGCAGAGTCAGAATTAGGTGTTCATAAGCATGACCAGCTGTCTTAACTATTAAATTTCTATGGGAGATTCCCAAGGGAGTATCATAGTATGCACCTGTGTTTCCCTTCATAATAGTGGTCTTCATTACCGCCTCCTTTAACTTTCTCATACAGTTCCTAAGTGAATATCAGGGCCTATCTGCACTGGACCACATAGAATCAGTTGGATATTTTCTGTTATATCCTTCTGCTGCTAAAGCTAACAGGCTAATTGTTCTGTTAACCTCTTGCAGATGATGATCCCTAAAAATTTGCTATACAAAAGGATTCTGATTAATGCTTATGAATTTCATACAGTCCAAGCTGTCCACAGATACTCCTGTGGCCCCTTCATCATCAATTCTCACAATCCAAGATATTAATGACTCTTCCATTCCTTGGGTAAACCTACTCAAGATATCTATGATTTCATGCTGTGTAATATCTTTCAAAACCTCTCTGAACACTGTATTATTTTCTTGGGTTTCTTGGCTCCTTCGCTGTATGGGGCACACTTCTGTCTGAGGAGCCTGGTCTGATATTGTATAATTCTCTGGCCGAGGACCATCATGCCACAAAGTGTCATTTCATGCCTCAGCTCCTAATATTTTATCATTCTCTCCTGACTCTCTTCCCCTGTCATTATGGCAACAAGACTGGCAGCTAGACATGACCCGGGCTGAACTCTTCTTTCTTCTAGCCAAATTAACAGCAAAATCAGTTGATTCCTGATCAATAATCTGTTTTTCTGCCACCTGAGGTCCCCCATTTTGCTGTGGTAAACAAATATTCTCATTTGAGCTAGCTGTCTGAGTTCTCTCTCTTAACAATCTGTCCATTTTTTCATAGATCAAATGATAAGCTGACAACAATATCCAGCCTTGCCTAGAGAGTGCCGTTGGCAATTCTCTCCCTGGCTTTACTTTAATTTCTTGCAAACATCTCTCCAAATTTCTACGTTTTCCCCTCTATAGATTCTGTTCCCAGTTTTCACACATCCCTGTTCCAAGGGACCATTCCCTTGCTAGGGAGGAATAAGGTACCTCATCCCATCCTGGGATAAACATTTCTTCCTCTAAAGCCCTTCTACCTCCAAATAGAGATTTTATACCTTGAGATCCCATCCTCCTAGTCACCAAATGTATTACCAGGGCAATAATCCCAATATAGATGATAATTATCAATATGCCTATGTGGTTCTGTATCACAAAATATAAGAGACTCTCCATATAGAAAATAGAAGAAATAAGCCATTTATTCAGACACCAAAGAACCAGATCCCAAATCCAATAAGCCCAATCCATCACAGCAGCAAAGAATTCAATACACAATATCACAGCATGGAGCCTCACCATCCCATAACCTTCCACTCCCCGCTGGAGCCTTGCCACCAATAATCACTCACAGCATAGCTAGCATGTCTGCTCTCTCCCTCAGTTCTAACTGCTCTCTAAGCATTTCCTGCGACACACTTTCCTTTTCCTCTCAGCAAGCTCCTCCTGCCATATGTGACTTAGGCTTCCTGTTACATGGCCTATTAATGGGTGGGAAAGATCTTCAAATCTAAATTACAGGGCCTGAAAAGGCAAGGCTTCAACCAGAATGTGAAGGGCTTTTTAAAAGCTAAACTCAAGATTTTGTATTTTACTCTAGCCACAAGAGGGAATCTTCATTCTTTAAGCAAGAGACTAACATGGTCATACTTATGCTTTAAAAATATTTTGGTCACTCTGAGGAGGATGAATTGGAAAGTGGAACAACCTGAGGCAGGGAGACCAACTGAGAGTCAAATATTTTTCAGGTGGTGCAGTGAGTAGAGCACCAGCCCTGGAGTCAGGAGTACCTGAGTTCAAATCGGGCCTCAGACACTTGATACATTTACTAGCTGTGTGACCTTGGGCAAGTCACTTAACCCCAATTGCCCTGCCTTCCCCCCTGCAAAAAAAAATATTTTTCAGGTAAGAGAAGATGATGACCTGAGTATGTGAGTAGAGAAAAGTGAAGGATGTAAGAGATGTTATGGAGATAGAAATAGCAATATTTTTAAACAAATTGGGTATATGGGGTGAGAAAGAGTGAGGAATTGAGGATAACACTGATACTGTGAATTTTGGAGACTGGACTAATGGTGATTCCTTCGAAGAGAGATGGGTTTTAGGTAATGAGCTGTTTTAGAGATGTTGAGTTTTGAAAGGACATGAAGTTGGAAATGTCTAATAGATAGTTGGTGATACAGGACTGGTGTTTAGGAAAAAGACTAAAACTTGAAAATGACACAGCAGTTCAGAGGCAAAGTACCAGTAATCAGGTAGCTGTTAAATTAATTAGTTTCATTAGGAGGAACAGATTTGCAAATCAGGAATTTTCCTAATCAGAATTCCACCTTGCTGAAGTGAAGACAGAGATTATATACATAAATCACAATGGGAAGGGAAGGGGGGAAAGTGGATTGAAGACAATTGTTCCCACATCCAGAGTGGCTTCCCACAGTTTCCCACAAATAGAACACAACACAATAATTCTGGAGTCCAGTCTTTGGGGGTGGTGACTTGGTGGGTCACAAGACCAGAGTTCTGTGACAGGAACAGGCTCTGCAATCTTTGATTTGTTTCACTTCAGGTACACAGGCACAAGGATCCCAGTGATTGTGAGTATTGTCAAAGTTTGATTGATCATCTTAAGCTTCATTGTGAGCTTTTAACTCACAAGCTAGAAAAGGAAGGTCTTGAGAATTCTAAATTATAAGTGTATTCATTACACATAGCACATAGATTAATATGAAAATCATAATTCTACATTCCCTCCTTTCTGCCAAGAAGGTCAAGACCCTGGAAAGCCAATGAGGAATCATTCATTTGAAACATGATTTTGATTTTACATAAGAATAAGTAAGTTACAAGTCATAGATCAAAGGAAGGTGGTAGGGAAACATGCTTTACAATGTTCTTAAAATATTCCTTAAATGTTCTGTTTGCGGGGTGGAGCCAAGATGGCCGCATGAAGGCAGCGTCTTACCGGAGCTCTCTCACAAGGTCTGTCAGATTCCTATAAAAAAGTGAATTTGAGCAGATTTGAGAGAGTCAGAAACCGCGAGCAGTCTGCGTGGGGCAAATTTCTGAGCCGGGAGAGTCTGAAAGGCCGGAGGCACGAACCTGTAGGCTCGGAGAGTGCTCGATGTGGAACCGCTCCAGACCAAGGCGGAAGCGACTGGCTGGGAAATCCACATGGGAGACGGGCTGTGAGAAAGCTGGGCACCCGAAACCGGCGGAGATCCCCAGGCCTCCCAACACAGGACGGCAGTCTGTGGAAGCGACGAGAGGCTGTGCAACGCCACCCATGAAACACCATCTCCAGAAGTTTGCAGCCCAAACATATTAAACGTGGCTTCTTGAACTTCTGGGAAGCTCAATGTCTAAGTAAACAGCTCTAATCCCTCCCCTCCCCACCCAGAGAATTCCTCGGGGGGAAAAAAAGAACGCTGGAACTGAGCAGAAAGTAGTGGGGCTTCAGTGGTCAAATAGTAGAAGTTCATTAGTCCCATAGGGGCAGAGTCGGCAGGGGTCAACACCAGGAGCCCAGACATAACCTTGCTCCCCCAGGGGAAGTGCCAGACATCAGCTCAAACAACAAATAGCTGAGACCATTGCTGAAAAGTAAGTGCTGGAGAGCACCCACAGGGAGTGAGATGCCAGGGAGCCAGACCCCTCCCCCACACCTCAGGAAACTGAAGATTATAATTCTGGACTCACAACCCCCAGAATAAGAGAGCTGGGACAGAAAGCCCTGAGGCCCAAAGGTAGAAATTCATTGTAAAGCCAGCAAAAGGCAAACCAGCATGAAGAAGAACACAAAAAAACTGAGGACAATAGATTCTTTTTATGGAAACAGGAAGGATCAAAATACCAATATGGAAGAGGAAGTAACGATACTGTAGATACATCAGATACCTCAAAAGATAATATGAACTGGTCTCCAGCCCAAAAAGCCCTGCTGGAAGACTAAAGGAGGATTTTAAAAACCAAATTAGGGAGTTAAAAGAAAATATGGAAAAAATGGAAAAAAAATCCACTGATGAAATCAAGTCCCTAAAGAATAAGACTGGCGAAATGGCTACGGAGATTCAGAATCTAGAGAGAGAAAAGGACACCCTGAGAGGCAAAATCAACCAACTGGAAAAGGAGACTCAAAAGCAAAATGTAAACACTAACTCATTAAAAATTAGACTTGAGCAAGTGGAAGCTAGTGAATCTATGAGGCACCAAGAAGTAATAAAACAAAACATAAAGAATGAAAAAATAGAAAAAATTGTGAAATATCTGATTGGCAAAACAACTGACCTGGAAAATAGATCCAGGAGAGACAATTTAAGAGTTATTGGTCTACCGGAAATCCACGATGAAAAAAAGAGCCTTGACAGTATCTTCGAAGAAATTATCAAAGAAAACTGCCCAGAGGTCCTAGAACCAGAGGGCAAAATAGCCATTGAAAGAATTCACCGATCACTCCCTGAAAGAGATCCCAAACTGAAAACACCAAGAAATATTATAGCCAAATTTCAGAGCTATAAACTCAAGGAGAAAATACTGCAAGCAGCCAAAAAGAAGCAATTCAAATATCGTGGAACTACAGTCAGGATCACGCAGGATCTCTCAGCTTCCACATTAAAAGACAGGAGAAATTGGAATATGATATTCCGAAGGGCAAAGGAGCTGGGACTACAACCAAGGATCAACTACCCAGCAAAACTAAGCATAATTTTCTAGGCAAGGCGATGGACATTCAATGAAATAAGGGAATTCCAGACCTTCCTGATGAAAAGGCCAGAACTCAATGGAAAATTTGATCTCCAAATACAAAACTCAAGAGAGACATAAAAAGGTAACCAGGAGGAAAAACCCCACAAACCTTATTAACCAATAAGGGCAGGTTGTTTACATCTTTATGTGGGATTATATCATCTTATGTATGTTTATACATATATATATATACATATATATATATATATATATACATATATAAGTCATTCTTGAGAATGGTACAGCTATTATGACAATTGAAAGGGATATACATAGGTTGTGAATGCCTGTATAAATTAATTGATGTAAAGATATAAAATATAAGTAAGAGATATAAAGGGAGGGCTATGAGGGAAGTGGTAAGGAGGTAGTAGAAAAGGGTAAATTACACCAAAGGAAGTGGCACAAAAACATATTATAGTAGAGGGAAAGAAGGGAGGGAGAAGAGCAGTATTTGAGCTTTACTGTCATCTGATCTAGTTCAAATAGGGAATAACATACTCTGATAAGTTTAGAAATCTAACTTGTCCTATGGGAAGTAGGAGGTGAAGGGGGGAAAAGGGAGGGGGGTGGTCAGAAGGGAGAGGAGAAGTAGCAAGTAGGTAACGGTAAGATAGGGGAGGGGAATAAAGAGGGAGGGTTAATTGAGGAAAGCGGCGGTCAAAAGCAAAACTTTGTTGAGGAGGAGAAGGGGAAAGGGAGAAATAAAAGCATAAACAGGGGGAATTAGGATGGAGAAAAAGACACAGATAGAAATCATAACCCTGAACGTGCAGGGGATGAACATTCTCACAAAACAGAAGCAGATAGCAGAAAGGATTAAAAACCATAATCCTACAATATGCTGTTTACAAGAAACGCATTTGAAACAGGGGGATACACATAGGGTAAAGGTAAAAGGCTGGAGTAAAATATATTGTGCCTCAGCTAAAGTAAAAAAAGCAGGTGTAGCAATCCTAATCTCAGACAAAGCAAAAGTAAAGATAGATTTAATTAAAAGAGATAAGGAAGGACATTATATCCTGCTAAAAGGCACCATAAACAATGAAGCAATATCATTGCTTAACATATATGCACCAAGTGGTAAGGCATACAAATTCTTAGAGGAGAGGTTAAGGGAGTTACAGGAAGAAATAGACAGCAAAACTATAATATTGGGAGACCTCAACCTCCCCCTTTCTGAACTTGATAAATCTAACCTCAAAATAAATAAAAAAAAAAGTTAAGGAGGTAAACAGAATTTTAGAAAAGGCACATATGATAGACCTCTGGAGAAAACTGAATGGGGATAAAAAGGAATATACTTTCTTCTCAAAAGTACATGGCACATACTCAAAAATTGACCATGTACTAGGGCATAAAAACCTCACAATCCAGTGCAGAAAAGCAGAAGTAGTCGAAGCATCCTTTTCAGATCATGATGCAATAAGAATCATTTTTAATAAAGAACCATGGAAAAATAAGCTAAAAACTAATTGGAAACTAAATAATTTAATTCTAAAGAATGAGTGGGCCAAAGAACAAATCAGAGAAACAATTAATAACTTCATTCAAGAGAATGGCAATAATGAAGCAACATACCAAAACTTATGGGATGCAGCAAAAGCAGTTCTTAGGGGAAGTTTTATATCCCTAAATGCCTACATGAATAAAATAGGGAAAAAGGAGATCAATGATCTGGGCATACAGCTGAAAAAGCTAGAAAAAGAGCAAATTGAAAACCCCCAATTAAATACCAAATTAGAAATATTGAAAATCAAAGGAGAGATTAATAAAATTGAAACCAAGAAAACCATTGAATTAATAAATAAAACAAAGAGCTGGTTTTATGAAAAAACCAATAAAATTGATAAACCTTTGGCCAATTTGATTAAAAAAAAGAAAGAAGAAAATCAAATTACCAGTATCAAAAATGAAAAGGGTGAGGTCACCTCTAATGAAGAGGAAATCAAAACAATAATTAGGAATTATTTTGCCCAACTGTATGCCCATAAATTTGACAACCTTAGAGATATGGATGAATATCTACAAAAACATAAACTGCCCAGGCTAACAGAAAAGGAAGTGAAATTTCTTAATAACTCCATATCAGAAAAAGAAATTGAGCATGCCATCAATGAACTCCGTAGGAAAAAATCTCCAGGGCCACGTGAATTCTATCAAACATTTAAAGAACAACTAATTCCAATACTTTGTAGACTATTTGGGAAAATAGGTGAAGAAGGAGTCCTACCAAATTCTTTTTATGACACAAATATGGTACTAATACCCAAACCAGGTAGAGTCAAAACAGAGAAAGAAAATTATAGACCAATTTCTCTAATGAATATTGATGCAAAAATTTTAAATAAAATATTAGCAAAAAGATTGCAGCAACTCATCATGAGAATAATACACTATGACCAGGTAGGATTTATTCCAGGAATGCAAGGCTGGTTCAATATTAGGAAAACTATTACCATAATTGACCATATCACCATCTCAATAGATGCAGAAAAAGCCTTTGACAAAGTACAACACCCATTCCTATTAAAAACACTAGAAAGCATAGGAATAAGTGGAACCTTCCTCAAAATTATAAATAGCATCTACCTAAAACCATCGACAAGCATTATTTGTAATGGGGATAAACTAGATGCATTCCCAGTAAGATCAGGGGTGAAACAAGGATGTCCATTATCACCCCTATTATTCAATTTGGTACTAGAAGAAAAAGAAATTGAAGGAATTAGAATAGGAAAAGAAGAAACTAAATTATCACTTTTTGCAGATGATATGATGATCTATCTAGAGAATCCTAGAGAATCAAGTAAAAAACTACTTGAAATAATAAACAATTTTAGCAAAGTTGCAGGATATAAAATAAACCCACACAAATCCTCAGCATTCCTATACATTACTGACAAAGCCCAACAGCAAGAGATAGAAAGAGAAATTCCATTCAAAGTTACTGAAGGCACTATAAAATATTTGGGAGTCTATTTGCCAAGACAAACCCAGGGCCTATGTGAACATAACTATGAAACACTTTTCACGCAAATAAAATCAGATCTAAATAAATGGAAAAATATCTGTTGCTCATGGTTAGGCCGAGCTCATATAATAAAAATGACAATATTACCTAAATTAATCTATCTATTCAGTGCCATACCAATCGAACTACCAAAAAAATTATTTTACTGAGCTGGACAAAATAATAACAAAATTCATCTGGAAAAACAAGAGGTCTAGAGTATCTAGGGTATTAATGAAAAGACATGCTAGAGAAGGTGGTTTAGCCACACCAGATATTAAACTGTACTACACAGCAGCAGTCATCAAAACTGCCTGGTACTGGTTAAGAAACAGGGGTGTAGATCAGTGGAATAGGATAGGTACACAAGTAGGAGATATCAACAAGTTTAGCAATCTACTCTTTGATAAACCCAAAGAGGTCAGCTTCTGGGCTAATAATTCACTATTTCACAAAAACTGTTGGGAAAATTGGAAAATGTTGGCAAAAACTGGGCATAGACCAATGTCTTACACCATATACCAAAATAAAGTCAAAATGGGTTCATGATTTAGGAGTAAAAGCTGATACTATAAGTAATTTGGGAAAGCAAGGAATAGTTTACTTATCAGATTTACGGAAAAGTAAAGAATTCATGACCCAACAAGAGATAGAGAGCATTACAAAATGCAAAATGGATAATTTTGATTATGTCAAATTGAAATGTTTTTGTACAAAAAAAGCCAATGCAACAAGAATCAGGAGGGAAGCAGAAAATTGGGAGAAAATCTTTGCAATTAGTATCTCTGATAAAGGCCTCATTTCTAAAATATACAGGGAACTGAGCCAAATATATAGGAATACAAGCCATTCCCCAATTGAGAAATGGTCAAAGGATATGAACAGGCAGTTTTCAGAGGAAAAAATTAAAGCTATCTATAGGCATATGAAAAAATGCTCTGGATCACTACTGATTAGAGAAATGCAAATCAAAACAACTCTTAGATACCACATCTGTCCTGTCAGATTGGCTAAAATATCAAAACAGGAAAATGATAAATGCTGGAAAGGATGTAGGGAAATTGGAACATTGTTGCATTGCTGGTGGAGTTGTGAGCTGATCCAGCCATTTTGGAGAGCAGTTTGGAACTATGCCCAAAGGGCTATAGAAATGTTCATACCCTTTGACCCAGAAATACCACTTCTAGGGTTGTATCCCAAAGAAATCACACAAGCGGGAAAAGGACCCATATGTACAAGGATATCTATAGCGGCTCTTTTTGTGGTAGCCAAGAATTGGAAATCAAAGGGATGCCCATCAATTGGGGAATGGCTGAACAAGCTATGGTATATGAAGGTGATGGAATACTATTGTGCCATAAGAAATGGGGATGATGCAGACTTCGTAACAACCTGGAAAAACCTACACGACATAATGCTGAGTGAGCGGAGCAGAGCCAGGAGAACGTTGTGCACAGCCACAGATATATGGATTCTGTGAGGACCAACCCTGACATACTTCGCTCTTCTCAGCAACGTAAGGTGCAAGGACAACTCCAGGGGACTCACGATGGAGAATGCTATGTGCATCCAGAGAAAGAACTGTGAAGTTTGAATACAGATCGAGTCGCACTACATGCTCGCCTTTTCTGCTTCTCTTTTGTTTTTGTTTCTGGGTTGTTTTTTTTTTTTTCGGTTCTGTTTCTTCTTTCTCATGATTCATTCCATTGGTCATAATTCTTCTCCACAACTTGACTAGTGCATAAATTAATTCAATGTGAAGTTATACATGATAGTTATATGAGATTCCATGCCGTCTTGCGGAGGGAGGGAGGAGGGAGGGGAGAAAATCTGGAACTCAAAACTATGTAGAACCGTGTGTGGTAAACCAAAAATAAATAAATAAATTAAAAATAAAAATTAAAAAAAATGTTCTGTTTGCTTGTTTAGAGCACTGCGATCTTCCTCCGTTTGAGAGGATTGCTTGACAGAGAAACAACATCCCTCCCCTATGATGGCACAGGCTTCCCCTCTCTCAGCCATTAGGTTGTCCAGCACCTGAATACCATGAGGGCAAGTGAACCAACCTGCATTTGGAGGCTGGTGATGAGCTTCCCTGTGCACTCCAGGCCCATGGCTAGTTCTACTGAGAGGTTCTCAACAGACAGGTAGAGTGTGCCAAAGGTGGCTGAGGTACCAGTCAGGGATCCAAAAGATGCCAACAGGGCAGCAATGGGCAGAAAAGCAAGCCTTTACAGATGATGGAGGGACAACCTTAACTGGAGAGGAACTTCAGCAGAGTAGTTCCCTGGGAATATGGAGAAATCGGACATAGTGTACACAAAAGCACAGAGGACTTCCCAGGAGGGAAGGAGGCTATGATACAGTGTAGAGCTGCATAAGAACAGTTTTGTGGATGGGAGTAATTCAATGGCAAAGGTACAGGTATCAAAGGGTGAATCCCAGGCAGAATGAGTGAAACTCATAGAACTCAGAGCCTCCAGGAATAAGAGGCCTTTCTGGGATTCCCACACTAACCTAGAAATTGAATAGATGTCTTTAGAGTTGCCTTTGTAAGGTCAGAGGTCTGATGCCTGATATGGCAGCACAGGTCTCCATACTCCGCTGCTACAGGGAGCTTTTGCAATGTTATGAGATGCCTCTGTCCTGTTCAGGGAAATCTGTGGCTGCAGGAGCTGACCAGAGGAATCAAGTGAGGCATTTAGGAAAGCAACCCTTGTGGAGTTCAGAACAAAGGTAAGATTACATTGCATGGGATTTAATGAGCCATGGTGAGGGCCCATGTTGCCACTTACACCCTGAATACAGCCTGTGTTTCTAGAGAGAGTCCTGAGTGTAATGGACCCTGTAGGTAAGGGTCTGACATGCTAGGGACCCTAAAACCTGCTACTAAGTCCATTAATTCTTCATTAATACACTCCTTTCCTTATACTAGCTGTTCCCTTCACATAAGCTGCTGCTCCATGAAGTAGATCGGGCCTGGGTGGATTCTCAGTCTGAGAAGGAACAGGGGTTTTTGGAACATGCTATCTAGGAAGGCCAGTAAAATAGAATCCTCCCACTGGGATCATGATCCAGGCTTTTAATGAGGTGGCTAGGGCTGAAGATTCAAGGGTTTGGGACCTTGAATGACATGCCCACCAATCAGGGACTAGGAATAAGACAAACATTTTGGAAAATGAGAGGCCAGAGACTGTTATAGTAGCAAGAAAAAAAAAGTCTTAGTTCACAGAGTGGTTAATTGCAAACCTCAGGCCACATTGGGTTTCTTGGGTCAGTGTCCTACATCAGTTGTTGTCTTCTTCTCGTCCTGGGGTCTTGAAAATAGCTGTCCACCTCAGATGTTGGTTGCTTCAGGTTAGGATTTGGTCACCTCCAGGTTCCACAATCCAGGTGGGCAGTACTGCCCTTTTGAGATGTGACAGGTGGACCCAGGCCTGCACTTCCCAGAGTTAGGCTGCAGTGGAGATAGTGTACAGGACTCTAAAGGAGCCTTTCTACCATGGCTCCAAGGAGTGTTTTTGGAGATAGCAATTCCAGTAGATCCAGTCACTGGGTTGGATCAGGGGCTGAGTCTCAGTTGGAATTTCTAAAGAATAGGATTGTGCAACAAGTTGGTGAGTCTCTGATATCTTCTGAGCCAACCCAATACAGTATTGTAGAAGGGAGCCTTTGTCTGCTATGCTTCCCACCCATGAGTATAGTAGCATTGGGCATCCTGTTACTATCTTATTGGGACTGAACAGGCCTGCACAGCTTGCAGCCTGCTGGCCATAAGTGGCCCATGGGGTATGCCAAAGGATGTCAGGTGGCCTGCAAAAAAATGTAGAGGAAAACATCCTCTACATTTTTTTGCAGGCCACCTGACATCCTGTGGTGGGCCACTGGTTGTGCAGGCCTGGTCTAGACCTAAGGCTTAGCAGGGCCAAAAGAAGGGCTTTGAGCCAGGGGATACCTAGCTCCTCGGAGAATTTAGCAAGGGAGATTTTAAGTATCCCATTACCTCTTTCAACCATTCTTGACAACTGGAGGTGATAGGCACAATGGATTTCTCATAATTCCACACTTGCATAGAGAAGATAATTGAACCCAAAGGAATTAATGAAATCACTAAGAGAAGATATAGAGACAAAAGAGAAGAGAGACAGGATAAGAGCCTGTGGAATACTCACACAAAGGTTGATCCAGCAAAGGAAACTATGAAGAAATGGTCAGAAGGGTAGGAGAAGAGCCAAAGGAATGCAGTATCAAGGAAAAAAAACAAGTGAGAATGGGAAGAGAATAAGCATTAACATAGTACCTACTATGTGCCAGGCACTATTCTGAGTGCTTTACAAATATTATCTCATTTGATCCTTACAACAGCTCTATAAGATAGGTGGTTGTTCTCTCCATTTCACAATTGAGGAAACTGAGGCAATAGGCTTAAATGACTTGTCCTGGGTCACACAGCTAGTAAATATCTGAGGCCAGATTTGAACCCAGGTCTTCCTGACTGCACGCTTTATTCTGTATCCACTGTGTCACCTAGAGAATATTCAGGATGAGGGAATGATCAGTAGCATAAAGAGCTACAGAAAGGTCAAGCAAGATAAAGACTAAGAAAAGGCTATCAGAATTAGCAATTAAGTGAACACTGGTAACCTTGGAGAAACAATTTTGGTGGCATGGTAGGATCAGGAGACTACCAGGGGTCGAGAGAGAAAGTGGAGACATCCAGTGCAAATGGCTTTTTCTATAGGTCTGGTAGTGAGACAGGAAGATTATAGGATGATATTTTGAGAATTGTATGGTAAGATCAATGGAAGGTTTTAGAAGGATGGAGTAAGACCAAAATATGTTTTAGGCAGCATGGAAAGAGCCAGTAGATAGAAACTGAAGTCTAAGGTAAGGATTCGTCATGCTCCTAGATGAGACTAGAAGAGTTAAAGATAGAAGTAGAGTGGCTTTGGCAAGAAGAAGGGCCATCCTTTGGTCAGAAACTGGAGCAGAAGAGGGGATAGGAGATGATGGTTAGTGGTTCTTATAGAAAGGAAAGATCATAATAGATGACCTTTATTTTCTTGGTAAACTAGGAAGAGAGGTTCTCTGCTGCAAATCTTCCCTTTTGTGGCTAACCTCCTTGAGAAGGTCACCTACACTACGTCCCTCCACTTCCTTTCTTCATATTTTCGTCTTAACTTTTCACAATCTGGATTCCAACCTCATTATTTACAATCATGATTCTAACCAAAACTGCCCTCTTCAAAGTTACTAATGATCTCTTACTTGCCAAATTTAATGGCCTTTTTGTAATTCTCATCCTTGACCTCTCTACGGCTTTTGACAATGTTGATCATCTTCCTCTTCTTAATGTTCTCTTCTGTTGAGGTTTTCATGACATTGCTCTCTCCTAGTTCTCTTAGCAGTCTGGTCATTCCTTCTCTATCTCCTTTCCTGGATTTTCACCCAGGTCACATCCTCTAACCATGGGAGTGCTCCCAACGTTCTATCTTGGGCCCTCTTCTCTCTTGCCTTCATACTATTTTACTAGGTGAGCTCAAAAGCTTCTGTAGTTTCAATTTCATCTCTATTCATATGACTCTCAGATCTGTTTGTCTGGCCCTAAACTCTCTCTTGACCTCCAGTCTCCATTTGCCATCTCTAATTGCCTACTAGACATCCTGTAGATGTCTTAAACTCAACATATCCAACTCATCTTTAGCTTCCAAACCTTCCCCTTTTCTTAACTTCTCTTTCACTGTCAAGAATACATCATCCTCCCAGTCACTAAGGCTTACAACCTAGGCATTACCCTCAACCCTTCACTCTCTCTCACCCCTTTCATCCGATCAGTCGTAAGTTCGGTCATTTCTACCTTCGTAACATCTTTCATAAACACCCTCATCTCTCCCCTGACCATCCCAGTGCAGGCCCTAATCATTCCACACCTGAACTACTGCAGGTTGGTCTCTCTGCCTCAAGTCTCTCCCTACTCACTCCACTCCATCCTCAATCATCTGTCAAATAAACTCCAGTGACTCCAGAATCAAATCTAAAATCGTGTTTGGTTTTAAATTCCTTCATAACCTGGGTCCTTTCTACCTTTCCAGGATTCTTACACCTTACTCCTTCCCATGTACTTTGATTCAGGGACGCTGGCCTTGTTGCTGTTCTCCAAACATGAGACTCTATCTCCAGCCTCCAGACCATGTTTTCACTGGTCACTCAGGTCTGGGATGCTCTCCCTCCTCATCTCTTCCTCCTAGCTGCCCTGGCTACCTTCAAGGACTAGCTAAAATTTTACCTTCTGCAAGAAGCTTTTCCCAGTCTTCCTTAATCTTAGTGCCTCCCCTCTGAGACTACTGCTAATTAATCATGATAATAACACAATTAATCATGTTTTTACATACATAGTTGGTTGCATTTTGTCTCCTCATTAGACCCAATCCTCATGATTGTGTTCCACTCTCATCCTGATGAGTAGATAATAATGTCTTTTTTTTCTCAGTGAGGGAGTAACAAAGTGCTCTGCTAAGGAAAGTGGAAAGAGGTGATGTAAGAAGCTTGAGGACAAAAGAGGTTTAGAATTGTGACTAATGGGCTTGAGTTAGAGTCAATAAGGAAAAAATAAAAGGAATGATAAATAGCAGTGAAAGCCCAGGTGAGGTTAGATAATATAAATTCCTAATGTATCTCACATAGTTGTATGACTTGCTCCAGCAGAGTTCAATATCATGTAAGAGTAGGCTTGGAAAAGTCATGATGGTGAGAGACTACTAGTAACCTAGGGCTAGGGTGTAGGTAGGACAAGTGGGCAATGGATTAGAAAGCAGAGGGCAGATATGAACTGGTTAACCATTGGGTCAAGAGTGGAAAGGGAAGAAAAGGAGATCCTAGTAAAGGTTATGGACTGGAAGGGGAAGGAATGGTAGAGTTCCTGAAGGTCAGGGTGAGGAACCAGAATTAGTCCAGGAGGATACAACAGAAAGAAAGGACAGAGCAGGACTCAGGACATGGGAGGAGTGGGCATGAGGCAGATACAGACTGGAGAACGGTAGCAGGGGAAGAAAGTTTTTTGTCTAGGCAGGCGTTAGGGAAGGAAGAGGTGGTAGTTTGCTAGCCACAAATAAGGGATATAGAGCCTTTTAAAAAATGAATAACTGAGGTTATAATAGAATGTCATGAGCCTTAGAATGATCTACCAACTTGCAAGTGCATCAGTGAAAACATATTTTTTTAGAAAAAAAAGTCTTGCTAATAGATCCTTTTGTGGATATGATACAACATATCTCAGACTGTAGACTAAACTTAAGTTTTAGTCCTGAGAGAGCCGTGGAACTTGGAAAATATTAACCAACAAATGTATTAAATGCTTATACCTGAGAGAACAGTTCTAGGTGCTGGGGGAATAGTTTATGTATGGTCCCTACTCTCATGGAGCTTTTTATGGCCTAGAAAGGGAGCCCTGGTATAAGTATAGAAAAGCACTATGTTACATAATCGTTGCATTAGATAAAATCAATCCATCTTACTGGATCTCTCTCTTCTTTAAATTTAAGTGGTTGGAATAGCACTAGATCATTTCACAGGTCCATTTAGAAAATCTCTTGAGAACTGGTCCCACTTCCTAGAAGCTCGTAAAAAGCTAGTAAAACACACACACACACACACACACACACACACACACACACACACACACCCATCCTGGTTGTTTTGCCCAAAAAAAATCAGCCCTCCTGTCTGGATTCAAGGCTGAGTCGTAGCTGGATTGAACCCACTGTTGGTTTGGGGTGTTTTTCCAGCTTCACCTCACTTGTGCAGGTCCCTGTGGTTTTTCCCTACGGATAAGTTGCATGTAGCATCCCCTGGTTTGGGAATCTTGGAGGCTATCGAATGCTCTCCACGAGGAGCTCTGCTTCAACAAAGTGGCTCTGAAAGTTCCCTCATCATTGAATCACAGCACCCAAAGACTGCCACTTATCTCCTTTTATGTGCAGTGGTGAGAAGCCCTCCAAGGAGAGAAGCCTCAATTATGGTAACAATAATAGGTAGAAGAGGTCTGTGGCGGCAGGTGCTAAGTAAGGCCTTTCTTCCCCAGCTCTGGGCGCCATATAATCTCCAGGCTTCATTCAAATCAACCAAGGTTTCATCAATCAACAGGGTGAAGCCCTCTCCGGTTGCTAGGCAACCTGCCTGACTCCCAGGCGGGGACAGGACCCGCCCCCTCCACCCCTCACTATCTCGCCCCAGCGGTGGGACGCATAGTCGCCATTGGCCTCCAAAGCCTCGCGCCGCCCTCCCATTGGCCGGAAGGCCCTCTCTCTCCGCTCCCGTTGGCTCTCGCAGCCTCTCGCCGCGTTACCATTGGCAGGCCTGCTCTCGGGCCACACGACGTCACTCCCTCACCCCACTTCCTCCGCTGCCCTATCCTACCCCCGCCTGGACCCGCTGTAGGGGGAAGCCCGAGTGAGACCACACCCCCTCCCGCCCCCCCTGATTGGCGAGAAGGGACAGGGGAGGCGGGAGCCTCCAGAGGGCTGCACGGGCTGCGATTGGCGGCTGGAGCCGCCGCTCCGCCTTCCTACCGATTCTTAGTTATGGGGGAGTTGGGACAAGCCGGCGAGCTATAAAGGTGGTGGCGGAGGGGGAAGCCCCCGCACACTTCTGTCTTGGCGACTACTCCTGTCAGCTCTGAGTGTCCGGTCGCTCCTGGGTGAGTGCCCCGTGCAGGGTCAGAGAAGCAGCCGAGGGCCAGGGAGGGGCCGGGGGCCGTCCAGCCTGGCCGTGCTGCTGGTGGGGCGGAGGGAGCGGGTTGTCAGTGCCCTTGACTAGGCCCCGGGGAGCTGCGGTCCGGGCTCGGGCAAGGGCTGGCAGGGGCGCCGGGGTCAGGCTGGCCAGCGGAGTAGAGGGGCGGGGCGTGGCCCGGCCGGTGTCCCCGGGAGCCTCCCACCTGCATCCGAGTGTAGACAGCCCAGGGTCCAGACTCGAAGGCGACCGTGTGGAAGAGGTTTAGGGGAAAACGAGAAGTCAGCAAGGGAGGATGGATGGAGCGCCAGGGGAAGATTGGAGAGGGATCGCGCGGAAGGGGTCCTGCAAGTATTGAGCTCCTCCTGTGTGCCAGGCACTGGGCTAAGTCGCGGAGAGCTGGAGAGATGGAGAACTCGATCAGCCACTATCTATCAAGCGCCTACTTTGTGTCGGGCACTGAGAGCGCCCCAGGGCGGGGGGGGGGGGGGCGGCTACACTTAGATGGGGAGATGGAGTGATCAATCAGTAAGTCATTATTTAGTAACTACTATGTGCCACGCATTGGCTAAGTAGCTGGGCAGGGGGGGGTGGTCTAGACTTAGATGGAGAGGTGGAGGAAATCAATCAGCAAGTAATCATTAAGCGTCCACTATGCGGGCCCGGGGAAACTAGACTTACCTGGAGAGATGGAGTTATCCATCTGAATCATTGTTAAGAACCTCTTAACTACCAGACACTGAGTTAAGTTGCTGGGGGAACTAGAGTTAGAGGGATCAGTCAGTAAGCCAGCAAATGTTCTTTAAGTACCTACTGTATGCCGGGTGCTGTGCTAAGTCGCCGGGCCGGGTGGGGTGCACGCACGGGTCGAGGGTGAGGGAGAGAGGGAGGTAGCAAGTACAAAGAATGAAACCGTCCGCTTGCGTAAGAGCTTTTATTCTAATGGAGGAGACAAAAGGCATATGAAGATGGGTTGGAGGTGAAAGCCAGGGAGGATGGGGGGATGGATTCAGTTGCATTCAGCAAACGTTTACCAGGCTCCCGTTAGATGAGAAAGGTAGGGGATGGGTGTCTTTTTCCTCTCCTTGTGGAGGGAGATTGGGTGGAGTTGAAGGGCTATTGCATGGCAAGGAGTGTCTTCCTATTGTAGTAGAAAAGTGGGGATCCCGGTAAGGAGAGATGTAGACACTCAAAACACCTCCATAATAGAACTCTACATTTTCCCTCGCAATTCTCTCCTTGCCCTTTTCCTTTTTTTGTTGAGGGCACCAACATCCTTCCATCACCGAGGCTCAAAACCTCCATGTTATCCTCCCGTCCTTCACAATCCCATTTGTTATCAAATCTTGTCATTTCTACTACCTTCACAATTTCTCCTAAACCCTTAACAAAGCCGACACCCTAGGAGAGGTTACCTCTCAACTAGACTACTTAATAGCATTCTAAGTGATTTCCCTGCCTCTAGCTCTAGCACTCTCCCCATCTAGTCCATTCTCCAGTCAGTTGCCTAGAAGATTTTCCACGAGGTAGGTCTGACCGTGTCATTGCTGTACACCTTCCTCCATCCCCTCAGCAAACTCCAGTGGGTACCTTTTATCTTCAGGATCAAATATAAAACCTCCTTTTTGGGAGGCGGAGGTCTTGGAATTACAGGCTTTTACAGCGTGGCTTCCTATTACTTTTTCAGTCTTTTTTTATTTGATTTCCCTCTACAAACTCTACTATCCAGTTACAGGGACTTGCTTCAAATTCCAGTCTTTGGGGCTGACCCTCTTGCTTGGAATGCTTTACCTCATCACTTCTGCTTTCTAATTCCCTTGAAGACTCAGCTTAAATCCCACCTTCTGCCATATAGGTAAAGTTTCCTGGTTTTTCTCTCATCCCTTTCCATTAGAGATTATATTTTACTTACTTTGTGTAAACCTTGTATATACATAATTATTTGCAAATTGTCTTTTCATTAAAATATTGGTTCCTTGATGATAGGGAAAGTATCTTTTTTTTTTTTTGTATCCCAGGGTTTATTTAGTAAGTTGACTGACGCATAGTAAAAATCTGTACCGGGGCATCTAGGTGGCAAAGTGATTGGAATTCTGAGCCTGGAGTCAGGAGGACCTGAATTCAAATTTGGTGTCAGACACTTATTAGCTGTGTGACCCTTAAAGGCAAGTTCCTTAACACCTCAAAAAAAAACTGTGTTGACTGGCACTGGTACAAGTTTGTTTGAAAGTAAAATATCCTCGAGATAAAGACATGAAATGTTAAGTTGGAAGGGCCTTAGTCTAAGCTAAACCTTCCACTCTCATTTTAACCCTCCCTGACCCCTAGTACCTGTAGGTTCACTAGCTTCTTTAAGCTACCTTTCTACTCTTTTACAGGTTTATTCAGCATTTGTACTCTTTTATGGCTTTATTCAGCATTCCTTCTTGGCTTCTTTACTTTGCTGAAATTAGTTGTGGCTTCTCTGAGTACATCACATAGTAACCTTGTGTACAAATAAGTGATTTTTAAGAAACTTACATGAGTGATCCATTGAAATTTGGTGATGCCTTAACTTGAAAGGTGGTAATGGTATTATTTTAATCTCTCAGAGAAAAGAAACTTAGGGAACAAGTAATTTGAAATCTTAGGGTTTTGGGTCCATTTTGGGGGGTGAGAGATATTTATAATTAGGTATTATTCCTTGTTTTTCTGCTTGCATCTTCTTTAGCCCCTCCCTCCTACAGTATGCCAACCTGCTCTAGTGCTGATACGTTCTGAGTACTGGTTTTTATAAGAACTAACATTTATTGTGCCTAAACAGTGGCAGAGTTCATAGCAAATTAAGATGAAAATTCTATGGTAATAGAATATTGATGCCTGTGTATATTTGACAAATCTCTTCTTTCAGATAGGGTTAAAAAAAAAACACCTTTAATCAAGTATTTATTACGCACCTAGTGTGTACCAGGCCTAAGCCTAGGAGCTTGTCCAAAGAGAAAAGTGAAATATCTAGCATTCTGTAGAGGAGACAACATATATTTTATATATACACATATAAACAAACATATAAAAGGTAATGGGGACAGGGGAGGCACTGGCCCCTCAGGGAGCATGTAAGATGTAAAATTTGAGCTGAAATCTGACCAAAACTAAAGATGCTAAAGGGCAGAGATGAGGAGGGAGTGTGTTCCAGGCATGGTGGACCACCTATATGAAAAAGCACCGAAATGGGAGATGGAACCTATTGTGTGAGGAATCTCAGGAAAAGTTCAGTTTGGCTGGACTATAGTGGAGTGCAGGAAGGGGAGTGATGTATAGGAGTCTGGAAAGATAAACTGAAGCCAGGTTATAAAGGGCTTTAAATGCCAAACAGAAGAGTCTGTATTTGCTTCTAAAGGCAACGGAGACTACTGACCATGTGGTCAGAACTGTGCTTTTGGAATATCAGTTAGGCATCTATCTGTAAATGGTGGTTAGATTGTTGAGATGGGAGCCTTGGGGCAAGGCGATCAATCATGAAGTTACATTACTGCAGTGGTCAAGGCAAGAGCTGACCCGTGTGGCATCCATACGAATGGAGAAAAGGGTTTGTTTTGTTTTGATGAAATGTTAGGTATTCCCTAATCACATTTAGGAAGAAAGTGGATGTGTCTGTAGGAATGTAGGAAATCATATCAAAATGTATATTTCAATGAGAATCAGTTTGTGAATTCTTACTTTGAATATTTAAAACATGAGGGGGTGGGGTCAAGGAGGTTAAGGTTAAATCTGCTAGCGGGAAGGTTCCCTTTGAAAGTTCTCTTAAAGCCCCTTGTAACTCTGCCCCTTAGAGGTCAGTCCAATTCTAAGAGAATATTTGTCTGGTCCTATAACAGAGCTGGAGATGAAGCAGTGTTGTGCTTTGGCCCAGGCTAACTTCAGTGGCACCCTCCTTTCCCAGATCTGGCTTAAATGAAACTTGAATATAAGATTCTGTGGTTAAGTTGATAGTAAAGTGACAAGGATATAGAGAGGAGTGATGGGTTTTTTTTTAAGTCACTACAATTTTATGTACTTATTTTTGCATACTTTATTTTTCGTGAGATAGTTTGACCTACTAGGTAGAGAGGGACTGTCCTTGGAGGCCAGAAGAAGACATCCATCTGTCCAGATCGTGCCTTGGCCACATTCTAGATAAGATTATAAGTTAAGGACAAGTATCTTTAGGGGAGACAGATTCCAACTGATCTGTGATCTAATCTTGCCAAAAAAGTTATTTTTCAGTGTGTGTATGTGTGTGTGTATATATATACACACACACACATATACACCTTTTTTTCTTTTTTCAAACATTTGTTGTTTAGTCATTTCAGTCAAGTCTGGCTCTTTGTGATCCCATTTGAAGTTTTCCCAAGAAGATACTGAAGTGGATTGTAACTTCCTTCTCCACCTCATTTTACAGATGAGGAAACTAAGTCAAACAGGGTTAAGTGACTTGCCGTAGGTAGCACAGCTAGTAAAGGTCTGAAGTTGAATTTGAACTCAAGTCTTCCTGACTCTTGGCCCACTGCTCTATCAGACACTGTGCAACTTAGCTTCCTTTTCAAACATATCTGAATTTAGAAATGCATATTCTTTGAAGGTTGCCAAAAGACACGGGTTCAAATCCAGACTCAGACACTTATGTGACCCTGGGCAAGTCACTTAACCCTGTTTGTCTCAGTTTCCTCATCTATAAAATGAGCTGGAGAAGGAAATGGCAAACCACTCCAGTATCTTTGCTGAGAAAACTCCAAATGGGGTCAGACTAAAAACAACTGAACAACAACAAAAATTGCTTAAAAAAAATAGAGGTTGGTGGAACCTTGGAGTTCTTTGGATCAAGGTGAATTTTAGGGGTTTGCCTTCAGCTGTAACCCTGTGAGATATTCGTGACTTCAGCATCATTTAACAGGTTATTATAGTAGTTGCTGACAGTGAATATAGTTACATCATTTAGCATCCTTCTAGAAACAATTTAGCATGTATTCTTTGATCCGAGTTGTTTTCTTTGTGAGATTAATGAGTAACCTTAACATTTTAGCAATTAGCTAGTGAAAACTCAAGAGAACGTTTACAGTTGGCCATTTACTTTAAAGAATTTAGAACCTGTTTTTGAAAGTCAGTGGACTCAGAGTTAGTTTTTCCTTTCTTTAACCCATTGAACAATTGACTTTAAATCATAGAATTTTTGAGCTGAAAGGGATGCTTCCAAAAATACTTTATAGTGTTTTATACTTTATGAATTGCTTTCACATGAATATTCTTAATTGATTGAATGGAGCAAGTTAAGTGTATTTTCTCCATTTTACTGAGAAGGAAGCATATGCAGGCCAAATGGTTTATATCCAAAGTAACATAAATAGGAAGAGGAGCAAAGTCTTAGCATCATATAGATTTAGAGCCAGGAGAACCTTAGAAATCATACAGTGTAATGCCGTCATTTTACAGATGTTGAAGCAGGCCTACAGGTTAATATTTGGCAAGCAAAGGCTTTCAATGACAGCATTTGGAGTAGGCATGGTGTGAAAGATTTACAAATACGAAAGGTTAAACAGTAAAAAAGACTGCCATCTCTAGGGCTCTGAATTCTGCTATTTTCGCACTGCTTACAGAATGACTTTGAAAACGTTGCAGTACTTCTTTGTGCCTTCATTTCTTCATCCATGAAAAGGGCATAATTAGTATTATAAACATTTAACTTTAGATGACTTCTCAAAAGTCAACACAGTAAGCATCAGAGGCAGGATTTTGGTCTTCTGACTCCTTTCACTGTACCTCCAAGTACTGTGGTCTTTCCTGCCTGATTATGTTTCTACAGGACCTCTCAGAAATGGATGCAACTATTATAAACACTTAAATTAAGGTGATTTGCACTTTAGTTGTCTAGAGAGGCATTGTAACGTTGTGGGGGAAATGGTTGGACTTGGAATTAGAAGATTGGGTTTTGATTCCTTTCCCTGCCATTTAGTAGTTTTCTAATATTGAGCCAATCATTTAATCTCTTTGAGGCTCTTCCTCATATGTAAAACGTGTGTGGAAGGTGGTACTGACTGCTTTGCAGACCTGGTACAAAGATGTATAAAAACAAGTTGTTACAGGTTAAGACCATCAAATTTAGGACAGATGGAACATTTGTGTACTCTAGTGTGTTAGCCCTAAATGCTATGTGAGTTAACCATTGTTAACAGGTTGGGAAAGAGATGTTGCTTTTCATTAGGATGATTACAGACGCCACAGGAAATAAGGGATGTTTAGGGTATCCAAGTCTTCCAAGTAGGATGAGCAGTAAGATTCACTTATATTTCAACAGGGAGAAACAGATCAGTGTGTGCATGCATAGACAGTACTTTGTGGCAGAGCTGGTTTATTCACTCCCAGGGAAGGTGTCATAGAAAACATTAATACTAACATAGTGGTCTGTGTTTAGAAACTAGTCTGCCAGAAACACTTATTTAATAGGACATACTCTAACCAAACCATTTCTAGCTTGGAGAAAGAGGTCCAAACTGGCATAGTCCTCTGTGCCTTCTGACATTACTGTCACAAGACAATTTCAGGTAATTGTTATAGGAGTCTTGAACGAGGAGGACAAACTCTTAAAATGCAGCCTGGGTTAATATTCCAGAATTGAGTGTTTCTATATCTATCCTCTTCTTCCTAGATCACTTTTGTAGAGGATTCCATGGGATTCCTCCTATAGATCTGTATCAAGAATTCAAATTGAATAGGAAGCAGTTTGAGTGTATCTTTGAGTGGAAGAGGGTTCTCAGGAAATGGATGCTGTCTACTCCCTTCAAGGGACAGAGGGCAGAGGAAATTGGCCTTACATGGGTCCACATATCCTTTTTAGAGATGGGTAAAGTTAATGGCATTAGTGTATCTAGAGAAACTAAAAGGGGGAATTTTTAACAAGCTTCCACAAAGGGAGATTTCAAATTCATTATCTGAATAGTGATCCATAAGGTTACTGTTCAGTAGATAATCGAAATAAACTGAGAAGAGAATTGGTTGTAGTTCCTGGCTTTCATGTAAATATATTTTGAAAGAGCCTCTTTTTGAATCAATCATATAGCCAAAGGAAGGAGACAGGAAGGAATCTGAAAATCTGATAAGAATGTCTGAGTACATACATACATACATAAAGAGGTTGGTTAGGTAGGAGACTATGTAAAAGGCGTAATTTATTTATGAGTACTATATAGTCTCAGCTTCCTTATTTATTAAACTGGTTATTCTGACCATACTTCTCTGTACCTGTTATTTCACTTATATAACACTTTGTAACTTTAGAGTGACACTGTAGTGAATTGATACGAAACTCTGTTTCAGTCTGTCTCCATCATATTATTTAAAATAAAATTTAGAAACACAGACTGTTGACCTGCTTTGCTCTCTGACATTCCTCATTAATAAGTAATATTAATCATACTAAAGGACCACAGCTGATGAGCTTTAGAGGCGGGAAAGAAGAGAATTGCAGGGTCAGGCCCTTCTAACCAGTACTGCCTGTCCTAAGTCCTCCCTGCCAAAGTTATACAGGTTTCAGAATTAGGCCTAACCCCTTTCTTGAATGGCATCATAATCACACATTTTGGGTATCTTCCTCCTTTTGTTTTCTCACACTGTTTATCAATACAAATAATCAGTATTGAAGTGAATTGACAGTTCAATGAAGGGCAAATGAATTCCTTGAATTAAGTATCATTTGGATGCCTGAGCAAAATTTCTTCAAAAAGAAACAATGCTATTTACTCTTAGGCTTAAATGAAGAATTTCTTTGTCTGAAACGTGGCTCCCTGTGTAGTCTGTTTATTAGCTATAATTTGCAGATTGGATAGACGGGATTTTTCAAGAGAGATAGAGGAAATTGTCCCGCATATTGGGTGAGCCCACTGTGGATGATTTATTGGAAGACATAGACAGAAGTTGACAGGATAAGAAGGATGGGTTAGCGAATATCTGGCTATCTGCATTGTTGTAGGGATGGAATGCCTGAAATAGTACGAAGATCTTCTGAAGGTTGAAAAATAATGAATAGATCAGATTTTAAATCTTCTGAAGTCAGCAAAGGGGTTGGAGAGCTTAGGGAGAGGGGGGATGGTGAGGAAGGGAACAAGCATTTGTTAAGTGCATACTATGTGCCAGTCACTGTGCTAAGTGCTTTACAAAGATTATCTCATTTGATCCTCAGTGTTCTATTATCCCCATTTTACAGCTGGGGAAACTGAGGCAGGGGTTAAGTGACCTGCCCAGAGTCACACAGCTAGTAAGTATCTGAGGCTGGATTTGAGCTGGACTTTGTGATTCCAGGTTAATCGCTCTATTGAAGATTCTCTTCACCTCTAGTATACATGCTAGAGGGGACATTACTCTCTCCCCAACCTCCCAGCTCAAAGTTCTTCAGAAACAGTATATTTCAACCTGTAACATTGAAGTGATATGTTGTTTTTTTTAATTTAGTTGATGAACAAAAGAAGGTAATTAGCTTTACTATGTATAGCAAACTCCTTATGAACTTGTTAGACACTTCATATAAGTAATTAAAGCTTTTGGGGGAGTTAATGAGTAGACTATTTCATATGTTAGATTTAGCAATAATCTTGTGAGGAACCAAGAGAGAACTTAATATTTTGAGCATTCTGGCCACTTTATTGAGTACTGAGCTAAAGAAGTCTAAAGCATTACCTTGCCATTTTACTTCTACTTAAAACATATGGATAAGTCTCATATATCCTGATTCTTATCTCATGCTGTCAGGCTTAAAGAAAAGAAAAAATAAAATACTCCGGAAATAAAGGTGGCAATGCTGCATCCCCCCAAAAAAGACATAAAGGTAATAAAGGTCTGGACTGTTCTAATAGACTTACTTTATTTTGCCTTAAATACTTTTGCTAGAAAAAATGCCATCCAGCAAAAAGTTGTGAAATATAGCAGTGGCTGTTAATTGAAAAATTACTATATTCACAAAGTCCTGGAATCTTAGGTCTGGAAGGAACTTCAGAGGTCATCTAGTCCTCCAACCCTGCATGTCTGAGCATCTTTTCTACTGAATATCCAATTAGTATTCATCAAGATTTTACCTGAAGACCTCCAGTGAATGGGAACCTAATACTTCCTGAGCCAGTCCGTTTCACTTTGGATAGGTCTCACTGTTGGTTTGAAACCAAAATGTGTTTCTTTATGACTTTTATCTAATGTTCTTGGATTTGCCTTCTTAGACCCAAGCAAACACACTACAATTTCAGATACTTGAGCTACATACTTTGACAGCTACTGTGCCCACTTTTAAGTCTTTTCAATACTATTCTCTTCCTCTGTCCTCTCTCCCCCTTTATCAGTCCCATCACTCTTTTCTCAGTGTCATGCCGGAGTCATACTCAGTTTTAGAATTGAATCAAATTATTCCTGTTATAAATTTAACAAAAAAACTGAATCTATTCTTTGTCTTGAGGTCTAAAATTATTGTGAATGTAAAATGTGTATGTTCCTTTTGCCATGTTTGTTTAGTAATTGAAATCAAACCATATTCCATATACTCTAGTTAAACAATAAAGTATTTATTCTATCCAAAATAGTTTTGAATTTGAGGGGCTTTTTTTAATGTGAATGGTGATTTGTGACTTTAAAAATCTTATGAAATTTCTAGTGCTTGGAAAAGGAGACAGAGTGACAGACCTGGAGACTGAAGTCCACTATCCCTCAAACAGGTATGTCAGTCCTAATTTGCTAGATCCTGATACTCTTCTAAGGTAATAAAAAAAATCCTCTGCTTTGATTAAAGAGGGAAAATAAATATTCATCCTGAAGTAGTGACTTATGTGTAGGCTCCGTATGTAGTTTAAGAAACACGCACAGAGCTCCACCACCAAAAAACTCTTTTCTGTGTTTCCTCTAGTCTTTGAAAAATGTGTTAATATATGTTTCATTTATTAGAATGACTATTATTGTGTTGTTTTTGTTAGTCTTCTGTTTCTGTTCAGGAGATGGTATTTGGAGTTGAAAGAGTGTTAGTCTCCAGTCACTCAGTCCAACTCCTTACTTTACAGATGAGGAAACTGAGGCCTAGAGGTGAAACGGCATGCCCAAGGCTCCACAATTAAATAATTAGCAGAGCCAGGTATGAGTTGGAAAACTGAGTAGACATTTTTTCTTACCAAGGTTCATCTGTTGAGGACATTTTATTGAGGATATGGTTCAAAAAAGCAAAGGTAGCAAAATGTGAGCACTTAAATTATTTGTTCAGTAACGTTACTGGTAAATATCTTCTCAATGTGCCTTCTCTTTTTTTGTATTATGGAAAGAACTTTAAACATGAAGTTAGGCACTCACAAGTCTGGTGACTTGGACTTTTACATGTAACCTCAGGGTCTTGATTTCCTCACCTCTGGTGAGACAAGTGATTTCTACAATTCTGCCATTTTTTTTAAAGTGCCCTGTTTGTCCCAACAGTCAAGTTATCTTAGATACATTTATCTTTATTCCATCATAGATCAGAGGAAACACTGCTTTATATTCTATACAAATAGCAGCTGTGCTTTGGGTAATGCTTTCGAAGGTGAGGTGATAGAAGCACCTTTTGTAGACTATGTAGACTTGTCCAAAACTTTGAGGAAGTTAACTATGTATTATATTTGATCAAACTAGTTATTCAAGTATGGGTTCTCACTACTTTCTGATTGAATTGAAACATATTGTAGAAGAGCTTCCTCATACAACTTAGTTCTCGTAATCAGTTTCTTGCATGATTATTTATGTATAATATTTGATGTATAATGTGGGTGTTAGATTAAGCCCCTAGAGTAGTACTTACCAGCCTTCATAATTTTAAGGAAAATTCCTAATAAGCTATAGAGCAGCTGGAGAAAAGGGGAGAAGGTACCCCCTTGGTAAGAATAGCATTTCAATAGACAATTCTAGACTAAAATGATAGAGAAAGGACATGAGACACAATATTTGGAAACATCAATGCCTTGGCTTTTGGGGACAGAGGAGGGGAGCTGCTGATCATCTTTATTCACAGTGATTCTACCGCTCCCTCACCAGAACTCAGATTCAAAAGAGTTGTTATTCAGTCGTTTTCAGTCATGTGTGACTCTTCATGTGACCCCACTTGTTGTTTGCCATTTCCTTCTCCACCTCATTTTACAGACGAGAACTAAGGCAAACTTATAGGCAAACTTGCCCAGGGTCACACAGCAAGTGTGAGGCCAGATTTGAAAGACCCTGCAGTCTATTCACCTTGCTGTAAAAGGGGTAGGGTAAGAGAAACATGGGTTGTCAAGGTGCTGCTGGGCATTTGGGCTCAAGAGAGCATGGTGGGGAGGAATTGAAGCTACATGGAAAGCCCTTCGTGCTTATAGTATTCTTTGAAATGTAGTGGTATGCTCAGATTTCACTGGATCTAGATGATGGGAACTTTGCATGTGATCATGTGATTATGCACCTTTTTTAATAAAGTTTGTTAGCTGACTGGATACTATGATGAAAGATGGTCCTTTGGTGACTTTGATGTTAGTATCTTCTTGTTATGGTTGCCTCTCCCAATATCATTACATATTAGAATTTATAAACCAAAGTTCAATAAATGAGTGGATTTTGATTTAACTAAATTTTTATGCTTTGCCAAAATCACTGCTAATGAAATCATACCACTGATTAATATGGGGAAGTTTTTTAGAATTCTTTTCAGTGCAGCTATAGGACAAGTAAGTTAAACCTCATGATAAAAGATCAGCCCTTTGTTGTAAATAGTTAGAATTGCTGAAAACACTAAAAAAATCATGTAGCTTTTACCTTGTTCTTATTCTTTAGGATAGTCTTTTATAATGGCACAAGTCCTATAGATTAGCTGTGCTTCCCAGCTGGGGCACATGTACCAGAAAAGGCCCTGTGCTCTTTTGAAAGAGCTGGGTGTCTAAGAGAGAGTATCAAGGGGGTTACAACAGTGTCTGGAAAATTTGGGGGGAAAAATAGAAAAAAGGGAGTAGGTAGGTATCCCTGGGACCTCATTAATTGAGGATAATCCCTGCTACCACCAACCAATGTGCTGATGAAAATGAATATTTTCTAACCCTGAAATAGTGTAGTATTATTCTTTTTTCTAGTCATAGTCCAGAACTCTTCTTTTACAGGTTCCTGAGATTAAAAATATATCTTTGCCTCACCAAAAAAAATAAATTTACATAAATAGGAACTGGGATTTCCTTCTCTCTACTAAAAATTCGGCAGGTATCTATATAGCTCCAAGACACTACTGGGGGGTTCTTGGGTAGGGGAAGATGCTGTGGCATCATTTAGTAATGTTTCTCTAGCTGTCTCCCTGTCCACTCCTTTTCTTTCTTACTTGCTTCCCTTTCCACTCCTTTCTGTTGCCTCAAACTAAAGTGTCTCTGTTTCTTGACCCACTGTGAAAAGCAGTCTCACAACCTCTTCCAGACTTCTTTGTTTCTGTCCTTGAGTGTGTTTCTAAGGATTTTTTTGCAACTACTAACAATAATTCTGAGTCCAAAGGCTTTTGCCCACATGGTCCTTGTTCTCCCATCTCACTTGGACTTCACAGATGCAGATGATAGTCTTTGTTCACCAAGTACTGAATTAAGTTTCATCTCAGTTCCCTAACAACATTATTCTGTCTCTTCTGAGCCTTTACTCACAGGTACTGTCTCTGGGTGATGAAGTTGGCAGTCCTATGAGAGGAGTGGGAATGGAAATCAATCCAGTAAATCGCTCAGCATTTATTAAGCTCCCACAGTGTGCCAGACACTCTGCTAAGTGTTGATCCAGGCAGTAGCTATCAGAAGGAAGAACCTTAGCTAGGGAAGAGAGGATATCCCCAAGGAAGGAACCTCTGTGTCCATACATAGAGATTCCATAAGTTAGTAGAGACTGTCTCTATTACTCCTTTATAATCTTTTCGGCCATTTCTTTCTCATTTGACCTTTTTACCACAGCTATGGAGACATCTGAATACTTTCAGAGGTAGAACAGACCTCATTTTGAAATAGCTCATCCTATAGCTGAAGTCTTGAAAGAGTAAGTAACTTGTACAGTGTTACAGTGTTCATAGGAGAGACAGGACTGGCACCTAGGTCTCCTAAATCATTCTGCTTTATCCATCTTTCTCATTAGGAAAAATAAAGCTGTTTAGTCCGAAGTCTCAGACGTAGTTTAAAAAAACAAACCTGGATTAGAACTCCGTTCTGCTGATTATATATCTAAGCCTCTTTCCATCATACTATGTTGCTTTCATTAATAATCTTGTGACCCTGCCTCACAAGATGAACCCTTTTTTAACATACAGTGGATTATAATAGGCAAAGGAGAACCAGAGCTCTGTCTTCAAATATTTAAGGGGTTGCCATGTAAAAGAATGATTAGACTTGGTTTTGGCAAGTAGGATGGATCTAAGTTACTGGGATATAGTCATTCACAATAAGAAAAAATAAATTTCCGAAAAATGAATCCTTTGAAAGTAGTAAATTCCATATTACTGGAGGTCTGCAGTAGGCTGGATAAGACTTCTTGTTTCCTGATTCATGATTAAGATATGAGTTGTATACCATATGACCTTTGAATTTCCTTCCAACTCTGAAATTCCATGGCATTCTTAAAAATATTGAGCTAACCTAAAAAAATTCATGGCCCAGATTATTTGCCTGATTAAAGTGTGCATTATGCCAGGAACTGCACCTGTTTCTCTAAGTTTTTCCTACTCCTGAGTCAGGTTTATATGCTGCACAGTCATGAACTATGTTTGTTTTCTATGTATGGATTTTCCATTGTTAGGCAGTACAAAGCACTGCTTAGGGTTGACTCTTGAAACCTTTTATTCCTTTTCAAAAATTGGCAAAAGCTCCTTCTGACCACCGGCGGAGAGGTGGATTTATGATATCAGAAAAGAGGAATGAATTTTAGGGGCAGGAGGGGTGGAATGCATTTTGTGACATGGAGTCCATTTGTCTTGCCTGCCTCTTTGATAATGGAAAGTAAGCAAGAAGAGGATCGATGCTGTTTGATAAGTAGGACCCAACTTCTCAGACATACTCTGTTCTCTGGTGTACACATATCTAGAATTCTAGATAACCGTGAAATAATCTTCTCTAACTGAATAATTGTTAGTCAATTTGACCATTTTATTCTGAACTATAACAGAGATTGGGATTATGAAGTACTTTCCAGATTACCAAAGATAAAAGTCAAGTTTAAGTATGGTCTTAACATCAAGTATATTTAAGCATATTTAAATATAGTTTAATTTGGCAGCTGGTAATTTTGTATGATATATATGGTAACTTCCTATTAAACAAAAATATGATTGAATCAACATGTCTCATTACTTGCCCATACTTGATAAGTTTACGGTAATAACAGGCAGCTATGCGCCTGTCACATTTGCATGTGATGGCATAAAACTGGCTGGGAAAAATGTTGCAATCAAGTTCTTTATTTTAGTTCCAAGATGAAATTTCAAGCATACAAAAACCACTTTATCTAGGCAGCTACATGGCACAGTGAATAGAGTGCTGGGCCTAGATTCAAGAAAACGCGAGTTCACATCCAGCCTCAGATGATTACTGTCTGTGTGACCTTGGGCAAGTCACTTAACTTCTATTTGTCAATGTATGTGGTGTTTTAAGGTGTGCCAAACACCTTAATTTGTTCTGCATTTGATTTATAGTACTTCATATTCAGTTATAGGTTCTTGGTTCTTTGAAACTCCATGAATGATGATTACCTTACTGTCATAGTGAACCTAGTTCCTCCCAAAGTAAATTCCTGGGCAAAAAGTCTGTACTACTTATATGGTACATAGAATGATGGATTTGGTGTCAGAACCTTAGTTCAAATCCCTGACTCTGTCACTTAGCCTCTTGTGTGACCATGGACAAGTCACTTATGAGGGGGTTGGATTGAATGACCAACCAGGTAGCTTCCAACTCTTAAATTCATGCCAATATATTTGGATTTTCTGTAATAACCAAAGTTTTACTGCAGTATTTCTAAAATCTGTAACTCTTGGTTTTAGTTACCTGAGGTTTCTGGCTTACTGAATGCTATTCCTTTAAATACCACAAAAACTTTGAAAAGTTGAATTCTTTATAGAATGTACTATTGATTTCCCTGCCCAATACAAGATATACCATAAGGCAATATGTAGTTACCAGATGAGTAAGAGAGACAAAACGTGTTATAAAGTTCAGAGGAATGTGAAATCGTGGTGGGATAGAAGACAGCATTTGGGGGAAGAGTACAGGACCTGAAAATCTTACAGGGTTTGTAAAGAGGAAAGTGGAAAACATCCAGGTAGGAGAAACTGAACCAAAGGTGCCAGGGGCAGGAGAAACTGTTGGCAACAGTGAATAGACTATTTTACTTGGAGTAGAGGGTATATAAAAGTTGGTCAAACTGGTTAGGGCCTGTTCTTGATGACATTTTCACTGCATCAGAGTTTATTTGGTGAAACTGGTTCTTTAGTTTCAGAGGGGTTGGGGATAGGGATATAAAGACTATAGCAACATTTCATTCAAAGAAGTTACCATAGAAAGCCTTGTCATTCGTACACTGATAGTATCGAGCAGGACAGAAAAGATTCTCTTAAATCATTAATTCTGGAATAGAAGCCTAAAGAAATGATCAACTTCTCCCTCTGCTCCTCCTTTTGGGCATTTGTTTTACCCTACACCCATTTGGTTTTGTTGCTATTGGAAAAGCTTATTTGCATTTGTTTTTGCTTTGTTTTAAACAGCATAAGCCAGAACTAAATATCCTTAGTTCTTCCTCAGTTGGTTTCTGAGTTTTGTTTTGTTTGAACTCAACCAACATTCCTTTTCCTGGTTAAAATAAAAGGCACCTGTTTAAACCACATTGTGCATGCAAGAGGAGAGAAACGGAATAGATTTATTTGCCCAACTTAATAGCTATTTGTCACCCAGTTTGGCAGGTAATTTCATTGAGCCTTTAGATCCAACTAAAATTTTGTTTCCTCAAGGACATTTCACTTGCCATTTTCATCAAATAATTGTAATAAATAGTTTGAAATCGCATGAGGTAGTTGTTGCCAGCAAAGTACTCGTTAAAGCCTCAAGCTGTAGAACTTTATACTTTTTCTATGAAGTTATCGGCTATGTTGTTGGATAGATTTGTAGCTGATTACCAGTCATACTGAAGAGTGTCTATCATGGTCTGAAAGGTGGGTGGGGGTGGTTCTCTAGCATTATGTTATACATAGGGTCTGTACACTTAGATTTTCAGCAGCTTGAAGATAGGGGTTTCTGATAGAAAGAGATGTGTCTTCCACATTCACATGCAATGGCACAAAACCAGCAGAGGGAAATGGTGGGATTAAGTTATTTTTGAAATGTCACTTTTTCTAGGCAGCTACATGGTACAGTGAATAGAGTGTTGGTCCTGTTTTCAGGAATACCCAAGTTCAAATCCAGCCTTGGACACTAGCTGCATGACTGTGGGCAAGTCACTTAACCTCTGTTTGCCCCAGTTTCCTCCACTATAAAACGAAGATAATAATAGCATCTACCTTAGACCTTTATTGTGAGAATCAAATGAGATAATATTTGGAAAGCTCTTATTACAGTCTCTGGTCCGTAGTAAACACAATATAAATGCTTGCTAGTATTATAGACACTTCATACAGGAAGCGAGGAATGTGTGTGGTGGAGGAGGGGGAAGACCAAATTTGATAGTGGCTTATATTTTTTTAAAAAAGTTATTTTAGCTAGTTAACCATAGTTTAGAGAGACAATGCAGCCTGAAGTCATTAAAGACCTGAGTTTAAGTACATTATCACATGTTTGCTGAGTGACCAGGAATGGTCAAATCACTAAACCCCTCAGTGCCTTAGGCAACTCTCTTAAGACTGCAAGTCAGAGACAAGGTAGATCTGCATCTTCATTTATTCTGAGTGTGGTCCAGGATTGACCTGGTCCAGACCAGAAAGTCATGTGGCTCCTTAACTCTATTTTTTAAAATGTAAATGTTGAAAACAAGGAAGATCCAGATACCCTGTGCTCTGCATTCACCATATACATTTTGAGTATCTTATCTAGAAGTTTGAGTACCAGAGTTTAGAAAGGCATTTTCACAGTAGAACACATCCCATCCCATGGAGGGGTACCATGATTGTGAAGGTACTTCTGACTTTATGCAGCATGTTATAGGAAAAGTAGAAGGAATTGACTTGGAAAGGGTATGCAAAGAAATAAAAGGGAATGAATAGTTGTTGGGCTAAAGTATAGAAAAGGGAGAAATCTTGTTTTGTGTTTGCTTAGAGGGCAGAATTACATTGAAAATTAGGAAGATTGATATCTGCTAATTTTAAAAACCCTTTCTGTATCATTAAAGCCACCCAATGGTGGAACTGGCTAGCCACATAGCGGTGAAGTCCCACTGTGAGTGCATTGTAGGACCTCTGCACTGGTACTGTGCTTAGGTGCAAAGTAGGAGAGTACTAGGTTTCACAGCTTTCCAGAAGCTTATCATCTAGCTGAAAAGACACTGCATATACACAGGAAGAGCTAAACAATACAAAGGATGAAATGAATCAATAGAAGATTATAGTGGGACAGACAATAAATGCTATAGGTTTGCAAAAGACAAGCACTGTACCAGAGCAACCTCTATCCATACTGGACTGGCGTTCTGTTACCTGGGCAGCAGGCACCCAGCAATGTGCTGCTGCAGGTCATGTAGTCCTGTTACTCTGGCTAGGTGTTAGGACCTACCCTTTCATTTTACAAATGAGGGAACTGAGATCTAGAAGCCTTAAATGACTTTCTCAAAATTGTACTATAAAAAAACCAGTAAGTCTAGAGTGGCTGGAAGAATGTGGCACCAGTGTGGCATGAAGTTCTGGAACCAAGTGGAAATCTGGCAGAATAGTGATAAATAGCTGATTTCTATGTTACAATAAACTACTGTTTGCCATTGGGGAATTTTCTTGTTAATTGAATGTCCTGGTTAATGAAGAATTGACATGTTACTTAACATTAATGGATAGTTTTGAAAGAATTAGAATAATGTTGAATGTTACTTTGCCTGTAACTAAATTCAGAAGGCACTTGAGGGTTTTGCAGTGTTAACATAGGTAGAAAAGATGTCAGAGATTGTTTTTTTACTTGAATCTTGTGAGCTATCCTATAAGATGTATTTTTTTTAATTCTCATTGATATTTTTAGCTCTGGTGAAGAAAATTTTTATAACATCACCAGCAATGGGGTCTTACTTAGAACAGAGCCAGTTAATTAATTAACTCATCCTCAAAACAGTGCTCATCAGTAGACTTCTGAGTTCCATAAAATGTGAGTTGTTTTGATCGAGCATGAATTTGTGCTGTTGTTGTTAACAATAAACAATAGAAACAGACTACTCCTGTCTAGAATAGGACTGAACTCTTACTCTAACATAGCTACATTTCATTTTATGATTGGGAATAAATTGATCATTGACTTACCGTAAGAGGTCTTGGTGATCCCTTCATTTCTTTATGGCATAGTAAACGTTCTGCTAGGCAAGCTTTAGAAATGTAATTCCAAGGATTCCCCAGATTTACAGTAGCTTGCGTAGATAGTATTTGTTCTAAATAATAGAATTTTTCACATAAATAGTTGCTTCTTTCACAATATTTAAAATAAACTACTGAATGAAAATTACTAAGATTAAACAGTTTTTAAAATGGTTAACATATTAGTTTCTTAGGTTTGTGTATTTATTTGGAAATTAGGCTACAAGTTACTAAAGCCAGACTGTTATTTCTTTCCCCCTCTTTAAGCTCTTTCACCATGCCTGGGTCCCTCCCTTTGAATGCAGAAGCCTGCTGGCCAAAAGATGTGGGAGTCGTTGCCCTGGAGATCTATTTTCCTTCTCAATATGTCGATCAAGCAGAGTTGGAAAAGTATGATGGTGTTGATGCTGGAAAGTATACCATTGGTTTGGGCCAGGCCAAAATGGGTTTCTGTACAGATAGAGAGGATATCAACTCGCTGTGCTTGACTGTGGTACAGAATCTCATGGAGAGAAACAATCTTTCCTATGATTGCATTGGAAGGCTAGAAGTTGGAACAGAGACAATCATCGATAAGTCCAAGTCAGTGAAGACAAATTTAATGCAACTATTTGAAGAATCGGGAAATACAGATATAGAAGGAATTGATACAACCAATGCATGCTATGGAGGCACTGCTGCAGTCTTCAATGCTGTCAACTGGATCGAATCTAGTTCCTGGGATGGTATGTTATGTGTCTCTTAGCTAGAAAAACTCTTTGTATTTGGCAAATAGGCAATGCTACTTTTTTATAGAAAAACTGCCTGCAAGATATTTTATCTCTTACTGTTTTAGTATATTATGAGTGATTACTACAAACTTTTAGCTCATGTGGCTTGTGTAGTTTATCTTTATTCATTTGGACAAATTGGTAATTTAAAGGTTTTGGCAGTAAAATTTTTTGTTTCTTTCACGACTTCTTTATGAAACTTTTATTTTCTTAAGGTAGAGAGTAGATGGGTTGAAATGCATGTAGCTTTGTGATACTGATCATCTTTGAAGTTAACTTTTAAAAATTGTATCACAGGACGTTATGCTCTGGTAGTTGCTGGAGATATTGCTGTATATGCCACAGGAAATGCTAGACCAACAGGTGGAGCTGGAGCTGTGGCTATGTTAATTGGCCCAAATGCACCTTTAATTTTAGAGCGAGGTGAGTCTATTGGAGGTGGCGGGGACCTTAACTTTTGTAGTGGTTAGAAGCTGAGACATATTTGTATACTAGTGGATGTTTAAGTTATAATGCTCTTGTGCCTAAATGTTAATGGTTATGATGATCTCATTTCCTTTAAATGAATGGGAAAGCATTTATTAAGTGCTTACTATGCACTAAGAACTGTGCTAAATGAAGTCTGAATTCTCCTTGATGTTACCTCTCAATTAGATATTCAGTGCTTAGGCACATAGTAGGAGCTTAGTAAATGCTTGCTGACTTGACTTCTTTCAAGTGGGGCAGATTTTCATCTTATGAATAAATAAATATACTACAAAGTGAATATTTGGTCCAATTCTTGGGAGTAGTTATACACTACATAGGGTTTGTATCAAGATTCATATACATACTAGGGTGGCGGGGCAGTGCTAGCATTGTCCAGCTGATTAAAGAAAGTCTCTTGTTGGTAGACTGTCTCTTAAAACATAAAAATTAAAACATTTTATGAGAAGCAGAAATAGATGTCATTTTACTTGTCTCTCAGGACTTCGTGGGACACACATGCAACATGCCTATGACTTTTATAAGCCTGATATGCTATCTGAATATCCCGTAGTTGATGGTAAACTATCTATACAGTGCTACCTTAGTGCATTAGATCGCTGCTATGCTGTCTATCGAAATAAGATTCGTGCCAAATGGCAGAAAGGTATGTTTCATTCTTATTGGGTTTGTCTACCTGTTGTGGCGCAACAATAAATATGATTTTGGGGCCAGAAAATACATGATTATCTGAAATGATACCATACTATCTGGATTTCTAGAATCAGATATTCTTTGATAATATAGAGCATTGCATGAGACACTAACACTCCTTCCCCCTTTTCTATTTGACTGAATAATTTAAGAGGGACATATGGGGTTTTTTGTTGTTTAATTGCAGTGGAACAGCAGTACATACAGTGATTAGGTTGACTACTCCTTACAGTATGTAGAAAAAAGCACTTCTTGGACATTGAGCAATATGATAGAAATCATGATGCATTTTGTTCTTAATATGCTTTTAGAGGCCTGATGTTTAACGAGCACCTCTAATTGGGTGCATCTAAATCCTAAGATAAATATTTCGTAGTGTTGCTAGTTGCTGTGTGGCTAAAAACAAAACTGAGACCAAGTCCCTGCTGTATTAGCCAAAATCTAAGAATTAGTGACATCTCAATTTTATACTTTTCTTGGACCATTTCTCTGTTTCAGAAGGAAGTGATAGAGATTTTACCTTGAATGACTTTGGCTTCATGATTTTTCATTCACCATACTGTAAACTGGTTCAGAAGTCTCTAGCTCGGTTGTTGCTGAGTGACTTCCTCAGTGACCAAAACAGAGACAAAAGTGGCACATACAGTGGCCTGGAAGCCTTTGGGTAAGACGAGTTATCACTTTTTTTTCTTTTACAGTAGAGCATTTATAGCTTCAGAATATGTTCCAGTACTAGGTTTCTAATTCTGCTTTTTTTATCTCTGCATCACTTTGTATATTTTACCGTATTTTTGTGTTCATATTTGTCATTTCTTGTGGTACAATAATATTCTCTTATTTTCACATACCACAACTTGTTCAGCTTCTCCTTTCATATATTTTCTTAACCCCATTTTCATCTATTTTACTTTAACTATTCAAAAATCCTTAAGTGGCTAATAATGACTTCTTATTAGAGCTGGTGGCATGGCCTCAAATCCTCTCTGACTTTGACAAGATACCCATTATCTTTTTGGGAAGTGGAGAGCATTCTCATCTTTTTTTTGTTGTTGTTTCTTTGTGTCTCCTTTGTCAGTTATTCTTGTCAAGAGCTCATTTAATCCTCGAGGCTTTTTTCTTATTTTTCTGCTTTTCTGTTGCTTTTGTAAATGACTCCCAAATCACTACTTCTAGCCTTGACTTCTCACCTGGACTTGAGTCCTGTGTTTCCAGTTGTCTAAAAGACATCTTGATTTGGATATTCTGAGATCATCTCAGATTTCATCACATCCCAAAACAATCTTCAGTCCTTTACTCCCACCTCCTCCATTTTCTCAAACAAAAACAGACTTGGTTTCTCAAGTACCCCATTTGTCAGCAGTATTACTGTCCTTCCAACCTACTCTTTTAGAACTCTGTGTCATCTCTGGTAGTCCCCCATATAAGAGGAAATCATAGGATGATAGAACTTAGAGAAGATAGAGAATCGCTGAGACCTGTTCCCTTTGATGAAGAAACTGAGATACAGAGATTGTGATCTGTTCTCATGTAACTTGTTGGCAAATACGCCCCTTCTGCTCCATTCCAACTGTCAACTACAATAGTCTTCCAGATGTGTCCCCCATCCCCTTCTCTTCATCTTGTGCACTGATGCCAGAATGATCTCCTTTACAGTTTCCATTATTTCTTTTCTTGATAAGAAACCCAAAGTGACTCTCTCTTTTGCTGCTACATCAGGACTAACCTCTTCCACCTGACCTTAAAGCCTTCCATGGTCTAGCTTTCCACCCAATTTCAATTCTTAACTATTCCTTATTGTACACTTTGCCTTTTGTTCAAAATATCCTTTCCACTTGGAATGCTTTCTTCACTCCCCCTAGGTTCTACCCATGGTTTGAGGCACATCTCATATCTCACTTTCCAACGTGAGCATTTCTGAGTTTTCCAGATCATGCTGGTTTTTTGTTGTTGCTGCTGAATTCCAATTATATTTGTAGCTGGTACCACACAGTTAATCATTTATTCTCTAATTGTTTCATATGTCTTATCTCCCTGACTAAACCCTAAACTCCATAGCATCTGCTACATTGCTAGAACATAGCACACATTTCCAATAAATGCTTTGTTGACTGAGTTAAAAGGAGAAAAGCTAAGTTTATTGAGTTTTAGTCAGACCCATTTTCTAAAATATTTTTCTGAGAATTTGTATTTTAATATAACTATTTGTTTCTAAACTTTGCTTTTTTTATAGGGATGTTAAACTTGAAGATACCTACTTTGATAGAGATGTGGAAAAGGCATTTATGAAGGCCAGTGCTGATCTCTTTAACCAGAAAACCAAAGCATCTTTGCTTGTATCCAATCAGAATGGAAACATGTATACACCTTCAGTTTATGGCTGCCTTGCCTCTGTCCTAGCACAGTAAGCATAAATTCTAGTTTAAAAATTGCACTCATGCCTAAATCCAGGATGACCAGTTATGTTAAAAGGCCATATGCCCTTGCTTCTTTGTTGTCCTCAGAAAAGCTACATATATTTTCCATTCCTGTCTTTAGACATTTTATTGTCTGAAATCTGGATATATCTACTGAACAGCTTAGTTAGAGTCCTTGTAAACTCTTGGGCATAGAAGCAGTGAACTAAAGTGACCATGTTGGATATAGAATAACGAGGTTGTATGTCATGGAATAAAAGAAATTATCAGTACATATAAGCCTAATCTTGTCCTTAGGAGCTTAAAGGGAATTTAGTTCGAATTGATTCAGAATGATAATTCCTTACCTAATTTTCGAAGTTGAACTGGGTGAATTTTTTCATTTGGGAAAAAAAAATTCCTCTAATCAAATGGTAGTCAATTAGAAGGCATAAAAGATTGGTGTGGGTGACATCTGGAAAACAGGCTATCAGAGTAAGAAGAGCCTGAAATACAAACTCAGCTAGCTGTCTGTGCTGCTTTAATTTTGGCACAACAAAAGATTGAATTCTGCATAGTCTTAAACTATGATACATTCTGAAACACTTGTGATCATATACAGGCAACACCCCATACCTGCTTTTCTGACTCATTCATTCTTGGCCTTTATTGAGTGTAGTAGCTTGCCAGACAATGACACAACTGATTTTTAAAGTGTAATTTACTTAGTCTTACTTAGCTTTGTGGCAATGAGTATTTAGATTTTTAGGAGCCAGAATTAGAAAACTTCATTTCCAACTTGTTTGCCCTGATATTACAACATTAATTTCAATCCATAATGGATATGAAAATTTTGCCCCATAGTTTTTACTCCCGTTTATCTGGGTTTGAGGACAATTGTGTGATTTTGCTAACAGTTTTCTTTCATCTATATAGATACACACCTCAGCAGTTGGCAGGGCAAAGGATTGGAGTCTTTTCCTACGGGTCTGGTTTTGCTGCTACATTATACTCTCTTAAAGTTACACAAGATGCTACTCCTGGTAAGTGTTCAATTCATTTAAAAAATTTCTCCTGCTATGTATAAGGTTCACTTAGTTTGGAAAAACACTTGTCCACTTAAATTGTTTGCTGAAGCAGTGGATGGCATTAAGATGGCGCATGTGAGGATAAAGTAGGACAACAGCAGAGTTTTTATCTAGTCTAGGCAAGAGGGTACTATTGGAATCATGTGCCACCCCTACATACCCTTTTTTCTATTTTTGTCTTGATCTTTTTCTTTACAAATTTTTATTATACAGTACAAATACTGTGTGCAACATAAGGATTTCTGCAGGTTGTATCTTGGCTTAGAAGACCACAAATTAACATCTGTTTTGTTGTGTGTACATACACACACGCACACACACATATACATATATACATACACACACACATACATATACACACACACATATATATGTACACACACGTATATTTGGTTAAATATTTCCTAATTACTTTTTCATCCAGTTCAGGTCTGACTCTTGCTGGCTGCGATATGGCCATGCCACAGGTTGCATGTTTGACACCTTTGGTGTACTAGTTCCTACCTAGCTGCTTATATGCCTTCCAGCATTTAACTGCCTTTGAGAAATAGTTTGATTCATTTTTCCTTAGCTTTCTAGAGAGTGATATGATAGTGGCCAACTGTATCTCTGCTGTCTTTTCAAGTCAGTTCAAGCCCTCTAATCTGGGAGAGGCAGCTGAAAGATATTGAGTATCAAAAACCGAGTCAGCATGGTGATGAGATGTCATGTGATCAGCTTATCCTGGGGGAAGGCCCAGTGTTCCCAAGCAGGGCTGCTGAATGAGCATCCTTAACTATAATAATCTCTTAGCTCTGCATTAATGGTAGGCTCTCATGGTGTGAATAACCTCCAAAAATATTTTGTTTGACTTTGAGAATGTGTTACCTGACTTATGCAGATGATTTAACATGTGTAGGTATCCATGTATGTACAACTAATTTGAATACATTCATTTGCCACAGAGGCACTTTAGGAATGTGTGGGGTAGTAAGGGGAAAATTTAGACCAAAACTTAAAAGTAGGCCAGGGAGTAATTCTTGTTGAGTGATTTATTAATGGTAATAATTTTTTGTTGCAGGATCTGCCCTGGATAAAATAACAATGAGTTTATGTGATCTGAAAACAAGACTTGACTCAAGGACCTGTGTTGCACCAGATGTCTTTGCTGAAAATATGAAGCTCCGAGAAGAAACTCATCATTTGGGTAAGGATTTTTACAGAACAAAAAACAGCTTGGCAGAATGCGCTTTTCTAATTTATCTGAAAATCAGCTAATTGATAAGAAGTAGCAGAGAGCTGCTACATGATAGTACTATTTAAGATTGAGAATCACCTAGTAAAATGGTTTTTATTAATATTTCTTAATTTTGTGTCCCCTTTGGTAGTTAACTACATTCCCCAAGGTTCAGTGGATGCTCTTTTTGAAGGAACTTGGTACTTAGTTAGAGTGGATGAAAAGCACCGAAGGACTTATGCTCGTCGTCCCTCTCCAAATGATGGCACTCTGGATGCAGGAGCTGGGCTTGTACATTCGAGCATAGCAGCTGAGGTAAGGGTTATTGCCACTACCCTAAGGCATGAATACCTTTGGGATGGTCATAAGGGAAGGGGAAAAAAGTTAAGGGGCTCATAAGGGATATTTGTCTTTCCACCTCTCTAGAACCTAGGCCGGGGTGGGGAACCTGCGGCCTCAAGGCCACATGGGGTCCTGTACGTCCTCAAGTGTGGCCCTTTGACTGAGTCCAGGTTTTACAGAACAAATCCTTTTATTAAGGAGATTTGTTCTGTGAAGTTTGGATTCGGTCAAAGGCCTGCACTTGAGGACCTAGAGGGCCACACGTGGCCTCGAGGCTGCAGGTTCCCCACCCCGGCTAGGATTTACCTTCTCTGTTGTATGACCTCCAAAATTACTTCTCTTCTCAAATCTAAACTATCTGGGAATAAGGAGAAGACAGAATCTGAGGTCTATCTAAGTGAGCACTTAGGGATTTTCTCTATGAGATTAAACCCATGATCTCTATTTCTAAGTAAGTCCTGGTTCTGATCCTTTAAACTTTAGAGTGCTTTGTTTCTTGCTCTTTTTTTTAAGCCTGTATACTGTTATTTCAAGAAATTGTAAATGAAAAATACCCCGTTCTATTAAAATGACAGGGCAAAGTGGAGATAGCACCCACAATCTCTTCCTGAAAGAAACCTGAAAAAGAAAATTCCCAGAAATGTTATAGCCACAATCCAGAACTCCTATTGTTATAGAAAAAATACTGCAAATATCCAGGATGAAACATTTGAAGTACTGAGAAACCATTTCAGAATCATAAGACTTGGTAGCTTTTGTTGTTTTAAAAAAGAGAGAAAGAGTTGGTCTTGGAACACAAATAAAGTATAGGTATACGTGTTTGGTTTATTAGCATAAAAACCTGCAAAATTAGTATCTGAAAGGTAAAGCATTTGCTAGGTTATCTTGCATTCAGATGTGTTTGCAAAAGCTGATTTTTCTTTTTTCTTTTTAAAAGCATATTCCTAGCCCTGCTAAGAAAGTGCCAAGGCTCCCTGCAACAACAGCAGAACCTGAAGCAGCTACCATTAGTAATGGAGAGCACTGAGTTACCTCTGTGAGGTGGAAGACTCCAGTGTGGGGAGGGGGTGGGGGAGTGTGGGGAAGGGGAGAATGGGACATCTGGGAAAAACTTAAAGGGATTACATATTGCCTAAATTTTGATGTGTCTTACTTGGAACCTGGAAACTATTGTGTACTTCTGAAAGTCTTTGTTTAGTTCATTTTGCTGACATGCTTCCTGTTGTGATTACATAACACTAAAATAGCATGAATGTATTTCGAATGATGTTAAGGGCTCTGTAAACCTTCATACCTCTTCAACTGTTAGTAAGCATGAAGTTCAGCTTTTGATGTGGTCATGTGAATCGAGTGCAGATGAAAATGGAGATGTCACTAGACAACCTTCAATTTTTTAATATATAAATATTTTTAGACAGCATTAAGCAAGACTGCTAAAAGCGCCTTTGGTTTTTGAAATAAAACTTGAGGGATTTTTTTAAATGTGGTTTACATAAGCCCTATGAAAATGGGTAAACCAGAAGTGTCCCTTTTCTAAATTTTATAAGTATTTCACTGAGGTAGAAAATGGAAGTTTTAAGGAAGTAATACTATTGATCTATTTGAAGCCCCAGTAAGTGACCAGAAATCAGGATAATGGCCTTTGTGAACTAAAGAATAGTGGTCTTGAACAAGCTCCTTCTGGAGAGGACGCTTGTGACATGTAGCACCCTTTGGTAGAAGCAGTTCTTGTCTCTGTGCCAGCTTTGGTCATCAGTTTTGAATAGTGCTTGAGATCCATAAGGAGGCTTATGCTGTTACAGTTCTTTGTACTGTATTTTAACTTGGGGCATGCAGTTTGCTAGAAAAGTACCTTCTACAAGCATGACCTTCATTGTTAACTTGAATAAAAGGGGAGAAGGTACCAATTTTAAACATTACTCGAGTTACTTTTCAGTATTACAGACAACTTCAGAAACTGACAATCTAAATCCATGATTTTTTTGTCAAAAGTAAAATTGTTGATGTGACCCAAGTGTTTTCCTAGCCCTTGAAAAAAGAGAATTCAGAATTCTCTGTCACTGTCATGCAATCTGATTTGTGAAGCTTTCTTTCAGACTTTCACTTAGAAAACTATGTATCCCACAAAGGAAAAATGTCATAGAACAAACAATATGTCAGAATGAACAAAAAGACTTATTGGACAGTTATGTAGGCCCGCTTGGTGCTGAACTACAACATGAGCCTTATTAGGTTACAGAAATACAGAGGTAGTTGGAACTAATGTACAGAACTAATTTTTAATACCTTATTTTATTAAATTCTGTGAAGTTTCAGTTATCACAAACTTGCACAAACGACATGAAATGTAATGTTTCAGATTACAAGGTAATGCGTAATGTGTTTGTAAATTATTCTTGTCTAATATTAACTAGTAGTTTTTCTTTTTTGATTTGTACAGTCAAAAGCAAGTTGAAATAACTTCATTTTAATACCTGCTGATGTAGATTAATGATGTAAGTTCTGATTTAAAGATTGATGGGGAAATGGTGCATGCAGTGCTTTTGCAAGTGTTGGGAGTTAGAAATGTTCTGGAAAGAATAATTTAACTTCTGGGTGCCAAGAGAATTGGGTGAATGAAAGTTCATTGCCGGCAATGGACAGACCTATTAAACCACTGGCACAGAATATTAACTCTCTACACTTCATTAAGGATGAGGTGAATAACTTTGAAATAAAGTTTTAAGAGAAATTTCAAACATATGAAGGTCTTTTTATTCTATCAAGAAATAATATGCTAAGGAGCATCCTTTTGTTTTTGATAAATGAGAATTCACACCTGGTCACGTGTTAATCATACTTATTATTATCCAGACTTCATTTTATTTAAAGCAATGAAAAACTTCTTTAAAAATATAAGAAACTGGTTAGTGAAGTGGGTAAATAGCAATAAACATCAGATAATTTAGGTAAATGTAGTAGCTAGCTACATTTCTAAATAACTATTTTGTGGCTGCCGATTTGAATTGGTAACTTGTTAATTTTTGGTCTTGTAGCAATCATTTTAATTTCTTTAACTCAGATACTCAAACTCAACAAATCTCTTGATCTCTCTGAGTTCCAGTTTCCTCGTGCTTCTTCCAGCATTAAAATCATACTTGATTCCTTAAAGGTTAATTCTGTTGCATTTACCATATTTGGGCTTGTTTTGGCTTACTCTTCAGAATAAATTTGATACCTATTTAAAGGACAACTAGGCTGACCTCAGAAAGAAATTTTTAAAAGCTCATTTTGAAACTTTTATTTGAAACCTTTCATGTCAGGTTTGCTACTTGTGACTTGTATATAAAACAAGTGGCCATTGGGCAACAGAGCTTACTTGGTGACAAGTACAGATAGCAAATGGCTTTTCAGAGAAGGCCCATGGAAAGAGAAGTCATTTTAAGGCACAAGACCAAACTTAGTCTTTGAAATCTTACACCCATCATCAACCAAATCACCCTCTGTATCCTGCTTTAGTCCTTATTTGGGGGCATGAGATTTCATTTAACTTCCTCACTGTGAAGTGCTTCTAGAAGTTGGATTTAGGTTGATTTTTCTATACCGAAAGTGACAACCACAAAAGCTTTTTGTGAGTTTCTTTGGTTCTATGTTGATGTTTATAAGAAGTACAGCCCAACTCACAGTACTAAGTAATTTTTTAATAAAAGAAAACAAATCTTTTTTTCACTACCATCATTGTGGAAGTTGCTATGATAATGTAATTAACAAAATGTTTCTAGTTTTTGAGGGGAAAGTAGCATGAAGAATTTGTTGGTTTTACCCAGAAATCTTGATGATAGATTGAAGTTGTAGTTCAGTTGCACATGGTTGGGGTGTCTAGGTTGGCATAGTGGATACAGCACTGGATTTGGAATCACGAAGACCCATCGTCTGAGTTCAAATCTGGCCTCAGATACTTAGTAGCTGTGTAACCCTGGGCAAGTCACTTAACCTTGTTTGCTTCAGTTCCTCATTGTAAAATGGCAAACCACTCCAGTATCTTTGCCAAGGAAGCCACAAAATGGGGTTATGAAGAGTGGGATACAGCTGAAAAACGACTCCACAACAAACTACGTGGAGTAGTAGGGATTTGTTTAAGGTGCTCGATGCAAAAAAATGAAACACCCCAACCCCCCAGCTTATATAGTCTGCTAGAAAATACAAGCTGTGCAAAAATAAGTAGAACTACACAAAGTAGTCTGAGAAGGGAAAAAGTACAAAGAAGGAAAGGATGGAATCATTGAAAGCTTTGAAGAAGGAAAGTAAGAAACTGAAAGAGAAAAAGGAAGAGGAGGAGAGTATATGGAAAAGACCCTGAGGGGATAGGTAGAAGTTCAAGTTTGGGGAACAGCCATAAATCTAATCTGGAACAATATCTAAATCTAAATCTAAATGGAACAATATGAATTGTTCTAAATCTAAATGGAACAATATGAATTGGAATTGAAAGGGTAGATTGAAACTAGGGTGTGGAGGACCCTAACTACCAGCAAAGGACATTGTGTTTTTATTTTAAAGGTGCAAGTCAAGTAGCTGAGATTTACAAAGGAGAGGTGTTCAGTGGTTGGGTCCTTGTATTGGGAAGAATATTTGGGGAGGATATATGGAGGGAGAAGAGAGATTGGAAAATAGGGAGACAAATTAGGAAGATGATATAGGATAGAGTGAACTAGAGTGGTGGCCATATGGTTAGAGAGGAGTTGAAGATGATGGCACATTAATGTGTTCACTTCCACATCAAAGGGATGGAAAATGGATGGTGATTCAGCAAAGGAAATGCAGGAGAGGAGAGTCATACAGTCAAGAGGAGAACCAGAAAAGAGCTAATCATTAACCATTTACTAAGCACCTACAGTGTGCCGGGCACTGCCGGGAAAAGAATAACCATGGATAGAGGTGGTTGTTAAATGTCAAAAGCTGTCTTCACATTAAGTAATTAAGGAATTATAGGTAACCTCTGGATAGAGTAATTAGTCATATAGAAGGGTCAAGCCAAATCTCAAGCAGTGAGCTGGGATGAAGTGGTGGCTAGGAGTTTGGCAATGAAAAGGAAGAAATAACAGCTTGAAGGATTGGCAAAGTCAAGGAATTTTATGTTTAAGGAAAGGACAGACTTTGCCCTGTGGGGAAGAAGGAGCCAGTCTAGAGGAAGCCTTTGGAGGACAGGGAATGATCAATTTAGCAAACTCTGGAGGCGACTGGAGGGATCTAAGACTGAGAGCACTGTTAAATTGGCTTTGAAAATCTCCCCTTAAGTGACTGGAGAGAAGGATGCATAGAGTAGGAGAAAGTAAGATCTTGAGAGGAAAAAAAAACCAATTCTATAAATGCCAAGAATCAGGACAAGGTGGTTATAGACAGAAGGTGTCTTAGAGGAGAGGTTGCAGAGAAGAGGGGATAAACCTGAGCTTGGGGGAGGAAGGAAAGGGAAAGAGGGGAGAAGGAGGAAGCAGTATCACAGTGTTTTAAGGGAAGTGGGGAAGGGACACTATGCAAGAAGAAATGTAGGATGAAGAGGAGTACCAGCTAAAGCGGGGTTCTAGACTACAATTAAAGGGGAAAGCAGAGGAGGAAAGGACCTGGAGAGGGGGAAGGAAGGTTGAGTCCAATGAAAGTGCAAGTCCAGGGAAGGAGATTTTCTACCTACTGAGTTAAAAGATCCAGCACCTTAATTTAGCTGATTTTTTTTATAATCTATTAATCTCTTTAAAAATAGGTGCATATTTGAGTTTGGTGGTCTTTGCCTTCCTGAAATGCAAGTTGAGCTAGAACAAGTGATTCCCTCTAAAAATCCTTTATTTCTTTGGGCCTTTTGTTTCCTCCTTATTTTTCTAAGCTGAAAAGTAAATCCATTAGGAGAAAAAAAAGATTTTAGGGTAGCATTAAACTTGAATGCTTCCAACAATCACAGCATGACTGAACTTTCCACACCCAACAGCTTTTAATCTTCAGGTCTCTTCCCTGAAAAGACCAAAGCTGAAGTGACACAAACAGTGTTCTACTGTTTGTAACAGACTGAATCTCTTGGAGTCAAAATGGGGGTAGGAAAATGAGAGAGATGCATTTGACTCAATATTATGTTAGAATCTCATTTAATTGGACATTTGGGCTCTGTTTTTGAGGTGACTGGTATTCTGTTGAGATTTTTGCACAATGAAAATTCCGCAAACTTGATGGGATGGTGAATTCTCTCAGGTTTCTCTCCCTGCCCTCCACTCTTCTTCCCCCTTTCCTCCCTGCCTGCCAGGGAACAGACCTGCTGTAACCTTGGTTTGTTCAACACGTTCACTATTTACGACCCAGATCACTTATGTGGTTCAGCTTCATAGGGCAAACTTAAGGCATGTTTGGTTAGAAAGGGAGGTAGATCTCTTCACTATTTAGGCAGATGTTGGAGTTAGGGAATGAACTTTTCAGATTTGATTTAGAAAAGTTTTTTAAACATGCAAAACCACTACTAACAGAGACAGTCTCAAAGTAGGAACCATGAATTAGCACACTTCACCTGAACCCTGCATCTTGGTTCAAGTGTGGGAGAGTTCCAGTCAGAGAAGAGGGGATAAATTTGAGCTTGGGGGAGGAAGGAGAGGGAAAGAGTGGAGCAGTACCACAGTGTTTTAAGGGATGTAGGGAAGGGACACTATGTGAAAAGAAATACAGGATGAAGAGGAGTACCAGCTTTCTAGGTTTGAGTATTGAGAAGAAAATTAGTTTGGAGAATAGAGAGCCCCCTACTCAGAACTGCCTGGAATTTAAGCAAAGGAACTGTTGAAAGAGATAATGTCGTTTAAATTATATGCTTTTGCCCCAGCCAAGAAATCTTTGTTTACACAGCTGGAACTTTCTAAATAGGCCATCTTAGATATTGCAGCCAATGTTGAGAAAAAATGAATTGGGTAATTCACTTTCACGCTAAACCACATAACACAGTAAGCAAAGAAATACTGAAGGCCATAGACAAGACCAGGCAGAGCTAGGAAAGGCTAAATTGTAACATGTTCTAGCCAATTACATTTCAGCTATGAAAACTAACAGCATTAGTGATGGAAACTGATGACTGCTGTTGCCTGAAGTACCAACCAGGGCTTGGCTAATTGTCTTACATGAACAATATGACATTCTGCTGGGTTTTGACCTGTGTTGCCTATTTTAGATAACACAGCAGGAACTTTTTCTTGGGGGCAGTATTCCCGAAGAGAAGTTAGGAATGTGATTCTGGTTAATCATTTCTACTACTTAAGTAAATTGAGTAATAAATACTTGACACATAACATATACCGGATTCTTAAGATACCCCCAAACCAAGCAAGCCAGAAAATTTATTGTTTATTGCCTTGTAGGTTTGAAAGAAAAATAGATTATAAAATTACCACTTGTGTTTATTTAAAATTAGAAAATTTTCATAACCCAAGTTGCTTGTGGAAAAATTTAAAAACAAATCCAAAAACAATGTTTAAATTCATTGGCAGTCTAATGCAATTTATAAAATTGAACAAAATTTGGATGTGTGTCGTATGCCCCGATAGACACGGGATGCTTTCTTTGAGTCTCCTTCCTTGGGGTCTGGCAGGGTCACTATTGGGACACTCTCTAAAGCCCTTCTTCTTTGGACTCTGTGCAAAATGATACGGTAGACCCCCGTGATTGAGCTGCGAGAATCTCTCCCTTGGTTATTTCTAATATGCTCTTCAGTAATACCCAGATTTTCTAAGGTGTTTTTGACCTCATTCTCTTCTTCCTTAAGTGTGCTTTTTTCTGACAAATACTTGGGATCTAGTTGGAAGGGTTCCAAGGGAGTGGGGTGTAGCAGCCCTTGCATCCATTCATTGTTCATGATGTAGTCAATGCCATACCTCTCTGTGGGTATTGGCTGCAGAACCCCACGGATCAGCCTCTGACAGGGGTTGGAGACATGAGGGGGTATGCTGTACGTCCCATCGAGAATACACTTCTTCAGTTTGGCCACTGTCTCTGCTCGAAATGGCATGGTGCCAGTCACCATAAAGTATAAGAGGACCCCCAAGGCCCAGATGTCCACGTAAGTGCCCACATAATTTTCATCCCTGAAGAGCTCTGGGGCAGCATACGGAGGAGACCCACAGAAAGTGTTTAGGGTTTCACCTTTTTTGCTTACTGTGCTGAATCCAAAATCACCCACCTTCACACAGGTATTGCTTGTATAAAACACATTTTCTGCCTTCAGATCTCTGTGAATAATTTGATTTTCATGCTGTGAAGCAAGAAAGGACAATGGCAATTTAAAAAACTGGTAAAAATACTTTTACCTAAAAAAAGGTAAAAATCTGTGCTAAATATTCAACAATTCTATTTAGACACCTGGATAATCATTTGCATAATTATGGCAATTCATTTAAACATCAGACAACTTGACTATCTTAAGCCTTTAACATAATGGGTTTCTTAGGATAATCAGTCAATCAATAAACATTTACTAAACTCCTACTATGTGCCAGGCGCTGTGCTATTCAAGGAAAGTTTATTTTTTTTGTTACACAGAATCAGAATGTCAGTATTTAAGAATTGGATGGAACCTCAAAGGTCATCTGATTTAACCTATACGAGAAAGGAATCCCCATTATAACATCCCTGTCTGCTTGAACTAGACTATAATAAAGCCTTGCCTTGAATACTTCCAAGGAGGGAGAGGTAACTACATTCTGACACACATTGATGAGGAATTGGTTGGAAGGGGGAAAATGCACCTCCTATTTAAACACTTTAAAACCGACCTGGTCAACACAATGACCAACCACAATTCCATAGGACTCACGATGCTGCCTACCTCTAGACAGAGAGGTGATAGGCTCAGAGGGCACACTAGGTACTTTTGTTTTGTTTTGAACAAGGCTGATGTGAGAATTTGTTTTCCTTGACTATATGTATTTGTAACAGGTTTTGTTTTTCTTGGTTTTTCAAGAGAGGGGAGAGAATGAAGCTGAAAATAAAATTGAATTTAAAAGACAAAATTTTAGGCCATTCACTGCTTCTGCTGAGCATGACAGTCCATAAGCTTGATAGCCCTTTCTGCTTAAGCCACTACAAAAAAAAAAAATAACCAGAAGTACAAGAAAGCCCTTTGGCTGCACTTTTAGCTACCTAACCTTTGTCATGAGACTACAAGAAGAAGTGGATTGACAATGGAGTGTGAATCAGGGTTAGAGCCAGGACCAAGGAAGAATACAATCTCCTCCACTCATCATTCCTTTAAGCCCTCCTTGACCTCAACCAAAACTGTAGAATCCAGCTTCTGGAAGAAGCTGGCCACAGCTTAACAATTCCCTGGCATACATCCCATCCTTGCCCTTTGCTTACAGCCTTAGAACAGTCAGTATGGTGTAGTGCAAACAGTACTGTTTGGGGAGTTAAATGACCTGAGTATAATCAATCCCACCTTTCCTATTTATTCATTGATCAGATAAGTTTCTTAATTCTTTGGGTCTCAGTTTCTTCATCTGACAAGCTGAGGATGTTTGGTTTTTTGGGTTTTTTTTTTGGAGGGGGGAAGGCAAGGCAATTGGGGTTAAGTGATTTGCCCAAGGTCACACAGCTAATAAAGTGTCAAGTGTCTGAGGCTGCATTTGAACTCAGGTCCTCCTGACTCCAGGTCTGGTGCTCTATTCGCTGCGCCACCTAGCTGCCCCTGCTGTTTGGTTCTTAACCTGAAATCTGCCGACTTTTTTCCAATATTTTGAAAATTATATTTAAAATTGTATTTAAACATAATTGATTTCCTTTGTAATCCTCTTGTAATCCTGGTGTCTTTTGTTTTATGCATTTAAAAACATCATTCTGAGAAGGCTTTGCAGACTTCCAAAGCTAAACACACACAAAAAAAGATGAAGAATTTCTGATCTAAATGATATCCAGAAATCCTTTCTAGCTCGAATTCCAAAGCCCCCTGACTTCATATCTGTACCTTAGGTCAAAGGTGTCAAACTCACATAGAATCAGGGGCCACTGAAATATATATAAGGATCCCTGCAGGCTGCATAATGACTCAGAAAACTGCATATTAATTAATATCACATTCTGTTTTTCTTTATTTTGTTAAATATTTTCCAATTATATTTTAATCTGGTTGGGTTGCACTGTGGAGTGATGCAGAGCTGAATGGGCCAGTGTGTTTGACACCTCTGCCTTAGAGAACCTGCAAGGACCACCCATACTTTAAAGGTACCAAATGTGACCTATGGCCATTATTTGTTTTGTCCACAGGGACTGTTGGAAAGTAGTTCAATGTTCTTTTTCTTTGCCCTTCCTCTTTAGAGAGTGGTGTAAAGACAAGAGTAGGGAGTACAACTTTCCAGTGTTCTACAATGGGCCCTTCCCCAGCTGTCCCCTAACCTCTATCACTCTTGTGCCTGCTGCTTCCACTCCGTTTTTCCTCTTCTTTCTGCGGGTGTCCCAGTGAGGGGATGGTGCTTTATTCAAACCAGTACATGGAAAGGTTTCTGCCTTGTTGACATAATGAGCCAGATAGCACAGCCATGACGCCCTTGGTGGGGCTGATTCATTCCCTAGCAAGGGTAGGCAACCACTGCTACTAAGTGATAACTTTACCAATCCTGCCCCCCAGACCTCCCCCCACCACACACACACACACATCTTCCTTATGGTTTCCTTTTTATCTATCTGATGCCAAATTTCCATTCCCAATAAAAAGGCCTACCAGTAACTGCTTAGCCCACTGATGGCAATATGGGCTAAAGAGGTTACTGACCCTTTAGCATAACCTCTTCCCTCTGTCTATGGAGGAAAGATAACCAGTGTTCACTCCCAAACCTTTCGCTGGCTGATCTGAGGTAAGCACCAAGCAACCATCATATAGGCTTTAGGCCCAGAAGAAAGTTTAAAAATCACTGGTCTACCTGCTTTGTCCCCATTTTACAGAGAAGAAAGTGACTTGACCAAAATCACATGGCTAGTAAGTAGTAAGACTAGGATTCAGGCCCAGATTCTCTGACCCCAAATCCATTATTCTTTGTGCTACATCACACACTTTTTGCTGGCTGGTTAGACCAGTAAACGTGGTTTAGGTAAGAAAATGGTGAACGTGTTTGGGATAAGAGAGCCATGAAAGAATAAGGAAAAGCAAAAGGCATTAAGTGCTTACTGAATGCCCCACACGAAAGAGCAAAGATGGACCTGAAATTTATGTTACGGTTTTGGAGACAGAATTTACACACATGTATAAACTAGAAGCCAAAACAAGAGAGTATAGAACCGTACAATGAAAGTTTAGATCCACTAAATGATAGAGCGCTGGACATCACGGTAGAAGGAATTCAGAGTAAGGAACATTTAACGTTGGCTGGAAGAGTTTGGACAAGTTCCATGGAGGAGAGGGGCTTGAGAGAGATCCTGATGGAAGGGTCAGATTTTGGCTGGTGGAGAAGAAGGAAAAGAAGGATGTTCTAGGCACCAGAGGGAAAATGAGAACAGCCTGAGCGTAGAATACAAGTAATAGACTTGGTGAGACAATGCATGGACAGATTCTATTCTCTCTGGGGGATTCCTGTTTACAAAACTGCCTGAAAAACTGGGCCCATAATCCTAAATCCTCTTGCTAACTTCCACAAGAAGGCTAGACAGTGAGTTATCAGGAAAGCGGCATTTAACAAATGCCCCAAATAGCACTTTCCTAGGGCAGCTGGGTGGTGCAGCGGATAGAGTGCTGGGCCTGGAGTCAGGAAGACTCATCTTCCTGAGTTCAAATGTGGCCTTAGACCTTACTGGCCGTGTGACCCTGGGAAAGTCACTTAGCCCTGTTTGCCTCGGTGTCCTCATTTGAAAAATGAGCTGGAGGAGGAAATGGCAAACTACCCCAATATCTTTGCCAAGAAAACCCCAGATGAGGTCAGGAAGAATTGGACACAACAGAAAAACGACTGAACAGCAACGAAGGAATAAGGAGAGATGAGAGAGGAGTAGAGTTTGAAGATTATAAAATCTGGCATATCACATCAGCAGCATAGTCCAGTGGGAAGAGCACCAGTTTTGGAGTTAGTGGTTATTGTCATTCAGTCTTTTTTCACTCGTGTCCAATTCTTTGCTCTAGACCCGGAACCTACAGACTGGGTGAGCAATGACTGCCCATCGATCAAACAACTCTAGCCAGACTGGTACCGTGGATACTCGATAACATCGAGCTCACCATGTGCTTCACCGCTGACACAATCTGGGAGAAAATGAGCTTGCTTTCGGTTTCTGAGAGCTTCCCCTCAGTGCTGATCTTCCCAAAGAGCTCTCCCCCTCCGGCGTATTCCATCACCAGGTGGAGCTTAGACAGGGTCTCTACGACTTCATAAAGGCGGATGATGTTGGGGTGGTGCAGTTTTTCCATGCTGGAGATCTCACGCGACAGCAGCCTTTGGGTTTTCTGGTCTAACTTGGTCTTGTCCAGGATCTTAATAGCTACCTTTTCTGAAAATGAAAAAGGGACACAAGATTAATGAGAGCTTCAGTAATTCCTGGCCAATCTCACTGAGTTACAAGTAGCTGTGTAAAATTCTGTCTCAGGAAGGTTTAGGAGCAAAAACTTTAGAGTTAATAAAGGCCTTAAGATCATTTGAACTTCTCTTCATTTGCAGATGAAGGAAACTGGGGCTCAGATGATACTCCCAAAGTCATACAGGTTGTTATTGCTGCTGTTCAGTTGTGTCTGACTTTGTGATCCCATTTGGGGATTTGGGGGCTGAAATACTGGAGTGCTTTGCCATTTCCTCCTCTAGCTCATTTTACAAATAAGGAAATTGAGGCAAGCAGGGTTAAGTGACTTGCCCAGGGTCACACAATTAGTGTGTGTTTAAGGCAGGATTTGAACTCAAGTCTTCCTGACTCCAGGCCTGGTGCTCTATCTGCTGTGCCATCTACGTGCCCAAGTCATACTGGTAGTAAATTAAAAAGCCAGAATCTGATTCCAGGTCCTAACTGCCCTGGTCTAAGGCTCTTTCCAGTGCTGGGTGGTGCAGTGGGGAGAGTGCTGGGCCTGGAGTCAGAAAGATCTGAGTTCAAATTCTACCCCCCCCCCCCCACACACACACACTTACTAGCTGTGTCACCTTGGGCCAATCACTTAATATCTCTCAGCTTTGGTTTCCCCATCTGTAAAATGGAGATGATAACATCACCAACCTCCCAGGGTTGTTGTAAGGATTAAATGAGATAAGAGTTGTAAAGTAGTTTGCAAACCTTCAAATGCTATAGAAATGCTAGCTCCTGTGATTACTCCATTCTTCTTCAACTCTGTACACAGTAAAGCTTCATTAATTCAGATCCCCTGGTTCCACATTAACTGGGATTTTATTTATGAAGAACAAGTAAATTGGCTCAGGCTGAAGTTCCAAATGTCTCCCCTTTCCTAATTGATGGCAGGGAGTTCCTAAATTCTACTTTTCCTATAACAATCCCTTTTGTAAATTACTCTTAAAACTCCTATTGGTAGCTTACACTCTAACAAAAATAATCAGTTACTATAAATTTATATGTATTTATGTATTTCAAATGTAATGGCTGGTAAAGTACAGGACCCCTAGGCATTTGCAGCACGTAGATTCTATAAATCTCTGGAAATAGAGGAGTCTTTGAGGACCTTCTTGTGAAGGAGAGGGAAGAATTTTAGAAGAAGCCAGCCTGAGAAGCAACACCTGAACATAAATCCAGCTTTTCCTCTGTCTTCTTTACTGTCTCCTTAATTCCTGTTCTCTGACTCGAATAGCTCCATAGTGATCCCCTCAAAGTTTTCAAAATTAAGGTAAAAGTAGGCTTACCTGTACCAGATAATATTTATGTCTTTGCTTTAAAAAAAAAATGAGTTGAAGGGTCAAAGGTCATCTACAATATCTATTCTATTCCTCTGATGGAATGTGAAGGTGAAACATTTTTTTAACAGGACTTGGTTTATTATTCCTAGATATCAATCTCTGGGATTCAAGAATAAAAAATCACAATCTTAGAAATTCCCCAAATCATAAGTTGTTCTGTATCTTTCACAATATTTTACTAATATGTTTTTAAGTAAAAATAAGTGGCCGTAATGATAAACTGAATAACTTTTCTGCAATAGGGTTATATGAAAAGTTTCAGAGGTTTTCTATTTTAAAAGATTACATAATGTTAATAATATTAATAATAATGCAGAATATGATGATGATGAACTAATATATTGTGACAGTGATTTAAAACATTTAAAAAAGGAAATAAGTTGGCAGGCAAATTGTGCTAAGGATATCATGGAGGCATTTAGCCTACTTAGGAGACCGCATTTTAAGAACTTTGGTGTTATGATTATTTACATACAAATCGCTGCTGCTAATTATTCGTGCACTTAACCTATTTCATTAAAACTTGTCCTAAAGACCTCGAAGGAAGGGAATAAGCATTTATTACGCACCTATGTGCCAAGCACAGTACAGATATTATCTCAGTTGAGATTCATTGTAAAGGAGTTGCTATTACATTCCCTTTGTTACAGGTGAGGAAACCAAGACAGACAGAAGTTGTAACTTGTCGGGGTCCCTGAATTTGAACTCAGAGCTTCCTGAGTACAGGCCTCGTGCTCTATCCGCTGTGCTACTTAGCTGTCTCTGCTTTAGCAAATAACATAACAATAATTAAACATTTGAGGTTCAGCTAACTCAGATACCAATGACTAATAAAATGCCACCTGGGTATAAAAAGTAAAAGGAGAGAAGCCAGGGCCTTGGATAATTACCATGCTGATAATCACATGCTGAAGAATCAAAAGCTGACTTAAAATATTCAAGAAATTTTTACATTCTTTTCTCTTTAAGTCCCAAATTCTCAAGTTCTTTCAAAGGCTTCTTCCTTTACTTAAACTAGAGAAGCTTCTGGTTTTACACAAGGAAAGGGAAAATAAAATCACCCCTAGATAGTATAGAAATCTTTAATCTGCCTGAGACTAAAGAGGAGGTTAGTTAAATTCGGAATAGGAAAGGAGAGGGTGGGCTAGGAAGGATGTCCTCTAGCAGAATTCCGGTTTGAGCCCCAGGAGGCAGGGCATCTGAGGACTTTCTACTTAGCAAAAAAAGCATGACTGATTTATATCTTTTGAAAAGAAAAAACAAAGATAAGGAAAGGAAAGTCACAATGTTCTGAGCTGCCACTAGGTGGTCTGGAAAGCAGCTATTCATCTAAATCTGGAACAAACTTTATAAATTCTCTCTCTCTCTCTCCCTCTCTCCCTCCCCCCCTCCTCTCTCTCTCTCACTTCCTCTCTCCCTCCTCTCCCTCTCTCTCCCTCTCTCTCTCACCTCCCCTCTCCTCCCTCCCTCTCTCCCTCACCACACTCTCTCTCCCTCTTCTCCCTGTCTCTCTCTCTCTCTCTCTCTCTCTCTCTCTCTCTCTCTCTCTCTCTCACCTCCCTTCTCCTCCCCCCCCCTCTCTGTCTCTGTCTCTCTCTCCTTCTCACCTCCCCTCTCCTCCCCCTTCTCTCTCCACTCCCCAATTCTGCACAGAAAGGTGGAGCATCAGCTTGAAGCTGTTTTCTCAGTAGTAGGTATTCATCTATGACTATTTTTCCACAATTCATGTCTCAGTTCTCTAAGAGACCCTAGCCCCCAAGGCCATGAACTAGAGCTAAGCTGACTGGCTCATGTGAAGATTGGTCCTGTGATCTTAACCATCATTAACCAACAACCAAGCTGACGCCTACAGACCAGACTTGTCCAACATGAATCATTCTTCACAAGGAATGTTTGTATAGTAGGGTTTTGTGGTGTGTATTTTTTGTTTATTTTTATGAAACAACCAATTCTTGAGTCTTTTCCTGGCTTCCATGTTGAACAAGGCTCCCAGAGTGCATGCCAGACACCAGAATGGATCCAGGGCCACCCTGGCTATTTGGTTAGGATTGGAAGGGAATTGAAAGGTCAAAGTTAACTTTAACGATCTGCTTTGAGTCCAGGATAATGCCTAGTATAGAAGATGCCCCAGGAGGTGAGTCAGTTATAAACCCCAGATGGGCTCAGATGGGCCCTGAGACTGATCTGCTCCCCAACCAGCTGTACTTCTCACTCCTCTGGAATTCTGGGTCTGCACTGCCTCTAGGACACACAAGAACAAGCTGAAACTTTTTTTAAAAAAACAGGTAGATAGATGGATAGACAGATAATGTCTCTTTTTTTAGCATCAAGTTTATTTCTGAACATAATCCCCACCCTCCAAACCCAGGAAGCTATCCCTTGTAAAGAAGAAGAAAAGAGAGAAAGAAAAATTAATTGAGCAAAACTAGCCAACACATCCACCAAGTCTGATCACACAGGCAAAGAAGAGAAATGCATTTTCTCATCTCCTCCTTGGGAATAAACTTGGTCATTATAGATATGATAACAATTTTCAGTTGCCTTTTTTATTTTCATTTTTGTTTTTTTTCTATTTACATTGTTGTAGTCGTGTATATTATTGCCTTGGTTCCATTTATTTCACTCTGATTCACTTCATGGGAGTCTTCCCATGCCTTTCTGAATTCTTCATATTCAGCAATATTTCAATTCATCCGTGCACCACAATTTGTTTAGCCATTCCCAAGTCAATGGGGCTGCCCTGAACTTCTGGAGTCACTCTAGGATTTGCTGTGTGGGCTGACGTGGGTGAGCTGTAGCCAAAAAGCAGCTACTAATGAAGGGTGGAGGAAGGGAGGGAGGGAGGGAGGGAAAGTGATTGCTGGCTCTTTCAGGGACAACAGTGAATCCATGAAACAATGGTTATCTACATGGAACATTAAGCAATGGTTAATGATTTCCAAGGCTTAGTTGGACATTGCTATTCATCTGGGCAATCCTTCAGTTATTGTCAATTTAAGAATGATCTACACACATGAATAGCCATTCCTTTATCAATCTGCTACGAAGTCCTGAGCCTTCCCCTGACTTTGATGTCTCTTCTCACAGAATCAGACTTAAGAGATCTAGAAAGGAGCTTCTCCCCAAAGTCACACCTTGATGTTATGGGGTGCTCCCCCAAACAGCTGCTGTCCATCTTGTTGGTGCTGGAATCTTCCCCTTGTACTGGCTTGGAAACTATCCTGCCTATTAGCTTGATCCCACTCCCTGCCTTAGGGCTCAGGCTTCAGGAAGGCTTAGGACTCAGAAAGTTTCAGTTTCGGAGAAGTTCAATACTCAATGCTACTATCAGTACAATTTCAATCTACATAACCAGCTCCAATCAAACTCCTGAGCTCCAGTCCCACATTTCCAACTCTCTATTGGACATTTCAAAGTGAATGTCCTATAGACATCTCAACTCAACATGTCCAAAGCAGAACTAATTTCCCCCTCAAAAAACTTACCCCTCTTCTGAACTTTCCTATGTCCATTAAGACACTGTTGTTCTTCCTTTTACCTTGTTTCAAAATCTCATTGTCCCTAACCCTACATATCCAATAAGTTGCCTAACCTTGTTGTTCCTATCTCCACAGCATCTCATAGCCTACCCTTCCCTTTGCTCTCACACGGTCATCACCTTAGTTATTTCGGGTCCTCATCACTTCTTGCCTGCACTATTTCAACAGCTTCCTCCTTTCTCCGTAGTCTAATCTGTCTTCCACACAGCTGCCAAAGTGATATTTCTTTTTCAAAAATTTTATTTATTTTATTCTGAACTTAAGAAATAAAACAAGCATTTCTATAACACAGTAGAATAGAAAAAAAGATGGTTGTACATGAAACTGCAAATCTTTTATGTACTAAAGTTATCATGTAATTTTCTTTTTTCCCCTTTTTTCTTCCCTCCCCCATCCTAGAGATGGCTACCATTAGACAGGAATATATGTATACATATGTAAAACCATTCTTTACATCTATTTATCAGTTCTTTCTCTGGATACAGATAATATCTTTTTTCATATGTCCTCTGTAGTTAATTTAGGTATTTATAATAGTGACAATGGCTTAGTTACTCAAAGTTGTTCTTAAAATAATATAGCTGTTACTGTATACAACATTCTTTTGGTTCTGCTCATTTCACTTTTCATGATTTCACGTCTACCCATGTTTTTCTAAGTGATCAAGCTTTCTTATAGCACAGTGGTATTCCACCACAATCATATACCACAGCTTGTTCAGCCATTCCCCAATTGATGGGCATCCCTGAAATTTCCAGTTCTTTGATATTTCTAAAGCATAGATCTAACCACATTGCTCCCCTTCTCAAGAAGCCTTGGTGGATGGATCCCTACTGCCTTTAGGATCAAGAATACCATATTTCCCCATGTATAAGATGCACCTTTTCCCGAAAAATTTGGGGTCTAGAAAGTGGATGCATCTTATACAGTGGTTGTAGATTTTTTTACTTTCATTTCCCGCTTTTTTGCGCTTGTTTTTGTGCTCATTGTTGTAGATTTTTTTTACTTGCATTTCCTGCTTTTTCATGCTTGTCTTTGCGCTCGTTGTTTCGCATTTGTGGCCCGTATATTAGGTTACATTTTGCCAGATTCTGCCCAGAAATGGCTCAGAAAAGATTTTCATACACTGCTGAATTCAAGTTAAAAGTGCAAAAGTGAATGGAAATTGTGCTGCTGAACGTAAGTTTGGTCCTCCTCCAACTGAGAAAACAATCTGAGACTGGCTACAGGAAGAAGAAGCGCTACTGAAAACACCACAGCAGGAGAAGGCCATGAGAGGCAAGTCAGCAAAATGGCCTGATTTAGAGAGGGAACTGAAGATATGAATTGAAGAGCAAAGGGCAATTCCTGTGTCCACAAAGATGGTTCAGCAAGAGGCAAGAAGAATTGCTGATGAAAAAGAAGTTACTGATTTCAAAAGAAGACACAATTGGTGCTTCCGGTTCATGAAATGGAAAGGACTAAGCATGCGTACATGCACCAGACTTGCCCAAAAGATGCCTGAAAGCTATGAGCAGATGAATAAAACTTGAGTTCAGTAACTTTATGTAATACATTTTTTTCAAATTTCGGGCCCCAAAATTAAGGTGCGTCTTACACATGGGGAAATGCGGTAGTGTCCTGTTTTCCCTGTAAAGTGGGAATACCTAAATAATATATAATATCTAAATATAATAATGCCTGAAGCTATCACCTAAATAATAATACCTATCAAAGCTGCTGTGAGGCTTCTATGAGGTAATCCGTGCAAAGTACTTGCAAACCCTAAAGAGTTACATGTATTGGTTATATTACTTTGTATTCAGGCTGGTTTTCCTTTGAGAAAGACCATCACCAGGGAAATATTATTTCCCATTTTTTCAGCGACAAGTAGAATGCAAGAAATCTAAGTGTAATAAAAATCTCTAAAGGGTTTGGAGTCCTTTGGAAGGATACAATATGTATCATATGGAATGTGACGCGAGACAAATCATTCCCCATTTCTAAGCCTCAATTTCCTCCTCTGTAAAGTGGGAGTTTAGATCTCTAAGGTTCCTTTCAGGTCTAACATTCTGTGAAGAGAGTCACTTTGAATCCTCTCTAAAAGACAAATGAGCTGAGGTGCATCCCACATCATCTGTTCAGATAGAGTGAATATGTTAGGGGATCTCATTGTTTGCAGGAGGGAGAAAAGAAGGCAAATCCTCTAGCCTGGAAGTAACAGCAGAGAAAGGCTTTTTGTTTGTCCACAAGGAATGGTCAGAGAGGGACCAGCTAAGGGAGAAGAGAGCCAGGGAAGGAAGCTAGAGATAGGAAGTATAAACACAATTTAACCTCAGATTTCAATCACCTCTGTTTCTCATAGGTCAAATTTAAAATTAAATAGGATTGATCAAAAGACTGCCTAATAAGTATGCATTTACCAACATTGAAATATATGGAAAAAAATGTATAGCTTCTAACAGTCTTTCTGGGCACCAAACTGAAATAAAGATACTGCAAAAGGCCAGCAATTATGATTCGGTCAGCTTCAGTGCTATCTGACTTGCTGAGTAAAATCCTGGAGAGCAGAGACCAATTTCTGTTGCTTCTCCTCAGGATGCTGAAAAGTGTTCCCCACCCGTGGGTGCTCAGCAAACATTTTTGTGTGACCGACTGACTTAAATCAACGTGTACTCCTTGGGGACATTGCATATTGGGTCCTGAGCCTGAATATGGTCTTGAAGGCTTAGGAAGCTGGAGGCTCTTCCAAGTCTCCTATGAGGAGAGGTGAGAGAGGAGGAAGTGAAGTGGTGGACCAGGTGCCCTAACCTGCTTCCTCATTGGTATTGACTCTCGGCTAACTGGAGAGAGAGTGATCCAGAACAGGAAGCAGTACATTGGTGCCACTAGGAGATTGGTGGGGCTGGTGCGGGGGCGGGGGGGGGGGAAGATAGTATACTGATCACTCAATTAGCATTTATTAAGACCTACTATGTGATGGGCACTAGGTGTAAAAATACAAAAAAAGAAACAATCTCAAGGAGCTTATATACTATCTAGGAAAAGGGACAGAGAAGCGCTCATGGGAGCCAAAGAAATCCATAGGAAGGGAGAAGGGGAAAGGGGGGAGAAAGGGGGAGGAAGGAGGAATGGGGGAGCTGAGGGGAAAAGAAGGGGAAAAGGATAAGCTCCAGGCATCTGCAGTAAGACCAGCAGAACACCACAGCGCTGGTAACTTTGAGATGCCCCAGATGTGTTAACTTCTAAGTTTTACTGACAGCTTTAAGATGATCTGGATATGTTAATGAACTAACCCCAAGGTGGCACAGATAAGAGTTGGTCTGTCCCCCATAAAATCCTATAAAAATGAGACCTCAAGGTCCTACCTCCTCTCCCCAGCACCCCGTACTCTTCCATCCACATTGCTACCCTGTGTTTCCAACTCTGATCCGCAGGTACACGAGTGATCATCTGTGCCTCTCCCCACATCCATCTTCTTCCTCATGCTGCCTTCCTCCCTTCACCAGCCTAGCTCTGTCCTCATGCCATCTGCTTCTTTGCCCCTTTCTCCCCTTGAATCTGTCCTTTCTCTGCCTGTTCATCCCTGCACCCCCGTGCCTTATTAAAGTGCCATTACAGCCTCATTTCTCGATGCCATCATGGTCTTTCCCACCGAAGACCCAAAGAATCCAACATGCCTCCCCCACTTCATATTTTCATGAATTAATTAACAATTCAGAAATAATGTACAACAGACTTAGAAAAGTGGACTGGAGCCAGATCGTGAAGGGTTTTAAATGCCAAATGAAAGAGTTTCTATTTTATCCTAGAAGCAATAAAGGGACCTATTGAAGTTTCTGAGCAGGGGATGACATGTCCAGAACTGTGCTTTAGGAATGTCAATTCTTCAGCTGAGTGGAGACGGATTGGAAAAGGGAAAGACCAATGACAGGGAAGCTAATTAAGAGGCTATTTTGATAATCCAGGGAACACAATTCCACAGTAGGTAAAGCACTGAGCCTAGAAGTGGAAGACCTGAGTTCAGATCCAGCCTCAGACACTTCCTAGCTGTGTGACCCTGGGCAAATCACTTAACCTGTTTGCCTCAGTTTCCTCATCTGTAAAATGGGGGTAATGATACCTCCCAGGGTTGTTGTGAGGATCAAATGAGATGATAATTGTAAAGTGCTTAGCACAGTGCCTGGCACATAGTAAGTGCTATATAAGCATTAGCTATTTATTATTATTATTATTATTTCAAATATGAGGTACTTTCAGGCCCTGGTCAGAGGCCAAGCCAAGTAGAATTTGACAAATAAGCCTTGAGTTGTAGCCAACTGGGGCAATCCACAATTAGAGAAGAGGGAGGGAGGAAGATATATCTGGGCAGAGCAAACCCAGGTCTAGGAAGCCAGGATGTTATGAGCAAGTTTGAGATTCAGTCAATATACTCTGTGTTCCAGAGGCCCTTAAGAGGTCACCTCAGGGTAGGTGACAGTGGTCTAGCTTCACCATAGCAGCTAGAGCTGGAAGGGACTGCAGAGACCTTCTTCACCACTGTACAGATGAGGAAACCGCAGCCCCGGGAGATGAAGTTGTTTGCCCAAGATTGCACCGGTAGTTAAGCCTCAGAGGTTGGCCATGAATCCAGATTCTTTCACTCTAGATTGCCTCAAGGACTTCCTGAAATCAGTTATATGATTTGTAAGATGAATTAGTAGGACATTGATGAGCTATGTGTTCCTCTAAATCAAATAACAGATCCCCTTCATCCCATAAGTCAAAGTTCAAGCTTCTAATCATGGACCTTCCACCAACTGACTTCTCCCTGCTTGACTATTGGCTCATATTGCACTATATCTGGGTTATACATTTCACTCCTGTCAGGCAAACCAGACTCATCATCCCCTTGGATACCTAGAATCACCTGCACGTGTCAATCCTTTGTCTTGTCAGCGACAGTGGATAGAGGTGGCTCAGTAGACCTGGAGTCAAGAAGACCTGAGTTCAAATTTGACCTCAGACACATGCTGTGTGCCCCTGGGTAAGTCACTTAACTTCATTTGGCCTCAGTTTCCTCATCTGTAAAAACAGGAATAATAACGGGGCCTACCTTCCAGGGTTATTGTGAGGATCACATGAGATAATAATTGTGACGTGCTTAGCACAGTGTTTGGCACATAGTAAGTGCTATATAAATGTCAGCTGTTTTTATCGTTATCTTGAATTAAACTAGGACCTTCAAAGGTCTGATCAAGAAGCATAATTTCTGTGAAGTCCTTCAGAATAAACTGAACTGGCTATTTTCATCCAATATTCCAGTAACTTCTTAGTACACAGCCCCTTTAGTCCAAGGGCATGTGCATGTACACACACACACACACACACACACACACACACACACCTTTCCAGCTAAAAAGTTCACAGCAAAGTAAATCAATGTTTCTGCCCTCCCTCTCACACTCTTTATCCTGTGTGCTGTTTCCAATCAATTAGATTTTTAGGTGTCCATTGGCAGGGAACCGTTTCCCTAGGAGGCCTTGCCCTCTCTTCCCTGGTGTCTGCTTCCTAACATTACAGGAGTTTCAAGTGAGGCTGTCACCTCAATATGGGAAGTGAGGGGAAAGTGCACCTTGAACATAATAGTTACAGAATAAATTCTGTTGAGGTGAATTGAACTGCAGGAGATAAAAGGGCATACAAGAGGTCTAAGCAATGGGAGAGGAACATCGGGGAGGATCTGGGACATGAAAGGAAGAAGATAGAGAGAGCCACAACATGGCAAGGACCTGTATCCTTAGTGGCCTCATTTATTCATATTTGCAGACACTAGATGGAGCATACATAAATATTCAGAAGCCTCTCTTTGAAGAGGCTCCAAAACTGTCAGGTGTCTCCACTGAGGGCCAAGGAAATATACCCCTTTTAATATGGAAATCAGCTACGGTCATCTGCATTTCCACTGGAAGCTGGGAGTTCCTGAGTGACCTCAGGAGGTCTAGGCATGATTTTCGTCCAGCTTGGCCCCCGGGTGCTGCTGGTGCAAGGACTGGTATAGTCAGCTTTCCTGTGAGTTTCCATCTCTTTTCTTGCCAATCCCCTTGGGATATGGCAGCAGAGAAAAAGAAAAGGCATACAAAGTTTGTAAACAGTTGAAGTAGACCCTCTTTAGCCTAACAAAGGTAGAGTTTAGAGCTTTGGAGACCATTCTTCTCATTCTGTTCCCTTCTCTTCGGCTCTTCTTTCCACAAACATATTCCCTGTTATATTTACCCTGCCTCCTACCTCCTACAACCCATTTCCAATCCCTTGGCAACAATTCTCTTTTCCCCAGAAATAAGGGAAATTCCTCTCCACTCCTCTTTCTCTTCCCTTCACCTTTTGTCACCCTTTTCATGATGCATGAGTTTTCCTAAAAAGCAGAGCATCCTTGGGGGAGAATTCATATCCTCCGTGGTCTTGGTTGCCAATACCTGAGGTTATCCAACTAAAGTTGTCAATAATAGCTAATAATAATAGCCAGCTGGCATTTATATAGGGCTTTAAGGTTTACAAAGTACTTTGTAAATATTATCTCATTTGATCCTTACAACAACCCTGGGAGATAGATGCTACTCCCATTTTAAAGGAGAGGAAACAAACCAACAGAGGTTGTGACTTGCTCAGAATCACAGAGTCTGACACCAGATTTGAACTCAGGTCTTCTTGACTCCAGGTCCAGCACTCTATCCACCACCCTACTTAGCTGCCGTACAATGCTGTAGATCTAGGAATAAACCCCAAATCTTCAGGTAGTGGCAAAAGAAGCAAAAATGAAGGCAGAGATAGTAAGTTCCTTGCTTCATCACAGAGTGTTTAATAGTGTCTCTGTGTTTGCTTTCATCATAAATTAACAAAGGTGAAGTTATCAAAAACAAACTTTGCCTTACTGACCACTTGTCAAAAACAATGCCATTTCCTCCAATTTGTTAACAGGTGAAAACTACAAGCTGTGAATAGTGAGCTTGACTCCAATTCTTGGCAAAATTCTTGAACATAAAAAGTGCATATTTGTAAGCAATTAGAAGAGGGAGTAGTGATCACTAAGGGCCGCCATGATTTCTTCAAGAAATGGTCATGAAAGACTAATCTCATTTCCTTTTTAGAAAGCATTAATAGATGAGTGGGCAAGTCACTTAACCCTGTTTGCCTCAGTTTCCTCATCTGTAAAATGAGCTGGAGAAGGAAATGGCAAACCACCCCAGTATCTTTGCCAAGAAACACCAAGAATCAAACACAACTAAAAAACTACTGGACCACAAACAACTAGATTGGTAGATCAGAAGTCATTTATCTAGTTCTTAGGAAAGCATGTGATGTTATCACCACAAACACATTGCAAAGATGTGGGCTAGAGGATAGTACAATTAGAGGGATGTGGTACCAGTTAAAAGACCAGACCCAAAGTGCAGTCATGAATGGCCTTATGTCAGGTTGGAGGTAGGTCTCCATGGGGTACCTCAGGAATCAGTCTTTGGCTTTGTACTGTTTAATGTTTCTATTAAAGACTTGGCCGAAAGCATAGATGTCTTGCTTGTCAGATTTACGGAAGACACAAAGCTTGGAGGAATAGCTAATACCATCTCTATATGTTCTATATACCCCTTGAAGACAAAGTTAACATCCAAAGAGAGCTTGATAGGCTAGAATGATAGGCCAAGTCTCATAAAATTAAATTTAATAATGATAAATGTAAAATCCTATACTTGGGGTCAGAAAAGTCAACTTCACAAAAGCAAGATGGATGAAGTGCAGTTAAATAGTGGTTTTCGTGGAAAAAAATGGGTCAACAAATGACACAGCAGCCAAAAACTAATGTGATCTTGGATTGTTTTTCAAAGACATAAAGAAATAGAGTATACAGGAAGAAGAACAAAACAGTCTACCTGTGCTCTGCCCTGGGTAAACTACAGCTGGGATGTTGATTTCAGGTCTGGATACCATATTTTAGGGTGAAAGCCAAAGGGATATTCATAGTTGGGACTATTAGTGATAGGCGTTCTATACATTTTGGGGACTAATAGTTGCTCACTCAAGTGGTTCTTTTTTCTATTTTTAATACAATGTTCTGTAATAATGGCAGCACATACTTTCAAATGCTAAGTTAGGCTCTATACCTAGGGAGTGGGGTCAGAGAGAGAATTGTCATACATTTTCTCAAGTTTTCTGGGAAGTAGTCATGAGCCAAAAAAAAAGAAAAAATGAAAAAAAAGTCTCCCAAAGTGTACTCAAGTCTTTTTATGGTAAGGGCAGCTAGGTGGCACAGTAGATAGAGCACCAATTCTAGAGTCATGAGGACCTGAGTTCAAATTTGTCCTCAGACTACTTGTCTGACCCTGGGTAAGTCACTTAACATTGATTCCTTTCAAGAAGAAGAAGAAAGAAAAGAAGGAAGGAAGGGAAGGGAAGGAAGGAAGGAAGGAAGGAAGGAAGGAAGGAAGGAAGGAAGGAAGAAAGGAAGGAAGGGAGGAAGGGAAAGATGGAGGGAGGGAAGGAGTGAGGGAGGAAGAAAGGAAAGAAGAAAGTCTTTTATGTCATGACAATTTCTGATATAAAGGTTACAATCGGAGTCAGGATGGAGCAGTGGGAAAAAACCACTGGTTCAGGAGTCAAAGAATCTGAGTTCAAATTCTCCCTCCTCTACTTACCATCCATGTGAGCCTGAGGAAGTCAATTAGCTTTCCTTGGTCTCATATTTCTTAGTTTTAAAATGAGGAGGATTAGACTAGATAACATAGAAAGTCTCTTCCAGTACTAAGTCCCTCAACCAATACAGACCAGCAACTGCTTCATAACTTAGGGTCTTAGAGTTACACTGAGAGGTTCATTAGCCTGCGCAGGGTCACAGAACCAGCATGTGGTTGGGGCGGGGTCCTCTTGACTCTAAGGAGGTTACAATATCCACTATATCAATCATTTAGTCAGTCTGCAAGCATTTGTTAAGCACCATGTATCAGGCAATGAGCTAAGTGCTAGGGATAAAAAGAAAGGCAAACAACAGTCTCTGCTCTCAAGGAATTCACAGTCTGAAGAGAGAGACAACATGACAAATAACTACATATAAATGAGCTTTATACAGAGTAAATGGAAGGTATTCTGAGAGGGGAAGGCAGTAAGTGATTGGCGGTGTTGGTGGTGGGACAGGCCTTTTGTAGAAGATGGCGCTTGGCCTGGGTCTTCAAGTAAACCGGGAAAACCAAGAGGAGGTGGCAGCTCAGGGCATTTCAGGCACAGAGGACAGACAATCTCCCAATGGCACAGAGAGGGACAAGGAAATGAAAGTTGGCCAGTTTAGCTAAACTATAGAGAGTATAGAAGAGAATAAGGTGTAAGAACACCAGAAAGGTAGGAAGGGGTCAAGTTAAAAAGAGTTTTAAATACCAAACAGATATTGCTAATGACTACTACAATATTCTCTCCTCTCTAGGCTCTGATTACTCTGACATCTCTTGGTTCTAGGCACACATATCCCATGCTGGAAAATATTTCCTTTCCACTTTCATCTCTTAGAATCCCTGGTCTCCTTAAAGACTGAGCTTAAGAACCACCTTCTACATTAGGCCTTTCCTGATCCCCCAGTTATGAGTGTCCCCTCCCCCATCACCTTGTACCTATTTAGTGTACTGCTATCTATGGATATATTGTTTCCCTTATTACAATGTAAGGGCCTCAAAAACTCCTTGAGAACAAGGAAGGTTATTTTTGTCATAGTATCCCCAGCATCCAGAATAAATAAGTGCTTAATAAATGTTTGTTGGTGGATTAATTCAAAGCTTCCTATGATGTGGCATCAAAATAGAGTTTGACCTCATCTCATAGTACTTGCCTTCATTTACTCTGAACTCCAGAGGAAATGGACTACTGGTAACCCCACATTTTCTTGCTGCTGCACTTTCCTCCACCTAAAATGCCCTTTCTCTCCATCTCCACCTTTCCAGATTTTACCCATCCACTAAGAGACCATTCAAATTATATTTTCTATGAGTTTCCCTGATTTTGACCCCTTCCTCTTCTGAGTGACCATAGCACTTTGTACCACGCCTTTAGCGAGGTTCACATTTCCAAGGCATTTAACTAGTTACAAAATGCTTCTCCCACTTCATCACTGTGATGGAAATGAGCAAAGTGCCTTGGATCGGCACTTTACAAATCTAAAAGGAATCTGTGACTTTAAGATCAATGGGCCAACAAAGGTCTTTTGACTTGAGTTCAGTGCCCTCTGCACAACCTGATTTTGCAGAATTAAAAAAAAATCTATGTTTTGTCCACTTCAACATACTGTGAGTTGCTTGAGGACATGAACTGGGCCTTTTTCTTGATTGCCTCTGTATTCCCACAATATATAATAGAATCCTTGGTAGTAGCAGATACCAAATAAATAGTATTCGATGGATTTAATGAATGAATGGGTAGCATCATGAGCAAAATCAGCTTTATAAGTTTAATCTACAGTAAGGGAAAAAAAAACCCAAGCTCATGGTCCATAGCAAATTTTCAAATATAAACCATTTCTGGATTATCTAACTGTCCAAGGCTCTTTCGTGCCATTGCTAGTACAAGGCATTACATTATATTCTATCGTATTAAATATACTGTATTGTGTTGTATTAAATATAAGGCATTGATTGATACGTACTTCAGAAATCAGTTGCTTTGAGACAGCAATATACAAACTCCAACTAGTCATTTTGAAAAGATCCAAAATTACTATGTTACTATGAATGTGTTTGGTTCCTAAATGCCATGAGGGTTTCACCCTGAGAAGTCAAACCCTACCTTTGGTTAGGGAGTGAATTCCAAGCTTCACCTGGGAGAAGTTTCCACTCCCAATCTCCCCTCGGACACGGTAAAACCCAATCCTTTTCCCGAGTGTGATTTCTCTCACCACCTTCTCATCCTTCGACATGTCCCGCATGAGCTTCTCAAATGGTGTCAGCCTGTGCTGCTGCCCTTCCACATCTCCCTGGTAGCGTTCAATCTGGCCACAGTCCTCAATGCTCTCCCGGCGATTCCATCTGGCATAGCGGGGGTTCCCCAGGCCTCCATTCACATACACCGTGGTCATCGTCCATGGGAGGCTCACGTCTCCATTGCGGTACCCAAGGGGTGTCAGCCAGCGTTTAGAGTTCGGTGGGCTGGGCAAGGTGAAGCCAGTTGTAGCTCAGCTGCTCCAGCAATGTTCTACCCAGAAAATAACTTGACTTTGGGCTCAGAGCTGCTGCTCAGCCCGGAAGATGGTCATTCAATATGAGCAGTTTCAATTTCTCAGTTTCACTCTGAAGACTGCCAAAGCTATCATGGCATAGCGTATGTGGTAAAACAGAAGGCTGCTCATTTCGTGTGGGAAGTTCCAAACATTTTCCTATAGGTATGATGTATAAGTTAACATCGACTGTGGGGTCCAGGACCACAACCAGCTGCCCACATAGGGACAGCTCTGCTCAGACTCTGGCCACTTTTAGATCCCACTGAGTAAACCAGAGCATCTTCTTATCAGGCTGCAGATCAAGGACCCCAAAATGCTATTTCCTCTGATTCATCTTCCAGCCTCAGTGAAATTTTCATTCCAGCATATAAAAGGCTCCTTCTGAGCCTTGAAGCCCTGGTTCCTTGGATATCTCTTTGGCTCTCTCCATTACTAATTATCGTCAGTTGAATAACTGCCCATTCATTCCAGAGCCTATAATCTGGGCTCCAGTGAAAGAGGAAGCTTGCAAATAGGTCTTGCTTTAGTCACATGGGAGAGCAGAGAAGGGTTCAAGCACTACAATGTCATTTTAACATGCCTTTATTTATATGATCCTTCTTCTAAACCTTGAGCCTTCTCAAAAATTTGGCAGATGCCTGTTCATCCTAAGAGCAGAAATGAAGGAAGTCATTAGCTTGTTTATATCATTATCGAATTATATTTTATTGCATATTTAATATATATTATGTGTCTGTTCAAGGAAGAAGGGCTCTCACACACACACACTCATTCATATAACAATTTGTAATCGTTATGTTCTAGTCAAGTACAAATCCCACTTCTTAAAGTTTAGGGGGAAATGTATATTGTCTTCTCTTTTAGGGTACCCTGTAATTAGAAATGGGGGGCCACTAAATCATACATAAGGATCCCTGCAGGTTCATATTGACTTTGTAAACCACATATTAACATTATCTATATTTTATTGTATTTTTATTTATTTTGCTAACTATTTCGCAATTACATTTTTAATATGGTTCAGACCACGTTCAAGGAGTCTTGGGAACTGCAATATGGGCTGTGTGTTTGACACCTCCGGTTTAAACAACACACGAGCAGATCCAAGGTAAGAATGAAATTGGTCTAAGCAGTCCCAACTCAGGAGGCCTCTGTATTGGCTGAATAGCATACAAAAAAGTCACTTTTCTGTTCTTAGCGGTCTCAACTACTCTTAGGAGTTGCAATACTCCTTGCTAGGATTCTAAACCAAAGTTTCCCAGTAGGAATGAAGGAGCCTGATTCGAATCCTGAAGGAAAGCTTGGATGAATAGGCCGTAGACTATCTCTTGGAAGTGTTAGCTTGGGATCCAGCAAAGGCAAAATGAACTTCTGATAAAATGACACCAAACCAACCATCTAGCCTATATCCAATGACTGGGGACATGTTTCATTTTCTGTTTACTCAAACCATGAAATATCAGCAATTTCCAAGATGTCTGCCTGAGAATGACACCCTTTTACTGTGGTATATACAATGTCTTATCTTTTATTCATATTAGAAGTTCTAGGAAACCCAGTTCTCGGATAACAAATATGCCACGTAAAACGCTCCTAAATATTGTGAGAGATGTTGCTGTCTTCCACCCACAGAGAAGAATCTGTGGAGCTGCCATCTATACCAATGCAGATTCAAGTCGCACATTCCTGCCCAATCAGAGATAAGGACTAAGTCTCCCAGTCAGGAAAGAGAGCTAGCAGAGTTTGGCAATAGCAGATGGAGACCCGGCCTTTATTAGCAACACACTCTAATCAATTCAGTTAGATACATTGATTGTTGTTCTTGTTCAGTAGTGTTCGACTCTTTGTGATCCCATCTGGAGTTTTCTTGGCAAAGATAGAGTGGTTTGCCATTTTTTTTTCTCTAGCTCATTTTATGAATGAGGAAACTGAGGCAAACAGGGCTAAGTGACTTGCCTAGGATCACATAGCTAGTAAGTGTCTGAGGCTGGATTTGAACTCAAGAAGATGAGTCTGTCTTCCTGATTCTAAGCCCAACTCTCTATCCACTGTGCCACCTAGCTGTTCCTGTACTATGATAATGACTTAGTAACATTCGATACCACAGTTTATAGCAGTACGTGCCAAATAAGTATTTGCAACTGAATTCTTTGTCAGTTCGTTTGAACAAACATTTATTAAGCTTATTAGGACAATCTCAGGGCTTCTTGGCTCAACAGACCATAGAACTTAGATGGATGGAAGAGACCTGAGAAATCACCTAGCCCCTTATGGTACAGATGAAGAAACAAGGGCCCAGAGTGGGTGACTTGCCTAAGGCTATTTGGGTAATATAGAGTGGAGGCTATATAATTTACATCTTCCAATTCCAGATCCAATAATCTTCCCACTGTACTAGGCTGCCTCTCCAGCTCAAATATATTACTACTTAAACTCAGTGCAAACACTCAATTTTAAAATAAATCAAACCACTGTGGCAGAAGCTAGGTATAGACTGAAATCTTACATCATATACCAAGACATTTAGATGTAAAGGATGACATCATAATCAAATTAGATGAATGTGGAAGAAAATACCTGCCAGAAATATAGAGAAGGGAAGAATTAAAGACCAAACAAGAAATAGAGAGGCTTGCAGGAGGTAAAATGGACAATTCTGATTATATGAAATAAAAAATGTTTGTTACAAGCAAAAACAACTCAGCTAAAATTAAAAGAGAAGAAGGAATTTGGGAAACAAAATTTGCATCATTTCTCTAATAAAGGTCTCATTTCTAAATTATATAGGGAATTGATTCAAATTTATAAGAATAAGAACCATTCTTCAATTGATAAATGATCAAAGAATCTGAATAAGCAGTTTTCAAAGGAAGAAATCCAAGCTATCAATAGCCGTATGGAAAAATGCACTAAATCACTATTAGAGAAATGCCAATTAAAATAACTCTGAGGTAGCACCTCGTACCCATCAGATTAGCAAAGTTGACAATGAAGGAAAATGATAAATGCTAGAAAGGCTGTGGGAAAATGTACATTAACGCACAGCTGGTGAACCGTGAACTGGTCCAGCCTTTCCAGATAGCAATTTGGAACTATGCCCAAAAATCTTTTAAACTGTCCATATCCTTTCACCCAGCAATACCACCAACAGGGCTATGCCCCAAAGAGATCAAAGAAAGAGGAAAAGGACACATATGTACAAAAATATTTATAGCAGGTCTTATTGTGATGACAAAAAATTGGAAACTGAGGGGGTGCCTATCAATTAGGGAAAAGGGTGAACAAGTTCTAGCATTGGAAGCATATGAAGTGATAGAATACTATTGTGCTGTAAGAAATGATGAAGGGGATGATTTCAGAGAAACCTGGGAAGACTCATATGAGCTGATACAAAGTGAAATGATCAGAACTAGGATAACAACTTATATACTAATAACAATATTTCAAAAGACAACTATAGTAAATTAGAAGAAAGCTCTGTTGAGATGGACATATGTTGGTCAATTGTGCAGCTGCTCTCGTTTTAGTTTTAAAGGACTTTCATTAGATGTCTGAAAACTGAAACTCTGATTACAAAATCAAAAATTTAAAGCTAGAAGTGACCTCGGAGGTCCACTTCAATTTCCTCATTTTTCAAACGAGGAAACGGGCAGAGAGGTAAATGAATGGCTTGCCCAAGGTCAAGTTACTTCTGAATGCCTCAGTTTCCTATATGAATGAAGTCAGTTATGCTATATACTGAGTTTTTCCAACTTAACCCCAAAATCCATGTGGAAATTGCTGCCTCCTCATCCAATTCTCATTGACACCAATGGCAGTATGACCGGCACCTAGACATAGTATCATTGACGCGATGATGCCTTACATCCCAGATTCAGGGTCTGGGAAAATTGGGCCTTAATCATTAGTTTACCCTTCCTATGCAGAGAGACAAGATGAACAACAAGAGCTGGCTTTGAGATTTGTTTTGCTTAACCTAAAACCAATGGCGAAAAACAAACCAAAGCAAACCATCTCACCTCTGTTCTTTCAGTCTGAATTTACACAGAACCTACCAAACTCCTGGTGAGTTCTCCCTGACCCCATTTCTGCATCTCTTTGTGTCTGTCTCTCTTCTCTCTTTTCCTCCCTTCCCCCTGCTCTTTTTCTCTGATGTTGGCAAGTTTGTCTCTTGCTTTGAGAGGGGTCTTACATACGCTGAGATACAGCAGGCAGCAAAACCTAACTAAAGCTAGGATCCTCAGGGAGAATTATGAAATAAGCTTGCAAAAAGACCCAATTTGCAAATCAGTAATTTGACCTTTTCAAGCTCATTTGCATCTTCTCAGGCTTTTAGCCACAATTCAGCATTTTTAATTTAGGAAGCAGGCTTCCCTGCAAGACTATCTAATTCTTCCCGGAGCCGAAGAGGCTTGTGGAACTCCAAGTGACAACCAGTGTGTGTGGTTCGTTAACTTTGTTGCCTCTCCCTGATTTACTTCTTACTTTTCTTTTTCTAGCTATCAACACCAAATCTCTCTGCTGAGGAGTTCTCTGAGTAGAGACCATAGATTTCAGTACATGACATTGTAACAACCATCTTGACTGTTCAAGGCCATATTTACTTCTTTCCTGGTGGTCCTCAGCTGGGTTCCAAGTAAGATGAGGCTACTGAGAGCTGAGTTCTAGACTGAAGAGGTGTCCCTATAGGCCATCCTAGCAAGAACGTTTATAGCTCATGAGAGGACACTACTTTCAGATTCCTTTACTTCTCAGGAAAAATATTACACTTTCTAGAGTCTATCCTTTGCAAATATACATATATCAATTTGCAAATTATATATTAAAATGCAGCAAAGATACTGTTTGATTTAGAATCTACCTAACCTTAAACCCACAAATGTTGTAAACTGAGGCCTTCTCAGATGCCAATGGGAAAATGAAGTTCATTTCATTCTCCTTGTAAAAGGACACTGGAACCCTTTTCCAGGCCATTAGTAACTTTTGTTCATATTTACAATTCAATATTGGAGAAGAGAGCCTTCAGGGCTGCTTTGTGGGTCTCAGCAAAAAAATAAACAAGAAAAGGCATTTAGATGTAGAAATGGAACGATTTATTGAATCACAAATAGACAGTCAGAAACAAAATGTATTCTTCATTTTCTTTCCCTAATCAACTGAATTAGGAAATCACTGCTTACCAGGAACATCCATTTGGAGCTGGAAGGCAGGGTGAGAGATGGGGGGTGGGAGAGCTTAATTCTCAAAAAGGGGAGAATGCATTAATTTATTTTTAGTTAATTAAAAGAATATTTGAAATTCATAGCAGATACCTTCTTCACAAATCTTCTTTTACTTTGAAGTGACATACTTAGTGCCAGGGATGTACACTTGGGCACAATGTTTCAGGGAATTTAAACATAGGTAGAATGTGGAAAAAGCACTGGATTTGGAATTAGAGCTTTATTTTTGAAACCCAACTCTTCCATAGCAGCTACTTCCTTTCTCTGGGCCATAGTTTTCTCCACTTTAAAATGAAGGGAGTTTTGATTTAAGAAAATAATTAAAACAAAAATTACTTGACAAAGCAGGAAAATGATAAATGTTTGAGAAGATGTGGGAAAATTGGAACACTGATGCATTCATTGTTAGTGGAGTTGTGAACTGATCCAAACATTCTGGAGAGCCATTTGTCCCCACAATCCAACTGTGCATACCCTTTGATCCAGCAGTACCACTACCATATCTGTATCTCAAAGAGATAATAAAAAAGGGGAAAGAACCTACATGTACAAAAATATTTATAGCAGCTTTTTTGTGGTGACAAAGAATTGGAAATTGAGGGGCTGCCCATCAATTGGGAAATGGCTGAACAAGTTGTGGCATATGAATGTAATGGAATACTATGATGCTATAAGAAATGATGAGCAGGCAGATTTCAGAAAAACCTGGAAAGACTTACATGAACTGATGCTGAGTGAAGTGAACAAAACCAAGAGAACATTGTACATAGTAACAGCTACATTGTGCAATGACTAACTTTGATAGACTTGGCTCTTCTCAGCAATGCAAGGATCTAAGACAATTCCAAAAGACTAATGATAGAAAATGCTATCCACATCTTCTTTCTCGTGGTTTCTCCTATTGGTTCTAATTCTTCTTTACAACATGACTAATGTGAAAAGATGTTTAATATGAATGTATACATAGAGCCTATATCAGATTGCACACTGTCTTGGTGGGGGGGAGAGAAAATTTAGAACTTAAAATCTTATGGAAGTGGATGCTGAAAACTAAAAATAAATAAATAAATGATTGGTTAATTAAACAAAAATGAAAAACAAAAAATGAAAATTACTAAATAAATAAGTAAAACAAGGGGTTGGACTAGACGAACTTTAACATTCCTTCCAGCAGAAGTCCAAGTTATCAATAGCCATAAGGAAAAGTTCTTTAAATCACTACTAATTAGAGAAATGCAAATTAAACGACATGAGGGTAGCATGTCCCACCTATCAGATTGTGTAATTTGACAAAAAAGGAAAATGACCAATGCTGAAGGGGCTGTGGAAAAACAAGTACTTTAATTCACTGTTAGAAGAGTTATGAATTGAGGTCCAACTATTCTGGAAAGCAATTTGAAACTATGCCCCCAAATCTATTAAACTGTGTATACTGTTTGACCCAGTGATACTGCTACTAGGTGTCTACACTCAAAGAGATTTTTAAAAGAGACAAAAAGGACTTATATGTTAAAAAAATTATATTGGCTTTTTGTGGTGGTAAAGAATTGAAATATGAATGGATGCCCATCAATTGGGGGATGGCTGAACAAATTAAGGTATATGAATGTGATGGAATACTGTTGTGCTGTAAGAAATGATGAATTTTTATTTTCAGTTCCCAATTTTCTCCCTCCCACCAGCCCCTCCTCACTCATTAAGAAGGCAAGAAATCATGATACCCATTATACATATGAAGTCATGCAAAGTATTTCCACATTAGCTATGTTGTGGGAGGAAAACAGCAAGAAAAATGAAACAAAAGAAAATATGCTTTTCAATTTGTACTTAGAGTTCAACAGTTCTCTCTCTGGAGGTGGATTGGATTTTTATCATGAATATTTTGCAATTATCATGGATCACTGTATTGATCAGAGTACATAGTTGATTATCATTACAATATTGCTCTTAGGATGTACAATGGTCTCCTAGTTCTGCTCACTTCACTTTGTATCAGCTCACATAAGCCTTCCCAGGTTTTTCTGAAACCATCTCCTTTGTTATTTCTTAAAGCACAATAGTGCTATATCACAATCATATACCATAACTTGCTCAGCCAACACCCAATTGATGAGCATCCCCACAGTTTCCTGTTTTTTGCCATCACAAAAAGAGCTGCTATGAAGATTTTTGTACAGATGGGTTCTTTTCCTTTTCTTGGATCTCCCTGAGGCATAAACTCAATAGCTGGTCAAAGAGCATGCACAGTGTCATAACCCTTTGGGATCATTCCAAGTTGTTCTCCAGCATGGCTGGACTAGTTCACAATAGCACCAAGAGTGCATTGGCATCCTTATTTTTCCACATCCCCTCCAGTATTTGTCATTTTCCTCTTCTGTCATGTTAGCCAATATGATAGCTATGAGGTGGTACCTGAGTTGTCATAAGTTGTATTTCTCTAATTATTAGTGATTTAGAGCATTTTGTATGACTATAGTTTTAATTTCTTCTTCTGAAATGCCTGTTCATATCTTTGAATTATATTTTCTTTTCTTGCTTTCTTTTTTGGGGGGAAAGGGGACACATAGCTTATGCAGAAATTTGTATGACTATACATATTTGTTATGGGTTTTGTTTTTCTTGCCTTTTCAATGAGTGAGGTAATAGGGGAAAGGAGGGAGAGAATTAAGAACTGAAAACAAAATAAAATTGAATGACAAAAGAAAGTTCCTTCTGGCTCTCACCCTATGATCCTATGACTGGTCTATTTCCATCTTTGTACCTTCATGTGCAGCAAATAATATAGTAACTACTAGATAAATGTTTGTTGAATTGGATAAATCTCAGTTCCTTGGGGTCAGAGATGCCAAAATGGAAAGCTGTTACAGAATAAGCTCTTGCTGTTATTACAGACTGTCATCCACAAGTTCTAGGATCAAGCCTCCTCCTGATATGAAGGGGACCCTGGGTTCTAGAAAGATAATCCAGTAGAACTTAAGCCCTGGCAAATTCTGCCATGCCTTTGAGTATGGCCCCGTTAATAGACCAAATCTGTTTTCTGGCTAACTATAGAGAGATGCATCACCTTGAGGCAGGCCACCTGGTGATGCATTTTTTTGGCTATGGAAATCCAAGAAACAAGTAGTTTAAAAAACAACTCTTAGTTCTGTTTTACCTCCTTTTGTTTCTTCAGTGATTATGGCAGAAGAGCCAGAAAGAAGGCAGAAGGCACTAAGATGAACAGTTTTTAGACAGCCAAGAAACTTTAACTTGATTATTGGTACTCTAAATATGAGATCCTTGTCCAATGACCAATGAATAGATAGATGTATTGTTGGAGGAGCTGAATCATATCAATCTTGACATTCTTGCTATAAACGAAATGCCATTCGGCAGCCCTCTAATAAAGCATCAAGTAAAATGTAAAATAGAGAGATGGATGCTCAAAAAAGGTATTCAACATTGTGATGAAAAAGATCAAACACAAAGAGAAGGCTGGAGAGGGATTCCCTGGAAATGGTGACATTTTCCCAGATGCCCCTATTTACAACGGGTGATACTGGGTCAATTAAATTATGCCCCAGAACACTGCAGAGCCTCCTGGAAGAGATCTGTATTCACTCGAAGACATTTGGCCTGACCATCTACATAGAAAAGACCAAGTGGATGAAGAATATCTACTGTCCAGGTTTTAACATACATTTGGGTGAACAGCCAATGTCTCCTATCAGAGACAGACAATACCAATGGACAATGAGGAGGGCCCAGAGTTGAACAGGAGAAGAAAGGAAGGCTGCATTACATTCAGGAAGCTTCCCAGCTACCCAAATACTCCATAAAAGCAAAGGTTCAACTTTTTAATAATAACATACTACTAGGGTCGCTAAATGTCAGTGAGATATGAAATACTACAACAATAATAACAACAACAATATATTAAAATTGACTCTCTCTGTCTCTGACACTCTCTCTCTCTCTCTCTCTCTCTCTGAAAGGGCGCCATTATACTGAGGTGAGGTGCGTTTGAATGTTGAGGAAAAGAAGACACGAGCAGCCAGAGAAGGTGATCATCAAGATAACAGACCACGTGGACCAGGAGGCCCACGAAGTGGGCTAGGTGGTGGAATAAGAGGGCCTCCCCGTGGAGGAATGTCCCAGAAACCAGGATTTGGAGCTGGAAGGGGCATTGGTCAACGTCAATGAATTCGGCACACAGATCTTCACATGATGGCACAAACCTTTGCTCCTGCAGTGTTGTGAATTTCAGCCTTGGATCTCTTGGAATGTGACCCTAGCCTATTATGTAGACTGCCTACGTTTGATACAATTTCAGGCCCATTTTTGTTTGTGTTAATGGCTTTTTTGTGTGTGCTGTTTTCATCCCCCACTGCCCCTCTAAGTCTTTGTCCCCAATTCCAGTTTCGTAGAACAATATTTTAGGAAAAGTCTATTTTAAAAGAAGAAAAACTGAAATTCCTTGCTCACCTCAAACATACTGACTAGTTTTTTTTTTTACAACAGCGGTTTTATCCCAAAGGACTGTATCTTTTGCTTATAACTGATATTGGAATAATTTTCCATGTGTTCCAAGAATCGGTCAGAAACCCAGAACTGGCAAAGATTTTGAGGGCAGAAAAAAACCCCAGTTGTTCAATGAGGGCCATGACTACTCTCTGGTTTGGAGTTGTTGCCACTGGAAAAATTGACAGTCACACTTTTCTCTGTGGCATGGTTAAAAAACAGAATAAAGGGTATACATAGAACTTTTTTTTGCTTTTGATATGTGATCACATAAAAATGAATTCTAAACTACTGTTTTTACCACTTGGAATTTTGGATTGTGGGATAGGTTTTAAATGTGTAGAATTCAACTCTTTAAAACACTTTTCCTGAATTTGTGGAAAAAATTTTTTATTGAAGTAGGGAGTTTTTTTCATGTTTTAGTTTGTATTTGTAAAAAAACAAAACAAAAAACCAGCAAAATTGTTGTGCCTTCTATTTATCTCTCATTCCAGTCTTGGCAAATTGTTTTAAAATAAATAAAAAATAAAAACATCTAGATTTGCTTTAAAAAAAAAAAAAAAAGAAAGAAAGAAAGAAAGGGCGCCATTGCCCCCTTCTGGACACTTTTAGTTTCCATTTAGATGTGAAGTGTCATTTTCCCCCTCTGCAATTCCTACCTGGTCAAAAAACCAAGGAAGAAAAATTTGAGAACTGTTCAGCATGTGTGTGTGCCATTGCATTGGATTGAGCTGAACTGATTTGGGAAAGGGAAAGTTAAATGAATAGCGCTGGGAAAAGCTGGGGAAGTAGGTAGGTATCACAAGCTCAAGTCTGGGTCTCTCCTCTCTTTTAAGAGAATAGGTCAGCTCCTTCATGACCCTTTCTCCCTTTCTCCTTAGGTTGCTTTTAAACACACACATCTGTTTTTTCCCTTAATACAACATAATGTCCTTGAGTGTAGTAACTGTTTCATTTTTGGTCTTTGCAGTCCCATCACCTGGCACCTAGTAGGTGTGTAATAAATGCTTATTGATTGATGCAAGAAGGAGGAGGAGAAAGGGGAGGAGGAGAAGAGGAGGAAGAGGAGGAAGAAAAGGAGGAAGAGGAGGAGGAGGAGGAGGAAGAGGAGGAGGAGGAGGCAGAAGAAGAGGAGGAGGAGGAGGAGGAGGAGGAGGAGAGGAGAAAGAAAAGAATGTGAATGAAATGTCTTTTAAAATACAAAAAAGAAGGCAGAAGGAAATTCAGAAGGGGGCACAGACAAGGTAAATTTCTTTACTATTATGTTAAATTAAATATGGCCTTTTAAAAGCTATGCAAAATGTAGATTGAAATTTTTCAAGTTTGTCAATATTTCAATTCATAATCAAGATTTTTTAAAAGAAAAAGAAAACCTCTAGCAAAAAGGAAAATCCTCAAGAACTGTAGAGGTGGAAGTAGGAAGGCTGAATTTTACCAGGAGAGAGAGACAGAGAGAGAGAGAGAGAGAGAGAGAGAGAGAGAGAGAGAGAGGAAAGTAACATGAGTACAATAGAGCATTGTGTGTCTACCCTGCTTACTTTTTAAAAAATCAACATTATCTCTGATTTGGTAGCATACCAAGAAAATCTTTACTTCTATTTTTAGGTATGCAAACTAAAAAGTACTTTATAAATACAAAGCATCATTATTATAGCAGGGACTAAAACAAATCTGTCTCCTCAATATATGAACAAGCATTTATTAAATACCTACTATGTGCCAGGGATGTGCTAGGTGCTGGGGCTACAAAGACAAAAATTAAACAGTCTTTAAGGAATTTATATTCTCTAGGGGGAGACTACATGTATGCATACATGTATGCAAGTGTGTTTATATAAAATAAACATAAGCTAAGTTTTGCAGGAAGGTACTGGCAGCTAGTAGATGGAGCACTGGGTCTGGAGTCAAGAAGACCTGGGTTCAAATGTGGACTTAGATACTCACTAGCTGTGTGACCCTGGGCAAGTCACTTAACCCTGTTTGCCTCAGTTTCCTCATCTGTAAAATGAGCTGGAGAAGGAAATGGCAAATACTCCAATATCTCTGCCAAGAAAACCCCAAATGGGGTCACAAAGAGTCAGATACAACTGAATGATAATAACAACAAGCAGCTAGAGGGATCAGGAAACACTACACATAGGAGGTGGCACTCGAACTGAGCTTTTAAACAAACTAGGGAACACAAGAGGAAAAGATTAGGAGGAAGTCCACTCTAGCCATGGGAGAAAGCCCGTACAAAGGCACTGATATGGAATGGGAGATGGAACGTCACGTGTGAGGAATTGCAAGGATGTTTTGGCTGGCTCGAAGACAGTAATGTACAATAAAGGTTGAGAAATTCTAATTGTTCCTGGAAACACTATTAGGATAGGTTGAATAGCCTTGTTTAAATGTCCCAAGGAAAAATGAGGAATACAGGGGCAATCAGTGAGATAGCAAAGTGTCTCCCCAGAACCCCTGAACCTGGGAAGAAAGGCTAACTTGAGTGGAAGATGGCACCCAGTTTCTGGCCAAGAAAGAGCAAATAGTCACAGTGAGCCTACATGAGGTTGAAGGCAGAGGTCGGCTTATGTATGCAAGGGGAGAATAGGCCTATAACCCCCAGGAGACCCGAAACCTATGTGGGATCTAAGGCTGCTGGGCTTTGTGCACAGGGAAGTTTAAGAATAATGAAGCTATATTTTTGAGCTATAAATGCACTTGGAGCTTTTCCCATAAGGGCCAGTCTTAGAAGGGGTGGGAGGGTCCCTATGAAAGGCAAACTGCGCCATCTGCTGGGGGCTGAGGAGAATGACAGAGTTGCAGAGAACTGGAGTGGGCCTGGGAGAAAAACCAAACCAAAACAAAAAGGACTTGCTAGGCAGAAGCTGTGAAGAATTGGAGGACAATATAATGGAAGGAGCACCACCTTATGGGGACCTGAGGAAAACTTCAGGAAGGAAGAAAAGTTCTGGAGATTAGCAACAAGGCACAGCAGCCTGTTTGAGAACAGTGGGATACAAGAACTTCGGGAGGGATAGAGTGGGAACAATAAAACAGTGGCTACGCAGACAAAGGAGCCACAGAAGGTAGCTGAGGAAGGGGCACAAATCGTAAGCACCCTACTCAGTCACTGTACAAGTTTTTATACGGAATGTTGTTCACTGTAAAGGAACTTCGTATAGGCCTAGATGTGAGTACTACTTGTTTCTGTTAACTCACAAATAAAACCATCATGTTTTGAGCCTTGTAAACCAGGGTGCTTGTAAGGGGAAATAGTGACTATTGTTAAGGGATGTCAAATTTTGCAACTTCCAGATGATCTAGATGGGGTCAATAGGTGGAAACAGTGAGAGGTCATCAAAGTATCCTTAGTCTTGTGCCAAAAGGAACCTCTGACGCAGGGGTTTTGTTGTTGTTTTGTTAATAAAGTGGGGTGTTTTTTTGCTATTTTTGTTAATAAAATCTTACAAACTGAAAATGATGATTATTCAATATATCTTGAATGGAAAATTCATTTTTCCACACACATAATGAGCTTGTATTTCAAGAATCATTAATACTTTGACCCAAATTTTCATCATTTTTAAACCACTCATGTGGAAACTGTCCCTGTGACACATCTTGCAACCCCTCCATGCTTTCTTTTTCTGTGCTTTTTCTTATCCATAAATTTCCATAAATTCTTTATAAGTAGCAAGCGACAGCCAGGATTTGAACCCTGGTACTTTGATTCCACCTCCAGGACTTTTTTCCATTGTACCATTCTGGCTGTATCACTGAAAGCACTCCTAAATTCTTCAAATACCATCTAGTCCAAATATCCTTCTGCTAATCCTGAACCATGTGCATTTTCTATGTGCAGCTATTGTTCAAGATAAACATACTGATGAAGTTTAAAACTGTAAGAAGCTTTAAGGGCAGAAGTTTGGGAGCATGGATAGAGTGATGGACTTGGATCATGAAGCCTTGGGTTCAAATCCTGCTTTATTAGCTATCTGCTTAACAAGGACCCTTAACAAGGCCCTCTCTGAGGTTGTTTCGTACTCTGTAGGATGGAAATCAAAAGTGGAATACTTATTTTACAGGGCTATTCTAAAAATCATGGGAGAGAGTACATGCAAAATGCCTTACAAACTTTAAGTAGCTATATGAACATATCAGTCATTGTGACTGAAAGAGGTCAACACTAAAATCATCTTTCTATGATAGATTACTCTTGCCGGGGAAAGAAATTCTCCAATCTTCTTAGTAATCTTGTGCTTCATAAAGCAAATGTCTCAATTTTGGTTTCCCTCCTAAATTTCTTTTTTTGATACTGTCCAAATATAATTGTACTATTTTGAAATGTACTTCTTTGGGACATGGCCTGAATGTATATGTATATATTTACCATTTTAATGTGCTTTTTTCAAGTAGGTCAATTCATTTCAGTTAAAATCTAAAGGGTAGGGTCAGGGAGAAAGATAGAAACACAAATAACTAAGCCTTGCTCGTAATAGGTCCTAATAAATTTTTGTTAAATTGAATTGAATTGAAGGAAGTCCTTCCAAAAAGAGAGGATAACAACACACTATTTTATTATTTTTCATCAATATAAGTTTGTTTGTTTTTTAACCCAAAGATGACTCTCTTCTTTAGCACTGATAATTTGCCTTTAAATACGTGTAAAATGAATCATGGAATAACATTAAGTTCTTTATCTGAGACTAGAAAGAAAGGATAAATATACCATCCTTAAATTATTGTAACCCAGGGCTCAAGCCTAGGCACTAGCGTAAGACTGTCTTCATTGGTGGAGAGAATGATTATGAGAGTTATTAAGTTATCTATCATTCTCTCTACCAATGAGGAGACAGGGGTGGAGATCATTCCACCAATGAGGCACATATTATGCAGATGCCTGGGCTTGAGCCTTAGGTCACACTATCATCAGTGCCTCATGGATTAATCCTCCACTCCCATCAACAATTAGGTGGCTTTGTTTTTTTTTGTTTTTTTTTTTTTTATTGAGCACCTAATGTACCTTTTATTAGAATCTTTCTCACAGAATGTTAGAGTAGAAAGACTACTTAGATGTCATCTAGTCCAATGGTGTCAAACTCCAATAGACACAAGGGCCAATAAACCATACATAAGGATCTCTGTGGGCCACATATTGACTTAGAAAACCATGTATTAATATGAGCTATGTTATACTGTATTTTTATTTATTTTGTTAAATATTTCCTGATTACATGTTAATCTGGTTTGGGCACACTCAGGAGTGTTGTGGGCCACATGCATCCCATAGGCCATGTTTGACATCTTTGATCTTGTCCAATCTTCTTATTTTACAAATGAGGAAACTGAGGCATGGCCTGTCTCACAAATAACAATGATTCCAATTCAAGTTTTCAGATTCCAAATCCAGCAACTCTTAGCACTACCCCATCCCTAGTACAATGGAAAGGTCACAGTAGATTTGAAGTGAGAGGTCCTGAATTTAAATCCCAGAAACTACTTCACCCAAGGGACTCAGTTCCTTCTTGGTAAAATAAGAGGTTGGATTGAATGGCCTTCAGTGGCCCTTCTAGATTTAAATCTACGCCCCTGTGAGCCAGTCTTACCCAAAGTTGCATAATTACTAAGTTGCCAAGTAGGAGACTAGAAACCAGTTTTCTGATACCAAATCTAGCAGTCTTCCCACTAAATTAAAGTTGGCCTGTCTGCTGGTGGGATTTGGAAGTCACATGGTGATGCTGAATGTGCTCTATAGTCTCTAAGAATGAATATATGTACAGATCCAAGACAATTGCACAGACAGGACATGAAGTTCCAAGGGGGTGACAAGTCTGTATTCTAGGCGCCACCACAAAGAAAAGGGGACCGAGGAAACTGGAGTCTTAGCTTTCAGGAATGACTATAAAAGCTGTCTACTGTATCTTTCAAATCCATATAAAAACACTACAAAAAGAATCTTTCATAATGTTGCTGTTTTACATGATAAAACCAACTGGGAACAGTCTTTAATTAGTGTTTTGAACTGCCTCCCATTTACATTAGAAACATCACCTTTTTCTAGCTTTTGTTCCCCAACCCCATTGATCTGCCAGTGCTTTGAAATCACTGGCAGGAATTCACTCGCATCAATGCTATTTTGAAAGAAAAGAAACCTCTTTCCGGCTCTCTGAATTAACTTTCCACTGGGCTCAAAACGTGGACCACCTTTCTGGTTGTTGCTTTTTTCCTCGGCATCGGTAATGTTCTGAGCAAAGCTCAGAACCTTCAAAGGTAGGAGGAGCTCTTATTAAGTAGCAAAGGAAACAGATGTGTATGAAATTAGGACTCCAGTTGTGGAGAATGAGATTTTGGTTTAGAGGAGTCTGAACAGTCAAAGAACTTAGAAGATTAGACCTCTAAGTTTTCATGGAAATTTACCAGTCCACTTAAAACAACCAGAGACGTTTCTTCCATTTAGTACATCGACTTTTCATTCTTTAGGAAAGAAGTTTTTATAGCAAAGAAATAGATGTATTTTTCCTTTTCTATCTTTCCTGTGTCAAGGCTTAAAACTTCATTCAAGGAAGCCTCAAATATATTCCTGGGCAAGATCAGCTACAGGAGATGTTTGGGTCACAAAAGCTTTCTGATTTAAGTCTCATGGGAAGCCAATTTGTTTCTACTTCTATTTAAAACTCTCCCAGCCCCCATTTCCTATCTTACTTAACTACAAATTTACCTCATCTATGCTAACGTTCCTGGCCCGTTTTAGTCTAACCTTACTCAAGATGCACAAAATCTGCCTCCCTTCCTCCTCCATGATCTCTTTACAGGTAATGATTTCCCGGGTCTCTCTGGGTCACTCAGACATGAGTCTCTCTCCTTTTCCAGCTCTCTACCCTTGGCCTTTTCTACTTGCAACAGACCACAGGGAATTCCCTTCTTACTCCTTTTCTTTCTCTTTTTCCTAGGTTATAATCCCCTCTGACTCCCAACTTGATCTCATTTCCTTGTTCCTGTCCCCCCCTCCCCTTCCTCTCCATCCCCCACTCAAAACGCTTTGCCTTGAGGAAGTATAACTTTAAAAAATCTCCTTTTTGGTTTCCCTAGTAATATTAATAAATATATAAATAATATAATAATAAATAAATAATAATATAATGACATAATAACATAAATAAATAATATGTAAGTAATAAAAAATAAATAATAAAATATAAATCATATTTCTCCAGCCTCTAGACTATGAGTTCTTTGAAGGCAGGGACTGTATTTTTGCCTGTCTTTAAATCTCCAGCACTTAACATAGTGCCTGGCACATTTTGTTGTTGTTATTCAGTCATTTCATTTGTGTCCAACTCTTTGTGACCCCACTTGGGGTTCTTGGCAAAGATACTTTGAGTAGTTTGTCATTTCCTTCTCTAGCTCATTTTATAGATGAGAATACTGAGGTAAATAGGGTTAGGTGACTTGCCCAGGGTCACACAGATAGTGTCTGAGGCCAGATTTGAACTCATGAAGATGAGTCTCTCTGACTCCAGGCTCAGCATTCTATCTAGTGTGCCACCTAGCTGCCCTGGCATGTAGCCTGACACATGGCAGGCGCTTAGTAAATGCTAATTGACTGACTGACTTACTGACTAAAGCCTTCTTCAGATTTTTCTCTTGGGAAAGTGCTAAAAACAAAAGCTAAGGCCTTCCTTTAAAATGAAGTAAGGGTGATAATCAAACTTCATATTTGTTTAGATGACTGCCCTCCCCACAGTTACCCAGAGTGATTGTTACTGACCCACCTGGGGACAATGTCTTCGTTTTTGAAATTCAAGGTGAAGATATTGACCACAGGAAGGAATTCTTACGGGAAAAGTGATCCATGAACTGAATGGTGAGTAATGTGGAATGTTAACCCAAAACCATATTTTAACATATTATGATCTTTTCCTTGTTCAGGATTCTTATAAATGTTACCTTAAAACACCTTGGGGCAGAGAATCATGTAGAAGCCGTGGGAGACTATGCCAGTTTGAATAGCTCTCTCCAAGCTAGAAATGACTTTGATATATATGTTCAAAATAAATAAATAAATTTATATTAAAATAAATAAAATTGTGTCTGGCAGACCTGAGCCTAAATGACAAAGTATATTATTAATATTAATTTGTTTTCAAGAAAAAATGTCAAGTTAAAATTAAAGTCATCTTACCAAAGAAGGGAGAGTTCTTCCATCAAATTGACACACAAGCTCCCAGGGTCTGTCTGACATTTTAAGGAAAAAGAAAACTTTCCTGGTTCAGAAAAAAAAACAGAATAATTTACCCTCCAAGAGTAAAGGACTCCACATACCCTCTGTGGCTTCCTCTCGCTGTGCTAAGGCTAACCACAGAATATGGCAGAAAGGGATAGGAACAGGACCTCCTTGAGGGATGAGAAACCCCAGATGAAATGAACATAACTGGCTGTAATTAGAGAAGGCTTCCTTCTCCTCAGAGCAGGAATTGATTTGGGAACTAAGAAGTAATTACACTACATGGGGGTGGCAGAGTGAAGGAGGGGTGCTGCAGAAGAGAGAGGAGAATGTCAGGGAGCCAGGGGTCTGACAGGCTGAGAGGCCAGCAAAGGGGGGAAAGAGGAGGGGAGGTCTGGGAATAGTGTACTGTTCTCTTATGCCAGTTAATTGATGTTTTCCCCAAAGAGAGGCAAGGGAATGTTGATAATGAGGACCTCTCTTCTCTTCAAGGAAAGAGAGGGAGAAAGTCTCAGTTGAAGAGATGGGAGATCATTTATGGGGGGTGGGGGGGAAAATGCTAGAGAATCATAGATGTCAGATGAAAAACTTTTTCCTGACACATCCGAGTTTCTCCTGTGTTTTTCTTCCTGATGCTACTTTGTTTTCAATTTTATGGATACTTTAAATGGCAAAAACTAACCAAAGACCCGGACAATGTATGTATTTCTACAAGCTTTTTCATAGTAGATGCTATTTATTGACTAAGAGCCATGTGTATGGAAATACACAAGGTATACATGGCACAAAAAGGCTTTTCATTGCCTAAGTGCTAAAAATAGGACTGCATGGTATGAGAAACAGAGTGGTTGAGGGGAGGGAAAATTGGCCTGAAAGTCAGGAGACTCTGTTCCCCTTCCTGGCTCAGGCAATCCCTATCTGCTTGATTTTAGGCAAATCACTTCACTCCCATGGGCCTCAGTGTCCTTATCTGCAAAATGAGGAGATTGAACTACAGGACTTTCAAGGTTCCTTCAGATCTGATTCTATGACCCTATGATCCTATGGGGTTAGATTTGGTAATGCCAATTGTTGTCTGTCCTTTGTTATCAAAGGGAATCATGACATCAGGAAGTTGATGCCATGACTTGCAAGTGAATTGGACTTAAGTGAGGGAGGGCTGTGCAAGGTCACCATCCTCACTTTCTCTTCTGGAGACATCTGGCAAGATATAGTTCAGAACGACTGGAGATGGCCCCGGATGCAGTGGGAGACTTCAGCCTTTTTTAGCTAAGGTCTTTCCCAGGTCTCAATTTGACTGAGGTAATATGAATGACCTCCCAACTGGAAATCCAATGGCTTCTTCTCCATCTTTCAGCAGTATCTGGTAGTGTTGACCACTTCCTCCTCCTTGATTTTTTTTTCCCTCCTTTGGATTCTACGACATTGCCCTGTCCTTGTTTTCCTTTTATCACTTTGACTGATTCTTCTCAGTCTCCTACTGTTCTTCCTCTTCTTCCTCTTTCCCCCTAAGTGTGGAAATCCTCAAAAGCTGTTAGGTCTCTTCACTCCCTATGTGCTCTCCTGGCAATCTCATCTACTCAGTTATCACCTCTACCCAGAGGACTCTCAAATCTCTATCTCCAGCCCTGGCTAATTTCCTGATCTTTCATTCTACGTATTTGCTAATACATATTGAGATATCTCACTAACAGCTCAAAATCAACCTGTCTAAACCTGAACTCAGGTTTGAACTCAGATGGCACAGTGGCTAGAGTGTAGGATTTGGAGTAAAGAAGACCTGAGTTCAAATCCTGCCTTAGACACATACTTTGTGACCCTGGGCAAGTTACCTAACCTCTGTGTGTCTCATTTCCTCATCTGTAAAATTGGTTTAATAATAACACTGGCCTCCAAGAGTAGTTATGAGGATCAAATGAGCTAATTTATGTAAAGAAGTGCTTTGAAAACCTTTGAAGTGTGTGCTAGATAAAGGCTAGCTATTATTATCCTGCATCCAAAGCCTGACTAACTTTCTCATTCTTAAATTTTCCGCTCCTGTTGATGAAGCCATCATCCTCCCAATCATTCAGGATCAAATATCAGGGTTGCTCTTGACTCTTTGCTCTCCCTCACTACCCTCCATAGCCAAACAGGTGCTAAGTCCTATTGATTCGATTTCTTGATTCTTCCTTACATCCAATCCCCTCCCCCACTGCCATAACTTTTGAATGACTAACTAAGCTGGAGGTGATGAGAAGACTCAGTGGGCCTGAGGATTGTTAATGACACAATTCTGTGGAGTATATACATTTATTATCCCTTGGAATATGTTTAGAAAATATCCCCAAATCATTTGCATTTGCTGTCATACATAAATATATATAGAGATATAGCTATAACTTCACAATATAAATAATTTGTACCATAAGTTTATTCATTGTTTTGGTTTATACTTTCGAATGGCTCTGAAAAAAGTGTGCCACATTCTCCTAGGCAAAGAAAAAAGGGTCTCTTCAGCCTTGGTTCTTTGGGTCATCCTCAGGATCACAGAGTCTTTGAGCTGGAAGGGACTTTGGAGACCATCTAGTCCAACCCATATATGACTCAGAATTTCCTCTTCAACGTTACAACAATAATTATTATAGCCTGAACCCCAAAGTCCATTGGCATGGGACTCTGTCTTCATCGGTGGAAATCAATGTCCCATACCTGCATGAGAGGTAGGGTGGAATTGGAGAGAATGAGAAAGAAGAGAGATCAGGTCCCTTCAGTCTCTTTGGGTTCTTTTAGTTTCCCCCATTGAGAGAGGAGACATGTGGAGATTGCAATATCTCTTCAGGGTCATAAAGGGAGAAGGACTCTGGGAAGGAGCTGACATGTAGAACTTCAATCATGTCCTTTTTCTCAGGTTGCTACAGTAGAGACTTTGGGAAATTTCCCCTTAGGCAACATTTGGGACTCTCTTGGTTGAACTACATTACTTCACTCCCAATGGGAGAGCTCCGTCAACCTGTATTATCTGGTATGTATTCTCCCATGTGTACTTTCTCTGATTCCTATTTTGCTATCAGCTTGGATAAATGGGTTTCTTTGCTATTTGCTAAGTGTGTTCATTGTAGAACTGGCATTTAATGGGAAAGGTCTCAAGTCTTGGATATAAAACTTGGGGCCTCCTTTCCTCATTAAAGAACAGCAATCGAAAGCTTAGCTTAAATCTTAAAATTACATATCCTAGACTAGTAATATTTAAGGGAACAGATAGATACAATTCCACCCTGGTACTCCTTCTTTCTGAGGAAAGCAGAGTAGGGCTCAGTTCTGGCTCCTGCTTCCCCTCCTAAGAGGAGTTCAAGTCTTTCTTGGAGAAGGGTGAAGGAAGTAGATGCTGAGAATGTCTATTTTTAAGTCCCTGTGAGCCGCGCCCCATGCTAAATAATATAATAATATAATGATAACAATATTTATATAGGGCTTTAAGGCTTGCAAAGCACTTTATATACATTATCTCATTTGGTCCTCACAACAATCCTTTAAGGTAGGTGGTATTGTTATCCTCATTTTACAGACAAAGAAACTGAATTTCAGAGAAGTTAAGTGACCTGCCCAATGTAACACAGCTGATAAGTGGGGCAGGATTCAAACTTGAGCCTTCTTGACTCCACGTCAACCTCTTTATTCACGACTATACCTGGATGCCAACAACCCCAACAAGGATCCTCTAGTCTTCCCTTGAAGACCTCTAGTGTGGTAATGTGTCATCTCCTGAGGCACCCCATTCTACATAGATAGATATAGATATAGATACGGATATGGCTACAGATACGGATAGAGATATATGTATGTGCGTGTGTGAGTGTATACACAAATGTATATATGTATGTATTCTATGATAGAGACCTTGCTATAACCCAGGTTATAGCAAGCATTGTTACAGGCTTAGGCACAGGTTACGGTGCCCAAGAGTTTTAAAAATCTATGCAAAGATTTATTTGGAGCCTTCAACTGAATGCTTTAAAAAAATATTCTCAACCCCTGGAGCACTGGATCAAGTACAAAGGATGGAGTGGCCATATGGCTGATCAGAGTGGCATCACCATAGTTTTCATAATACCTCTGCCTTTTGAATAGAATGGATAAAATTATAAAAACCAATTGGTTTTCCTGACAAGAAGCCAAAATGTTGGCTTTTTCAGTGGGAGGGGAGGGGAGGAGGTGGGGGGCAGGCAGTGGGTGAGAAAGCTAGACCTGCGATTTCATCGGTGTAGGGAGTGAGCGCCCTTAGCAAACCAGATTGATAATGTGTCAGAATGGGTACTGAGCTGGCCACAGAGACCAGAGGGCCTGAATTCAAGGCCAGGCTCTGACACATACAACCTGCTTGAGCATAGGCACATCTTTTAACCTTTCAATGCTCCGGGCAACCCTAAGACTATAAGGGGAGGAGCAATTGCCGATCTACATTGGTTTCATTGTAGTATATTTAAAAATGATACCTCTTGAGTTATTCTATTTGCAAAAAATAAAATAAAACGATTCACCCATAAACATCAGGCCTCAGTTTCCTCACCTGTAAAATAAGAGGATTAGACTAGATGATTTTTGATATCCTTTCTAGTTCTGATCTACAATGAATCCTTCTCTGGTTTTAAACAAACAAAAATAACAATACTATAACCATTAGCTTGCCTTACTGAAATCAGTCTGGTGTTTGAGTAACCAGAGGAGGGAGAAGGAAGGATAGTATAGTGAAAGAGACAGGAGTAGCTAGGTGGTGCAGTGGATAGAGCACCATCCCTGGAGTCAGGAGGACCTGAGTTCAAATCCAGCCCAATACTTACTAGCCGTGTGACCCTGGGCAAGTCACTTAACCCCAATAGTCTCAAAAAAAATGAAAGAGATAGGCATTTGAAATCAAAAAACTTAGGTTTGAATCCCAGCTCCACCATCAGTTAGCCCTGTGATCTTGGGAATGTCATTGGATTAAAACCTGAAAGGAATCTGGAAGATCACTTAGTCCAACTTTCTAATTTTAAAGGTGAGTAACTTGAAGACTTAAAAGAACAGAAATGACTTGCCCAAGGTCACACCAGCCCCAGTGTCCCTTCTAGGATGCTGTGTCAGCCACTTCATTTGGAAAAGGAGGAGCTTGGAGATAGATCTCTATGGCTTATTCCAACTCTGACTTTCTAGAATTCTGTAAGAAATAGCAAATGTATTTTTTTCCTGCATCAACCACAAATGTTTTACAACTCCTCCTCACTGGAAATACCTTTGGCTGGAAAATTTCTGCAGTCCTGTGGGCTCAGTAGAAGCTGCCCCATTTCTTTCACACAGCTTCCTAAGGATGGGTTTCTAGTAGAATACATCATAAATGTGGGGGAACATTCCAAAGAAGCCTGGTTGTTTGAATTGGAAATGTGTAGAATATTCACAGGACAGACTTCAACACTATCCCACAGACAATAAAAACAACCAGATTATGGTTTCACCTTGGGGTGGCTGTCCAAGTGACGATAATCATACTCAAAGACTGCATTTTCTCCTGGTTTTTTTTTAATGTTTTTATTTTTAGCCAGTAATGTGTTTGCAACCATTCCTCCATGGACACTGGGCACTTTATTTTCAGGTATGAAAAATAATCACTGCTCTATTTTCATGACCTTTTCTGCAGCTCTTTATTCCTCTAAAGGCACATGCAAATAAACACACCCAAAGTCTTTCCCTCTCTCTCCCTTTTCTTTAGGTTGACGCTTCCATGAAGAAGCCCAAACTAACACTATTTGGCAGTGGCTAAAGTTCTGCCTTTAGGATTCTTGTCACCTTAGAATATAAGAGTATGTGGAGGTCAGCATTAATTGAAATTGGGTATGACTTTATCATGTAGGGCGGCTACGTGGCACAGTGGATAGAGTTTGGGACCTGGAGTCAAGAAGTTCCATCCTTTCTGAGTTCAAATCTGGCCTCAGATACTTCCTAGCCATGTGACCCTGGGCAAGTCACTTTACCCTGTTTGCCTCAGTTTCCTTATCTGTAAAATGAGTTGGAGAAGGAAATGGAAAGTCACTCTAGTATTCTTGCCAACCCCAAATGTGGTCATGAAGAGTTGGACATGACTAAAAAACAGCTGAACAACAAATGACTTTCTTAGCCTGATGATGAAACATGCCTCATATCTCTTGGCAGAAAGAAGAGGTGGGCTAAAGATGCAGAATGAGACATATTTTCAGACACTAACAATACTCTGGGTTGTTTCGCTTGACAATAATTATTTGTTACAAGATGGGTTTCTGTGGTGGAGGTGAGATAGTGGGTGGTGAGAAAGATGGAAGAAAGAGAAAGAAAGAATGAAAGAACGAAAGAATGAAAGGAAGGAAGGAAGAAAGAAAGAAATAAGGAAAGGAAGAAAGAAGGAAAGGAAGAAAGAAAGAAGGAAAGGAAGAAGGAAAGGAAGGGAGGAAGGAAGAAAGAAAGAAAGAAAGAAAGAAAGAAAGAAAGAAAGAAAGAAAGAAAGAAAGAAAGATAAAAGGGAAAATATTTCAGAAATTGTAGCACTCCCTCTGAGCTACACTCCTGACTTATATTCACACTGATAAGGTTGGTCTTACTACCTTGCGTTCTAGGGTAACCCAGTAGTGACTATTCCTTTAACTATAATTACAGGTCCCCACCAGTGGGCTTCTTATCAGCAATCAACCAGTGGACAAAATTAGCTCTTAGCAAAGACATTTACAAAGATGGAATAGAAGGAACAGTAGTTATAAAATGTTCTTCTCATAAACCTGAAGTGCACTTTCCTACAAATTAGCATAGCATAATAGGAAGAGTGGTCTAAAACTTAAAAATATAATAATAGTAAGGGACATGTATGAAATACACATGTAGTAAAGACGACGCACAACTCCCAGTCTGATAAGAGTCCTCACACTGGGTTCCCAGGAGTTGTTCCTCTCCACAGTCCTGATCACCAGGGGTGAAGCAGCTTCCTCCTTCGGATGATTTTCTGTATCTCAGTCTATCTGGAGTATATGTCTTTGCTTCCTCAATTATGCCTTAAGCTCTCCTGAACTGTATGGGGGTATCTGCTTCTGGACAAGTTTCTGCTAGATGCTATGACTGATGGAGTCAGAGGAGGAGAAAGAAATCCTTGCTCTCCTCCTTTCATGTATCTCTTTTCTATCTTAACAGCCTCAAGCTCCTCAGGGCTTAGGTATTTAATGCTCCCAGAGATGTGTGTGGCTAATTGTTTTTCTATGCCAATTATATTTCTTGACTCAAAAGGGTATGATCCCAAATAAAAGGATCAAGCAATTGATACATCTTTACAATTACATTAACACTTGTAGTTACATCTGAATTTTCTGTGACTATATCATCTGATATGTGTGTGGGAAGCTCCTCCTTATTAAATATACAGAAAAAACCCCAAAAAGTTCAGAAGGGGACACAAATAGGGTAATTTTGTTACTACCATGTTAGATTTAGTATATGTTTTATTTTTTAAAAATATTTTTCCCCACTTACATGTCAAAAAAATTTTTAGCATTCATTTTTACAAGACTTCGAGTTCCAAATTTTTCTCCCTCCTTCCCTTCTTCTGAAAATGGTGGGCAGTTTGATATAGTTTATATATATAATATCATGTAAAAAATATTTCCATGTTTTAGAAAAAAACTGTATATAATGGAAGTTTAAGGATTCATATATAATCCTCTTTTTGTTCTTTGTATTTTCAAATGTTTGTTTATTGATGATTGAGTTAGTAATAAAAACATTTTTTTAAAATGCATAATTGGAGCCATTCCTAATTCTGCTTCCTCCAGCTCTTAAATTGTCCTTTATAATCCAGAATGGATGAAAGATTTTGAGAATAAAATTACAAAGTATGAAAGGAACTGCCACCCAAAATACAACTAGTCTGCATACTCTGAAAGAATTATGACCATTCCCCCACTGACTAGTCCTTTGTTCACATCTAGGCTTCTAGATGCAAAAAGAGGATCATATGTTTAGAACTAGAAGGAACCTTGGAGATTATCTAATCCTGTGGTCTTCAAATGGAGGCTACGGCCTGACCCCAAGGGATCTATAGCCTTATCCCCAAGCAAGGTATATGGGATCAACTAATCAGAAGGTGAAAGGATCTCATCCACCCTGCATATCCCCAACATAACCTTATCCCCTACTCCTTTCCTTCTCTCCACTGTGAAAACTGCTAAACTTTCCCCCTTCAGAGCCTATTGTGATTCCCCCAGAATAGGTATAATACATCCTCTATCCACCTGCTTATAGCAGTATCAGTGGATGTGCCATTGAGAACATTCTAACCCTACCCTCAAGCATGGCCACCTTCCACTTCTCAGATCAACTTGTAGCCACAACAGGTGCCTCTGTTGTAAGAGCCCCAATCCTCCCCTTTTCATTTTGAGTGAAGCAGAGTGAGTTGCAGATGTTTTGTAATACGCATATAACAAATACTATTGTGCTATAAGAAATGATGAGATGGTCAAAGGATATGAACAGGCAGTTTTCAGATGAAGAAATTAAAGCTATTTATAGCCATATGAAAAAATCACTATTGATTAGAGAAATACAAATCAAAATAGTTCTGAGGTACCACATCACACTTATCAGACTGACTAACACGACAAAACAGGAAAATTATAAATGCTGGAGAAGATGTGGGAAAATTGGAACACCACGATATTGTTGGCAGAGTTGTGAACTGATCTAACCATTTTGGAGAGCAATTTGGAACTATGCCCAAAGGACTATAAAAATGTGCACACCCTTTGACCCAGTAATACCATTTCTAGGGCTGTATCCTAAAGACATCATACAAGTGGAAAAAGGACCCACATGTATAAAATATTTATAGCAATTCTTTTTGTGGTGGCCAAGAATTGGAAATTGAGGGGATGCCCATCAATTGGGGAATGGCTAAACAAGTTGTGGTATATGAATGTACTGGAATACTATCACGCTATAAGAAATGATTAGTAGGTGGACTTCAGAAAAACCTGGAAAGACTTACATAAGCTGAAGCTGAGTGAAGTAAGCAGAACCAGGAGAACATTGTACACAGTTACTGCCACACTGTGCAGTGACTAACTTCAGTAGACTTAGCTCTTTTCAGCAATGCAAGGTTCTAAGACAACTCAAAAGGCTCATGGTAGAAAATGCATATACACATCCAGAGAAAGAACTATGGAGTCTGAATGCAGATTGAAACATATTATTTGCTCTCTCTGTCTCTCTGTCTCTGTCTCTCTCTTTGTTTTATTTTATTTGTTCTTTCTTGTGGTTCATCCCATTGGTTCTAATTCTTCTTTACAATATAACTAATATGAAAATATGTTTAATATGAATGTATATGTAGAGATTATATCAGATTGCATGCCGTCTTGGAGAAGGGGGAGGGAAAATTTAAAACTCAAAAGCTTGTGGAACTGAATGTTGAAAACTAAAAATTAAATAAATAAATAAAAGTGAAGAAATGATGGATGGATGGATTTCAGAAAAACCTAGAAAGACTTACATGAACTGATGCTGAGTGAAGCGAGCAGAACCAGGAGAACATTGTACACAGTAACAGCAATGTTGTGTGATGACCAACTTTGGTAGTCTTGGCTCTTTGCAGCAATACAATAATCTAAGACAATTCCAAAAGACTCTTGATGGAAAATGCTGTTGACAACCAGAGGAAGAACTATGGAGTCTAAATGCAAACTGAAGCGTACTATTTTCTCTTTTTTGTTTTTTTTTCTTTTTCGTGGTTTTCCCCTTTTGTTCTGATTCTTCTCTCACAACATGACTAATGTGGAAATATGTTTAATATAACCATACATGTATAGACTATGTCTGATTGAATGCTGCCTTCAGGAGGGGGTAGGGAAAATAGGGAGGGAGAAAACAATTTGGAACTCAAAATCCTGTAAAAGTGAATGCCGAAAACTAACTTTACATGTAATTGGTAAAGGTAAAATACTATTAGGTGGGGGAAAATAAAATAAAATAACATGTATATCACAAATCCCATTATATTATCTTTCCTCCAAAACCAACTCTTCTTCCAAACTTTCCTATTGCTCTCCAGGGCATTACCATCCTTCCAGTCACTCAAGTTCACAGCTTGGGTGATTACACCCTAATTCCTCACTTTCCCTCACTGATACATAGTTATTCAGCTGCCAATTCTTCATTTCTCTCTCCACAACATCTTTTGCATCAGTCCCACTCTCTCTGCTCACACAGCCGCCATCCTAGTTCAGTCTCTAGTCACCACTTGTAATAAGTTCCTCATTGGTCTCCCTGTATCAAGCTCTCACTGAACGATGCTCCACACCTCTCCTAAAGTGATCTTCCTAAAGCTGTGGTCTGGCTGTATCACTTCCTTATTCAGTAAACTCCAGTGGCTCTTTATAGCTCTCAGATAGAATATACCACCTTTTCGATGAAGTGTTTTCTGAGCCCCTCAACAGCTGTTGCTCTCCCTCTCAAACTACCTTATTTAACTGATTACTATTTACATTTATTCTGCATATACTTACAAATGTATTTCTTGTCTTCACTGTTAGAATATAAGCTCATTGAGAGTAGGAATCATTTCATTCGTTATTTTTGTAACCCTAGCACCCAGCACAATGCCTGGTCCATGACAGGCACTTAATAAATACCGATGGGCTGATGGATTAATTAATTGATCATCATCTTTAGCTCATCCTTTTAAAATTTATATTTTTGTGTTTTGCAATACATAATCATTAGTCCAGTATCATTAAATACACACAAATATAAAATAAATATTTATTTAATATATTTATTGTATATATTTTATTATGTATTTATGTATAAATGTATTTATTTATATAATGATGTATATATGGATGGTATAATATATTATTATAGATATATTATATATCTATACATATAATATATTATTATAGATAATAATATTTTTCTTTTTATTTATAAATATAAAATACACATATAAATGGACACATAAATAAAATGTATAAATTTATCAGTAAATATACATATATTTGTGATAAAAAAAATTTACTGATAGGATGTGTGATCAAAAAATTTTGGAGACCACTAATCTAATATAACACCTTAATTTCACAGATGAAGGAACTGGAACCCAAAAGAATCAAATCATTTGATCACACAATTCAGACAGATAGTGGACAACAGAACAATGATTTGAACCCAGGCTTAATAGGAAATACATTATTATGATGATCGTTGTTATTGTCCATAGAACTCAGAGGCCTAAGGAACAGGCGTAGTTGAGACAATAAATAACTTATCTCAACAGCTGCATTGGAACACATAGCAGCAGAAACCCTAGACTGAGCTAAATTAGAAAACAGGAAAAGTGAGGAACCTGAGCTGGATGCTGGGCCAGGGTGACAGCTCAGGTCACTTAGGGATGGAAAAGCTGTTGAAAACTTAACAGATCAGATTTGTGCTCTGAATAATCACAAGGTTAAAGGGATCAGAGGGAAAAATACCCCACCTAATCCTCAATTCACATCAGGTCTCAGCAGGGTTTATTAGTTCAGGGCCACCTGCTGTGTGACATTTGCAATCAGAAGGTTGGAAGCCTGATCCTTTGGAAATCTGTTCATTTAAATCTGATTGATGAGTAAAACAAAACCCCAGGCCATTGTATTTATATTTGGTCCTCAAATATTGCTCATCTCTCAATACATTGACCCAATGTGCATGGATCTCTTCTAATTATAAGACTTTTATTTGTAACCCACCTCCTCCACACCCCCACCCCACAGTGTGGGTCCTTGAAGGCTTTACTCAAATTCAAGGCTCATCAATTGAATGTAAACTCATTGAGAGCCGAAATTATTTTGTGTTTGTATTTCCAGGGACCAGCACAATGCCTAGAACATAGTAGGTGCTTAATCAATACTTATTGATTGATTTTCATTCAACATCTATGCCAAACTTTAGCTCACAAGTTCCCTTCCAATATATCTTTTTACTAGACCAAAGCAGAAGACATGCTAACCCAAAGTAAAGGTATTCCATTATTGGAGAGGTATTCTATTACTAGCAAAGGTATTCCATTACCAGAGAAAACTAGAAAGGTAAATATACTGGAATAATTGGAAGAGTCAATATAAGATGGTGTTTATATTCTAATAGGAGAAGAAACAAGTGTCTCAGCATCCTATTGTTTTCACAGGTCATTGGAGTAAAATAAAACAAACACGGGGCCTTTGGATAGTTTTGTTATGTTTTGATATTATTAAATGAAGAAAGAAAAGGGATTAAAAATAGAATACATTAGGGAAAATGGGGGGAAGAGGGGAAAGAACTTATTACTTCACATGGTTGCAAAGTAAATTGCAAGGCAATTATCAAGTCAGATCTCTTCCTCATCTATATACCTCTCTCTCCCCAAAAGACATAGAGACATATTCTTCTGTGTTACTGATAGGAAAGGGAACATGTGTGCAGCCTAGACAACTCATGTTCCTAGGGTTGTGTCCCATATGAAACACATTTCTATAGTCAAGTGTTGCTGTTTGCTGCTCCCTTAAAAAGTTGCTGGTATCACCTGTGGACCTGTTTTCTCTACTGAGCGCCAAGCTGCTCATATCATCTGCTGAGTCTCTTTCTCCTCTATGCTACCATCTGCTTGTTCTCTGTTGGGCTGATTCTCAGTCAAAGCTTCTGGGATCTCCTGAATTGTGGTTGCTTTGTTGACTCTTTTCTTCAGAGGAATGGTGGCAGCTCTTTGGAAAGGTAAGCCATAATGGACTTCTAGTCAAGATGGTGGAATGAATAGGAACAGAACCATCCAGTGCTCACTGATGTACTCCAGAAAAGACAAAACAAAAGAGATAGGACTGAATAATAATTAAGAAACAGAGAACATCTTGCATCATATGCCAAGATAAGCTCCAAGTGGGTACATGTCTTAGCTAGAAAGAGTGACATCATAAACGAATTAGAGGAGGAAAGGAGGAAACTACCTATCCAGATCTATGGATGGGTGAAGAGCAAATCACCAAATAAGAAAGGATCACAGAAAGTAAAATGGACAATTTTGATTTCTAAAATAAGAAAGTTATTGTATGAGCAAAATGGATGTGGCTAAAATGAGAAAAGAAGCAGGTAAATGGGGAAAAATCTTTGTATTAAGTTTCTCTGATAAAAATTCATTTCTAAGATAACTGATTCAAATTTATAAGAATAGTCATTCCCCAAATGATAAATGGTGAAAGGTATGAACAAGCAATTTGTCGAAGGAATATAAGTGATTAATAACCATATTAAAATGCTCTAAATCACTAATAATTAGAGATATGTACATTAAAATAACTCTTAGATTTCATCTCACACCCATCAGACTGGCAAAATGGACAAAAATGGAAAACAACAAATGTTTGGGGTCCTGTAGGTATATTAATAAAAATAAACCTAAATTAATATAAAAACAGGCACATTACTCTACTTTTGGAGCAGCTATGAACTAGTCCAGGTATTCTGGAAAGCAATTTGGAACTATGCCCCAAAGGTTATTAAATTGTTTGTACCCTTGGTCTATTAGCCCAAAGATATCAAAGAAAGAGGAAAAAACCCCATATTTATACAATATTTATATTTATACAAGCTTTTATTTTGTAGCAAAGAACTGGAAACTAAGGGTTTATCCATCAATGTGAGAATGGATAAACATGTTATGGCTTATGAATGTGATAGAATACTACTGTGCTGTAAGAAATTATGATGGGGGTGGTTTTAAAGACTTGCATTGAAGTCTTGAGAAGACTGAGAGAAATTGTATGAACTGATGCAAAGTGAAGTAGAACCATGTATCTAATAACACCAATTTTGTAAAAACTAACAACTTTGAAAGACTGAAGAACTTTGACCAATGCAATAACCAACCATGATTCCAGCAGACTCATAACGAAATATGTTACCTATCTCCTGACAAAGAGGTGATAGATTTAGAGTTCATATTTTTTTGGATATGGACATTTCAAGGATTTATTTTTCTTGACTATACATATTTATTATGAGGTTTTGTTTTCTTTTTCAAGGGGGGTGGGAGGTGGGAGGAAGAGAAGGTGGATTTACTTTAACTTTTTAAATAAACTTTAATTTAAAAAAAAAGACATAAAGACAGAAATTATAGTAATTACCTTCATTCAGCCTAGGTCAGCAAAAGGGGACACTCAAAAGCCCATAGGCAATAAGAAGGGAACCCAGCTAGAAAAATTAAAATTGAGGCAAGCGCATCACTGAGAGACCTTCCAGCTTTAACAACCTCCGAGTGTTTCAGCTGAGAGGTCCTATGAAGGTAAAGCATCCCCTGATCCAGGGTCCAGAAGGCCACAGTGCTGCTATGAGGAGGTCCCCATGGTAGAACAACAACTTTAGAGATCAAGATCCAGATGTAGGGATCAGAGCCACCAGAGCTGCAAGGCTTCTAACAAGAGGGCAATGGTCAATTCACATACCCTAAGGGCTCTGAGAGTTTACTGTAAACTGACATGAGCTGTCCTAAATGGCCTTGAAAAGTTCAATGTTCTGTACTTGGAAGATACTGGGAAGTCTCGGACCTATTAACACTTGATGCACTAACAGATACCAGCCAAAGGAAGAGCCCATGGAAGGACCCCAGATGATACACATAAGGAATGAACAAGAGCCCACCATTCTATTAGAATTTGTGGGGACAGTTGTCACCTGGCTTTTACAAAATGTCCCAATTCAGGGAGTAAATCTAGAAACACGAATAAACAGAAGAATAGATGATAAAGATATTATATTGGATACAAGTTTAGTAAAAGAGGGTGATGATAATAGCTCATATTTATATGGTCCTTATCATATTATGCTAAATACTTTACAATTATTATCTCATTTGAGCCTCACCACGGCCCTGGGAGGCAGGTGCTATTATTATTCCCGTTTGACAGATAAGGAAACTGAGGCAAACAATGGGTACACAGCTAGTAAGTATCTGGAGGTGGATTTGAACTCAAGTCTTCTTGACTCCAGGCCTGGAGATCTAACTCTGCACCACCTAGCTACCAAGTAATTTCATAGCAAACTATAGGCCGGCCCTCAAGAAAAGGTATGGTTTGGCCCACAAGATCTATTAGAATTCCTGGAAGAGATAATTCAAGAGATCAAAAGGATATTATAAATGAAATGAAAGCTCTAGAGGAAAGACTTAGAAGGAGAATAAAGTGTTTGTTACAGGAAATACAAAATCTTTCCAAGTAATATGTTGCCTACATACATACTTGAAGGAAATGCTAAATTTCAGTTAGAGGTTAGTGAAAATAAACGTAATTTAAGGCCAAGGTCTTCTACTGCATCCTGGGCCATTGCTAGTCATCTTAACTTCTGTCTTGCCACTGTCTCGCCACTCTCTAAGAGAGAGTGAGGCTGACAACTCTATACAACCCTGCCTCACTTAAATCCAATTCATGAGCAGGTCAAGACATTGCCTGTGATGTCATTGGTCCTCTTTGAGAACAAAGGAAATATAACAAAGACAATTTTTTCCCCATCCAGGTTCACATATCCCCTGAAATCTATCCATGGATTAAAAACCCCTGGACTAGATGACGCTGTGGCTACTGACCCACAGAATGACTCAAACCTGCCATGGCTTTGGAGAAGGCAGACACATAGGAGGGGAGTACTCCATTTGCTATCCTGGCATTGAATCATCAAAGAAAACTGGATAATAATTGGCATAGGAGAGACAGTGACTTGGTTTAAACTCCTCATATGAAAACCAGCAGAGTCTGCACTTTCGAAATGCCGCATTGGAAGAGAATGAATCCAAGACTGGTTAGTGGAGAGTAGACATTTTACTGGTACCCCTGGCTTTGTTTCTTGACATCAAAAGAGTGTTACTCTCAGCCTACTTTGAGTCCTATACTTTTTAACTGCTCAATTAATAGTTCCTCTGAGGAACTAGGAAATACTAGCTAAAAACCATTTACTGCATTTCCTTTGCAAGTTAGATGTGGTAACCCATCTAGACCACTGTAAACCAACAAAGCAAGGATTTTCCCTCTAGCTCACGGAGATCATGCTTTAAATGACAGGCTAGCCTCCAATGTAGCCTAATTATAAACCCTCTCCTACATCATTTAGGTAAGACTAAAGAATGAATTTGGCATCTGCTCAAAATAAAACATCAGAATGATTGGATCTTTTTCATTGAGAACTGCCACACACAGACATAAACATTGTTTGGTGTGATGGTGTAAAGCAGGTGAGTAATGTTTTGTAACCCTAGATATTGAATCCATGACACACTTTAGGGCAATAATTGTAAAGTGCTTAGCAGTGTCTGGCACCTAGTAAGTGCTATATAAATATTAGCTATTATTATTATTACTTATTATTGAACGTGGATAAAATAATTTAATCTTTTCTGCCTCAGTTTGTTGTTTAGTCGTTTTCAGTTATGTCTGGCTCTTCATGACCCCATTTGGGGTTTTCTTGGCAAAGATACTGGAGGTGTTTATCATTTCCTTCTCCAGCTCATTTTACAGATGAGGAACTGAGGCAAACAGGATTAAGTGACTTGTCCAAGGTCACATAGCTAGTAAGTGTCAGAGGCCAGATTTGAATTCAGAAAGATGAGTCTTCCTGACTCCAGGCTCAAGACTCTATCCACTGCACCATCTAGTTGCCTCAGTTTACCAGCCCACTAACAAGAGGATAATTTGCATGTGCAATTTAACCTTTCTCACAAGACTTCAGTGTCTTGTTCTAGTTATCTCAAGCAATTCTTTCCTGAAATTCTCAAAACAAAATGAACTCAATTCATTTTGATTTCTGCTATACATACCATCTCCCTAAAGTAATACGAAGTACAGAAAACTGTTGTTTTTGTTTACTCATTTTTAGTCATGTTCGACTCTGTGACCCTTTTTGGGGTTTTCTTGGCAAAGAAATTGGAGTCGTTTGCCATTTCCTTTTCCAGCTCATTTTACAGATGAGGAAACTGAGGTAAATAGGGTTAAGTGACTTCCTGGGGTCACACAGCTACTAAGTCTGAGGCCAGATTTCAACCAAGGTGTTCCTCCCTCCAGGCTCGGCACTCTACGCACTATGGCACCCCCAGGCAGATCTGTATCTTCTCTACAACTCATAGTCTTAAAGAGTTGTTCAGGGCACCGAGAGGTGACTTGCTCAGAGTCGCACAGACAGCATAGTATGTATCATCAAGTTATAAACCCCGTTCTTCGATCCCTGAGAGCAGAGATGGCTTCATTCTTTGCATTTGTACCACTGGCACCTAACACGGTGCTTAACACAAGACATGTATTTAATAAATGTCTGTAGACTGACTGATTGACTGCTGACTTTGAGGCCAGCATTCTTTCTCCGTTATGCTGTATTCCCTCCTAGCATACAGGTATTTGTTTGATAATTTTTAAAAAAAAAAATAACACTATGTCATGGCTCTGGAAAAGCTAGGCATCCACAGCCATTCGAGTCCTCAAGATGTACCAATGCCAAGTTAGGAAAATACAGAACGTACATTTGGAAAGAATTAGCCTTTCACCATAGTCCTGGGCTAGAAGGTGGCTTATAGTAAGCCTTCTCCAGGGGATTGAATTTTACATCCATTATTAGGATAGTTCTTTCATAGGTGCATTTAGCTTAGACTGGAGAGGCAGGAGAACACTGAGCTAGGCCCAGAACTGAGTAAGAGGAAGAGAGTGATCTGGACCACAGATGGGGAATTCTGCAGTGCTTTCAGTGATTCTGAGCGATGGCACAGATACCCCTGAAATAAAGAGAGAACCAGAGGGAGTCATTAAATATGTCAGAAGAATCCTCGGAGGAGAATTAACAGAATGACTAGACACAGCACCATAATATGAGGATGGATCCCAGTTTTCACTAGTGGAGAAAGAATCCACACTGGTGAGACCCCTGATCCATTAAAACATGTGCTGGCCTTTTTTTTTTACCTCCTCACTATGTCACTTCCCCTCTCTAGGTCTTCCTTCCTTCACCTATAAGACAGGTGGGTCGATCTAGATGATCTCTAGGGCCCATTCCAGCCCTAAGAGTTAGGATTTTAGCAGAGTTCTGTATTGCTCAGCAAAGAGACTTTCAAAACAAGTAGGGTTCTGAAATTCCATGGGCACCAAAGTGCCAATGAAAGCTTATTCCTTGAGAAGAGCACCACCTTTGCCTCCTGTTCAGTCTTGTCTGACTCTTTGTAACCCATTTTGGGGTTTTCTTGGCAGAGATACTGAATAAATGTTTTAGTATGATTTCTTTTGCCTTATCATTTAGTATTTTGTGTTTAACAATTAATGATGTGATAGAAATTGATTTTGTGTAAACAGAGAGCTCAAGAGCTATAGTGGCGCTCCTACGTTAGTGTTAGTGAGAGGATCCTAAGAGACAATTTTGAGTGGGAGTCATGTGGTAAAGGGTAGTTGAAGCCATGACTCCTCTTCCCGCCCCCCACCTCACCATGACTCCATGTTGCAAAAAACTCACAGACCTGCCTGGCCTCAGCCAGGGTGGAATGAATGACCCAACACAGAGAGAAATAAAGGAGGTATAAGTTCCATGTCATGGCCTAGATGGAGGAGGGTAGAAGGGTGAGTTACAACTGTATATCTTTGAATCTCTTTTAGGACCTAATAGAGTCCTCTGAACATAGTAGGCAATTAATAAACATTTATCAAATTGAACTTAAATTCAGCAAATAAATAACATTCTTGGGTTGGCAGTGCTCTGTCAAGCTTGGGAAGAATTATGATTGAATCACAAAACTTTCATAACCATATTGTTCTGAAATTATATTGCATTATTAACTGAAATAACTGTTTTTCCTTTAAATTCACCCTTCCTCAAAACTTCCTTATTTCTGTTGGAGAATCCACTATCGTTTCATTTCCCCAGGGTGATAAGTAGATGGTATTCCTTACTTGTCCTTTTCCTGTACCTTCTTTTCCCCAAACCAATTACTGTAATCACCAAGTCTGTTAATTTTCTCCAATTAGCACATCATCTACCCTGAGCTAGAAGGGACCTCGGAGACCACCTAGTCAATTCTAACTTTTTGAAAAGAAAAGTTTAAATGACTTGTCCAAGATCACAAGTTGTCATTGTCAGTCATAGGATTTGAACCTAGATATTCTGGCTCCAAGGGCAGCTAGGTTGCCCAGTGGATAGAGTGCTGGGCCTGGAGTGAGGAGGACTCATCTTCCTGTGTTCAAATCTGGCCTCAGACACTTGCTAGCTGTGTGACCCTGGGCCAGTCACTTAACCTTGTTTGCCTCAGTTTCCTCATCTGTAAAATGAGCTGGAGGAAAAAAATGGCAAACTGCTCTAATATCTCTGCCAAGGAAACCCCAAATGGAGTCATGAAGTGCCGTGCATGACTGAAAAATTACTGAACAACAAAATCCTGATTCCAAAGCCATACCATCCCATCTCTTTGTCCTGTTGATTCTGCCACAACTTTTTAATATGCCCATCTCTTCAGTCATATGACTATCACACTAGTTTAGACCCTTATCACCTGGACTATTAGAATCACCTCTAACTTGGTCTATCTATTTCCAGTTGTTCCTCTCTCCAATCCGTCCTTCATACAGCTGCCAAAATAATGTTCCTAAAGTACAAGTCTGCCCGTGTTACTACCACCTGGTTCACAGAAAATTCAGTGGCTCCCTCTTGCTTCTAGGATAAAAATAGAAGGTCTTTAGTCTGGCATTTAAAGGTCTTCACAATCTGGTTAACCTGCCTCTGCAAACTTATTTCATATTGTTCCTCTTCACACATTCTACGTTCCAGCCAAATTGTTTTCTAAACTTAACATTCCATTTCCATCCTCTGTATCTGCACATCATCTGCCATGCCTGGAAAGCACCATCTCTTTATCCTCATCTTTCAGCTTCCCTCTCTTCCCACAAGAAGACTCCATCTGTCAGGATCCCCATGCCAAGACCACCCCTCTCTTTTTACTATTAGGAGACACTCTGTTTTCCAGAGCTGAGGCCCAGCAAGCAGGCTGTACCCTGAGCTTGGCATAACAACAATCCTTTGCACTCACCCTCTGGGTGAATTCTGCTGCGGTAAAATCCCAGAATTATTTCACACCAGCCCCAAGCGGTTCTGAGCTTAGACAAGCACCGGTAGGAACCATGTTCTGGTCATGAAACCCTGCTATGAATCGAACTTGTCTCCTTGTTGCTGTTCCCCAGCATTGTCATGGCTATAACTACTGTGTAGCCACCGCTATATGTATCAAGTGGGTTTCCTCTTAAAGAAGGTCCCAACACACATGTCTAGTTTCCCTCCTCCAATGGAATAAAGAAAGCTTTTTGCTTATCACCACTGTTAGCTCTTTGGTTTTGTTTTATTTTATTTCATTTTTCAGAGTTAACTGTGATTGCGATAATCTCTGTGAGCTCTTTGGTCTTTTTAAAGTTAGCAGCTGTTAATATAGCCTCTGTGGCTCTTTGATCATTTATTTTGAGGGTTTGACACACCTACGAAGCCTTCCCTTTTCCCCTCAGGTGTTAGTTTCTCTGCCTCCATCAAATTACTTCATATTTCCTTACCTGTGTGCACATTGCGTCTTCCAAGTAGAATCTGCGCTCCTTGAGGGCAGGGATGGTCTCTTTTTTTTCTTTGTATCATTGCTCATTGTGTGCACTCAGACCACTGACTAGCAATCAATTAAAAATTAGTTTAATGCTTACTATTGCCAGGCATTAAGGATACAAATAAAAACACGAGAGAGTTCATGCCCTTAGGGAGGTGCCAGGGGTACACAGTATGTTCACAGATGAGTAAATACAGTTTACATATGAAATAAATACCCAATGATATGGAGGGAGCTGGCAAGCTGGAGGGGCAAAACTGGAAGCCTTAGAAAAAGCTTCTTAAAGGAGCTGGCACTTGAGCTGGATCTTGAGCAGAGCCAGGAGCGAATTAGACAAAAGATGAAAAGCAGACACGGTCAACAACTGCAACAACTTCAACCTGATGCATCCAAATGGGCCACTCATGCCAAAGGGTGGGAAAGAGGGGAAGGCGATTGACATCCATCTTTATTATTACTATTTCTTGCGAAAGTCAACGTAAAGCAGTTACACAAGGAAAAGGCCAAAACCCAACTTAACCAGAGAACATTTGATGTCTTTGCCAAGTAGCAAGAAATGGTAGCCAAGGGCAACACTTGTTTAGAATGAAAACTCATTTGTAAAAGATCATGAATCTTATAAAGCCTTGACTTATAAAGCCACGAAAAGCAGTAGAAACAAAAAGAAGTCTTCAGAGACTGTGGGGTGACATCCAAATGAGCCATTTCATCCCCAAAACATTCAGGGATGAAATTGGCGAGTCAACAAATAGATGTAAAATGGAACAAATTTGTCAAGGTTTCCGTAAGAACTATTTTCATCATCAATCGCAGAGAAACTGCTACATTTGGACTTGAACTTCTCAGTCCCCAAAATGTTGTGTGAAGAAATAGAAATGGCATCTAGGGAGATAAGTTAGGAAGAATGTCTGGACCAAACCAAGCATACACCGAGAGAATACTTGCTGGAGGAAACACAATCTTGAAAGAATTGAAGGTTAGCTTTAGAAGTTATCTTAAGTATCCCAAAAGAATGTGAAACAAAAGATCACATATAAAAGGAATACCCCCAAAACACAACTGGGAAAGTAATCGATAAATAGTGATCCATAATTTTACATCGTTTAAGAATCTTTAGGGGAACAATATGGGTATTCAGGGTATCATCAAGGAAATATGAGAAGGAAATAGACATTTATAAGCAATATTTCACACGAGGTCACACCTTTACAGTTACATGTTTGTCCACAAGTTATCTGTGATTACCAAAAAAAGCATTTTAGTTCGTATGGTGATACAACTTTAAATTCTCTCTTTCACTAAAGAATTTCTCATGCATATAATAAATATCATACAAGAGTCCTTGAGAAATGCAACCACAGGAGTAAAAAAAACCAAGAGACCTCTGGGTGGCTCTTCTGCAGGATAATGGAAGAGCATGGACAAGAATTGCTTAAGATGACAAGGTATGGACAGAGTTGGGAGCTACAGGAGGAAGTCCCAACAAGATCACAAACCCATGAAAGCATTCCCAGTACCTGGCACAGTATCTTAAACATAGTATATGCTAAATGCATGCTTGTTGAATTAAATAATGAAATTCTGCATGAATTGTATGAAAAAAATGAGAAGGCAACAAGCTTTGAAACTCTGAAGACTTAATGCTATCTCTGGGTACAATTCACGAGGATTTTCATAATGTCTTGAAAAACAAATTTGTTGAAAAAGAAGAGCTCTCAAATCTTTAATGTTAGAAAGAATCATGAAAACAGTCTGAATTATGAGGCCACGAGGTGGCGCAGAGGACACAGTGCTGCACTAGAGTCAAGAAGTCCTGAGTTTAAATCCCACCTCAGACACTTCCTAGCTATGAGACCCTGGGTAAGTCATTTAAACTTTGTTTGCCTTAGTTTCATCAATTGTAAAATAGAGATAATAGCAACACCTATCTCCCAGGATTGTTGTGAGGACCAAATGAGGTAATATTTGTAAAGTGTTCTGTACAGTGCCTGGTATAAAGTAGGTATTATGTAAATGCTTATTCCTCTTTCTAGGGGATTATCTGCTTAATCAACATGAAAGACCAGACCTTGACAAATGAGAATGTGGAAGAGTTTAGAAAATATGCGATAGCTTGCTAAAGTTCAGTTCATAAATCATTGGGATCTCGGCTCTCTTATGACAATTAAAGTTTAGTACTGTTCTCACTGGGAAAGATTCAAATGCTTATAATCACAGTATTCTTTCTTCTCCAAAGTCTGAAGCCCATAATATTATCATCCTAAATAAACCAGTCTTACACTGCAGTCCACTGTGTGATAGTTCTCAAAATGCTACGGTTAAATGAATTTGTCCACCTGGGTTTTTTTCGGTCATTTTAAAATACTTTATTGATGCCTTTTGTCTCTGCATCATAGTTATTTCCCACATTCTCCTGAAGATTGAAAACTCACTTGTGACAAAGGAAAACAATTTAGCAAAAGCATATGATACAGAGAAGCTATCTGATGTTGTATATAATATTCTATCCTAGTAGTCCCCCACCACCTGTGAGGGAGGAGATGTTTTTCATTGTCTCCTCTGTGCAATCATTGCTTTTTCCAGTCTTTAGAGTTCAACTTCCTTTTATGGTGAGTTTGAAATTTTCACTGAGGTAGTTACGTATGTTTTTGTCTTGGTTCTGCTTATTTTGATCTGCATCTGTTCATACGTGTTTTTTTCACATCTCTCTGAACAGATTCTTCCTTTCTTACTACACAATAATAATATCACATTATATTAATATACCTTAGGATTTTTTTAAGCCATTCCCTGGGGCAGCTAGGTGGTGCAGTGAGTAGAGCACCAGCCCTGGAGTCAGGAGGAACTGAGTTCAAAATTGCCTCAGACACTTGACACACTTACTAGCTGTGTGATCTTGGGCAAGTCACTTAACCCCAATTGCCCTGCCTCCCCCCTACAAAAAACAAAACAAATAAAAGCCATTCCCCAATCCTTTGACACCCTTTTTAGGTCTTTGCCACTACAAAGACTACTGCTATGGGATATATTTGATCTTTGTCTCTGTTTCCAACTTCATTGGAGTATTACACACAGGATTTTAAATGCCATTAAGCTCAGCCATGTTCTTAAGTGTTTTTCCAAGATGGATTAGAGAAACATCATATTGTAATGAAAAGAACACTAGGTTGGGTGTCAGAGGCTCTGCCTTCAAATCTTACCTTGGTTACTAACCACCTGTGTGACCTGGGATAAATCGCTTAACTTTTGCAGGCTTCAGCATCCTCAATCTATCAAGTGGAGGGATGAGTTTTTGTTGTAGTTAAGTCATTTTGCAGTCATGTATGACTCTCTGTGACCCTATTTGGGATTTTCTTGGCAAAGAAATGGGAGCAGTTCGTCATTTCCTTCTCCAGCTGATTTTATAGATGAGGAAACTGAGGCAAACAGGGTTAAGTGACTTGCCCAGGATGACTTAGCTAGTAAGGGTCTGAGGCCACATTTGCACTCATGAAGTTCAGTCTTCCTAAGTCAAGCCCCAGCACTCTATCCACCTAGCTGCCCCTTAGGGATGAGCTAAAAGGTCTCTAAGGTTCTTTCCAACTCTAAAGACTCTATACCTACCAAAGCTAAAAATGAGTTTTCTAAGATTAAAAAAAAAATCAAGGATCTTGTCTCTTGGACATTTTAAAAATGAGAATGAGTATTAGATTTGTAATAAATGTGATATGGCATTTAGAAATGAGGCATCACATGGAAAATTAAAACTGGCTCCATCAACTTATTTGTTTGATGATGCTATAAACCATTGACGAAGCAGACAGAATTAGCAGGAGGGTATCATTGATAGCAATTTAAATTTAAGCTCCAGAGCCCCAAGCAAAACTTTGTAAAGTAACCTTCATTCCTTACAGGCTTCCATTTGCAGAAATTCGCTTGGAGTGTCGCAGTTCTTTTGGGAGCTCCTTTGTCCATGTTATGTAATGGAGCCAGAGCACCTTGGTATGATTCTCACTCAGGGTCAAGCTGACACAAGGCATTTCTAAACACAGACTGTGCCTATAACAAGGAGATAAATAAGATGGGCCATGTCTAGCCCAGGGCAAGCACCACAAAATGTGACCTGGGTAAAGAACAGGAAAGGTTCCTTTAAATCAGCTTTTTAAAGATAAATCAATTGAACAGGAGATGGGATGGGAGACCTCTGAGAGACCTCATGACACTTGACCCCAGCCTGAAGGGAAAATTCAAGACCCTTGGACACCACTTCTAGGGAAGCCACCCCTGGAGAAGGGAGCAGGATAGCACTAGGCAGGGAAGGAAATCGCTGGGGATGTAGCTGTCAGGATAGTCAAGCAAAAAGCATTTATTAAGTACTTCCTATATATTAGGTACTATAAGTGCTGGGGATACAAAGAAAGGCAAAAAAAAATGGGGTTTGGGAGGGGACTGAAGGAAGAAATGTGCTGTATGGTAGTATTCTATTTTAACTATTCTTGTTAATTAAGGGCTAAGCTCGGCTTGTCTACCTGCTGAAACTGCTGCTGGGGCCCTTTAAATTTTAGTACAAACTGAGACCTGGGAAAAACCTTACTTTAGAAAGGCCAAGGTCACCCATTGCTTCCTGGGCCATCTCCAGCCATCTTGACTCGGTCTTGCCAATGGACTTTGATAACTCTGGAGGAGAGAGTGAGGCTGATGACTGTGCAAAGCTCTACCTCACTTAAATCCAGTACATTAATGAGTGAAGCCATCATCCCATGATGTCCTTGGTCCTTTCTGAGAACAAAGAATGAGCAACAACATCAAGGTATGTGTAGAGATAGACCACTTCTATCCAACCGTTGCTTATCCCACTATGAAGTTTGGACAATAGGCATTCATCAGCTTTGCTTTTCCTATATAGACAACTGCACAAAAAGGTTTTTGAGTAATTATATAGGGTTTATTTTGTGTTCTGGGTTACCATGCATAGAACGCTATGTACTGGGGTTCCTCCCCTTTGCCTCTTGCAACATGAGGTTAGGCTAGATTTCCCCTGAAAGGCTTTAATGCTATCCTGACACTTGATTGATCTGGAGCGGGGGATAAGGATCAAGCTGTGGCTGCACAGATATTCTTCTTGATCACCTAAGAACATAAAAAGGCCCACCCAAAAGGAGTCAAGGCCACAGGAATTTCCTCACACTGCCCTACTGAGCAGATGCATTTCATATGAAGGCCACAGTCCACTCCAAGCTAAGAGCTGGAATAGCTTAGTTGAATATACTTTCAATTTTAGGGATAAGTAAACCTCCTTTCATTAACTGTCAAATGACCTATGAGTGTCTTGTTTCATTCTAACACTAAGGGGATTGACCTCAGTCAGACCTGCCCCTGGCCAAAAGAATTCATTTTTTGGTGGTCAGGTTACTGGTCATGAATCTCTCCAAACTTAACTAAGTTAGACTTCCAAAAGCAAATACAGTAAGTCAAAGAGCCATACTCCAACTTTTTCCAGCATGGGAGAACCTACCAAAATTTGAACCCAGCTGACATAGTCTTCAAGAACAAAGGTTCCCTCCATGTCACAATGAGGGAACAGAATAGGGTTTTATGGAGGGCTTTGTATGTCTAGGAGGCCCTTAATAAATATTAATTTAATTTGAATGCAATCTATATCTATATGTAATTTTATTTTTCTTATGTACGTAACCTATCTTTAGAGTTGGATTTTAAATTCCTTAAAGCTCAGGAGAGTTAGATCCCACTTTTCATGACACTGCTAAAAATTACAGAGAAAAGTAAAATAGTGGAAAATGAATCTCTTTTTCCTGTGTACTTCATAACCCTTATATAACCTGCATTTATCCTCTCTTACCAGTAGCTTAGGGAAAGGCTAGCCAAAATGCTGGTTGAGTTTATGGGATAGTACAGAAAATAGTTGAATGAGGCCTGCCTCAGAGTGATTAGTTGTCTAAAACTGACAAATCAGTGGCTCAGATGAAAATGTAAGTCTCTTGTGATGAGGTACGAGATGTGTGTCACAGTGTCATCTTGAAAGAATTTGCTCAGGCTGTCTCCAAATCAAGTAAAGGCATTTATTCAGGGTTAAGCTGTTCTCCTTAGAGGAGGTAGGCCCAGCAGCTGCTGCCTACTAGACAAGGCTAGAGCTTATATAGAGGCAAAGTGCCTTCTTAACAGGAAGATGCAGTAACAAGGACAGGAAGGTGAGGTAATCAGGGACATGTGCACGAGGGGTGATGGTGTCAATATTCTGTGCGTGCTATTTCCTATCATTCAATCTGATCCCCCTCAAAGGGGAGGCTAAATCATAATGTAAAAGAGATGTTAATTAACCTTAAGGTCACTATTGTATATTGTGTACAGGGTAAAGTACAAGGCAAAGGATATAAGGTGTATATTTTGCATGCTCATAATAGGGAAGTCCCTTGGTCACTTATCAGCTAGGAGCTGGAGTGTAATTGGTTGGTTCAGGGCTTCAGGGGTCTTACCTGGACACAAGTTATTTTCAAGGGAATTTCTCATCATTTTGCACAAGCCCCCAGGTGAGTGGACTGGTGAAACCCTGTGTTGCAACAAGTGGGGACCTCTGGTCCCATTTTGTATCTCTAGCATCTATCAGAGTGAAGTCAATATGGCTACTGACTGATTATGATAGTCAAGAATCCACATAAATGAATATGAAAACATGAGAGAATTAAATGACTACTGTTTTAAAAGAATAAAATCCTCTTGAGTCCTGTCAGAATATGATATTAATCAAGTGTGAACCTCATCAGACCATTTGTTATTTGAATCTCATTTTTGGAGGACTGATTTGTACCATTCTCCAGGTATGTTTTCGTTGCAAAACAAGTTTAAATCAACAGTTTATTGTATTTATTTCTGCTCCATAGCAACAACTCAGGAGTTTCACGTCCTATTCTCTAATAAGTATTTTCCAAATCCTTTCTAATTTGCTTCATTTTTTGAACTTCATTTCTTCTCCCTACAGCTGATAATAGATACCATGTTAATATGCAGCTTTCTTAATGAACTCTTAAGTCAGATGAAAAGGAACTATTTTTCTTCATCTTGGGAATCTTTTCATCCAAAAGCTACATTTGACTAAGCACCATGAGGAGATACTTTCTTTTTACTAGGGTACACAACACAACCCGGCAGAATGGAGTCCAATTTTAAAAATCCACCCCAATGAATTCTGCACTGCTCTCAGGAGGTATTTGTTATTGTTCTTAAAAAAATAACTTAAACAACATCTAAAATGTTGTTATCCATGTAGGAGACAGGTAATATAATGGAAAGAGCCCCGAATTTGGAGATCTGAATTCCAATCTTGGTTTACCTATTTACAACCTACTCATGTGGCTTTGGGCATATTTTGGCCTCTCTGGATCTCAATCCTCATTTATAAAATGAAAGGGTTTAGATGATCTAAAGGTCTCTTTTAACTTTTAAAAATCCAATGATCTATAAAGTCTAAAGGGAAGTGGGAGCATTTGCTATTATCCACTGTAAAGACAGCCAAACCAGATAAGTCTTTCCAGGAGGTAGGAGTGGGAGATCAAAGCAATCAAACCCTGGGGAAGAATCGACAGACTGGAGACCTCCCACCTGACTTTCCACCTCACCCTCTGCAACAGGGAAGGAGATCAAAACAAGACAGCCCAAATTCCATTTGGCTACAGCTAAAAAATGTGGTCTGGGCTAGGGAAAACCCAGAGCTCCGGGCTTGGTGGGCCATGGACATCTTGCCTCATTGCATCTGCTCCAAAGTCCTCATCAGATCTTGAGTTCTCTCTCTTAAACAGCTGCCATCCTCCCCCAACCGCTCAACACACACACACACACACACACACACACACACACACACACACACCCCACCTCTTCATCACTCCAGTATCCCAACCCTAGCAAAGAAATTTCCTTATTCTTGCCTGGCTCAGTTTCTCTGGCTGGGTCCTTTGGAACTCTTATACTGAACTTGGATTGATATTAAGGGATCTGTCTGTCCATCGTGGCAATCCTGATCTTTCCCTGTTCTCGCTCAAATGCTCCAATAGCTCTTTCTATCAACAAGCATCTACTTATATGTAAATATATATACATATATATATATATATACTTATACACTATAGTGTATATGAGAGATGTTTATACCCCACCCCCACCAAAAAAAAAAGGGAGGTGGACAGTGGGCAGACCTGCTTGACTGCAGTGAAAGTTATATGTTGCGGGTGGGGGGTAATCAGAAGTAAAATTCAATAGGTGGTATGGGGCTTGATTATAGAAGATCAAGAAAATCAGACATTCAAAGGGATTGGACTTGACAGGGTTGGTGATAGGAAGCCAGTATAAAGTAGAGACCCAAGTCACTCAGAATCATAGAATCACCAAATTTGAAAGTTGGAAGGGACTAGCCCTAGCCCAACCTAAAGGAATCCATCTATGACATACCCAGCAAATGGTCATACAGCCCCTGCTTGAAGAGGGTCAGGGGACTCTACAACCCATTCCATTTCTCGACAATTCTAATAGAAGTTTTCTCCCGACATGAAGCTTAAATTTCCCCTTTATACAATTTCTACCTACTGCTCGTGCTTTTGCCATATGGGACTAAATAGAACAAACCTAATCCTCCCCCCTCGTCCAAAGAATAGCATTTCAAATACCTGAATAGGACTCAGCTTCCCTGAGTCTTCTCTTCCCCAAGTTACACATCAGCAGATCCTCATGTTACACAGATTCGAGACCCATTATCATGCTTGTTTCCCTTCTCCGGACACTGTCCACCTTATCCATGTCCTTCTTAATCTGTGATGCCCAGAACAGAACACAATACTCAAGTTGAGATCTGATATGGGCAGAGTACAGTGGGACCAACATCTCATTCCTAGAAGCTATGCCAATCATTCTTGTTGTTTGTTTTTTAAATTCCACTCATTATTCCTTCTTTTTTTAAAAATTTCACTCCACTGGAATATTTCAGCCACATCATCGCTGAATCCGAGTCATCTATTATTCCCCCATAGCCAGATTTGAGAGGCAGTGCAATATATAGATATAAAGAAATATAAATATAGAATGCTAGACTTGGAATCAGCAAGATTCATGTTCAGGCCTGCTTCTGTAATCATGGACAGACTGATTAGTCTCTTAAATGTTTCCTTGTCTTTAAAATCAGGATAATTATGCAAGGGCTTGCCTCCCAAGAGTATTGAGAGGATGAAATAAGAATGTATGTAAAACCTTATATACATACATATATACACACATACTACTTAATGTATGTAAAACTTGGCTAAACCTTAAAGTCTTGTGTTATAATTGTTGGTTATTATTATTATACTGCTATCCCTTAAGAAGATAATAAAGTATGCTGAAAAACTTAAAAGTGCCATAAAGATTCTCAGCTATTATTAAAGACTAGAACCTTGAAGTTAGAGACATACAGGACAGAGAACAATGTTTTGAAAGCTATACTTATTTCTGAGAGATATGTATCTGAGAGGCCCCAAGGAGAAGCATTTCTCAAATGTCCTTGATGATGAACTGGGAATTGTCTGTAGACGCCCTGGGAATTTGGGAACCTCAAGATAGGGAAAGGTCAGATTGCAAAGGTGACATTTGGAATAAATTGCTATATTAATTAGGTGTTCTTTTCTTTAGGTTTTATTCTCCCTATTTGTCTAAAACTTTCGAATATTTCAAATCTGAGTGACTGAGTTTGAATTCTGGCCCTGACACTGACACTGACTCTGCCTATACAGCCTTGAACAATTACCTGGGCCTATTAATTACCTGGGCCTCAGTCTCCTCACTTGTAAAATGAGATGGTTGGCTTCAAAGGTCTCTTTCAGCTCTATAATCTACAATCCCTATGCAAACTGAATCATCAGGATTATCCATTTAGTCACTTAACTAACACTTGTTACACACTATTTCTATGCAAAGTCCTGGGCCAGATTCTGAGAAGGATCTAGAAGTAAGTAAAACCCAAGCCTTGGCCTTAAGAAGCTGGCACTCCTGCAGGGAAGACAGAGAAGACAGTGCGGTTCCATGGGAACAGTGCTAGCTCTGGAAGTCACTGGGTTTGTATTCTAATGCTGGCTCTATCAGTTACTGGTTTTTTTTTTGGCCCCAGGCCAGTCATGTAACCTCATAAGCCTTGGTCTCTGTAAAAGAGAGAGGGTAGGCCTAGATGACTTCTTCAGTTCTCTGAGGATGAGTATGACTCTGAGAATGCAATAACAGTAATGCAAAGTAGCGTATTAGAAGTGCACGCACGTTTGAGGTACAACATAGATGCTGGAAGAGTTCAAAGGAATGGCTTCAAAGAGATGATCTGGGAAGGCTTCACAGAGGAGGTAGCATTCTGGCTTAGGCTTGAAGGCCAAGGATGGCTAGGATTTTCACAGGTAAAGGTGGGGGTAGGGAGCAAGGAGTGGTAGAAAAGCCAGGAGCATATTTAGTGGTCTCATTTAGTTGGAACATATAGTACATAATATGAAATAAGGCTAGAAAGAGGGGCAGCTAGGTAACTCAGGGAATAGATCACCAGCTCTGGAGTCAGAAGGACCTGAGTTCACATCCAGCCTCAGACACTTACCAGCTGTGTGACCCTGGACAAGTCACTTAACCTCACTGCTTCCAAAAAGAAAGAAAGAAGGTTAGAAAGATATCAATAAATTATAGGATTTGTACTTTATTTGATAGGCAGTGAGGAAATATTGGGGCAACCAGTATAAAATGTGGATAAAATGCTAAGCTTATAATCAGGAAGACTCATCTTGCTGAGTTCAAATCTGGCCTCAGACACTTACTAGCTGTGTGACCTTGGGCAGGTCATTTAACCCTCTTTGCCTCAGTTTTCTCATCTGCAGAATGAGCTGGAGAAGGAAATGGCAAATCACTCCAGGATCTTTGCCAAGAAAACCTGAAATGGGGTCACAAAAAGTTGGTCATGACAGAAAAATGACTAAACTGAGGAAATATTAAAGGTTTGATTTCGATTGGAGCACATCCTGTGTACCCCTGGCCAAGTCATTTAACTTCCCAATGCTCTCCTGTAATCTTCCAACTCGCAGAAGAGATACTGATCTGCCTTGATAAGAGGAGTTTCCTACATCAATGGAATCATAGATCCAAATGGGGAGGGGGGGGGGATTGGGGTCTATGCTTAAGGAAGATGAGTCTAGAAGCCCTATGTACAATGGACTGGAAAGAAGAGGAAGGATGGGGAACTAGTGTTTAGAAGCCTATTGCAATAGTGCTGGTGACAGATAATGAAGGCACAAATTAGAGTAATGGGGTAAGACTGTGGAGGAGGGGATGAGTGGGCATGAGAGATATTTTGAAAGGAACTCACAGGACTTACTGACTAGATACAGGAGCAATGAAAGAGGAGGTTTTGAGTTGGAATAACTCAGAGAATAGTAGTTCCATGAACAAAAAAGGAAAAATTCCAAGGAGGAGCAGGTACATGTGTAGGGGACATTACTTGGTGGTTGAAGCTAAAGTATGGAGCCTGGGGCTGTGGTAGGAGTGATTACCTACAGCAGTGAGTTGTCAGGCAATGGGAATGACTCCCAAATATGGATTTGGAAGCCATCCACATAGAGGCAATATTTGAAACCATGGGAATTCATGATACTGCCAAGAGAAAAGGTATGAAGAGAGAAGAGAGCTAAGGAGAGAATCTTGGGTTTATTGCCTACATTAAGGCGGCAGAGGAGGAAGAGGGTTTATATGAAGAGGTTAAGAAGGATCTATCAGAGGAAGGAAAAGAATGAGGAGAATGCAGTGCCATGTGAGTTAAGAGGGGAAAGAATGAATATGGTGTTAATCAAACTGCATTGAAGGAAAGAGTCAGCATAGAACAGTGGAAGTTGTATCTCTCAATACCTGTGTGACCTTAAGCCAGTCACTTCTAAATCTGGGCTTTAGTTTCCTCTTTTGTAAAATGAGGGGCAGGGCTAGGGCAGGGTGGTTGGACTAAACAGTCTGTGAGATCTATTGTAACGTTAAGTCTATGGTCCCATGATTTGTCAGTGACTTAGGGAGATCATTGGTGATTTAGGGAGAAGTGTCAGTAGAGTGGTGAAGATGGGGACCATATTTCTTCTAATCTCTAACCCAAGATCATGTTCCACAGTGTCATGCATCCTTCCAGTGGTTCTTCAACAAATTCTTCTCGATTATAAGAAGAGACTGCTAGGGAGGACTTAAATTCACTCATTCAAAAGCACAAATAAGCAATATTGTTGGTTTGCAGTCTTGGTTCATCCTTTAAAACCTCATTGATGATACCAGAACTCTAAGCGATAGCAATCTATCCTTTTTCCAACTCATTTTTGCTGTTACTGTACCATGTAAGAAGGAACTCATTATATAGTAGTAGTATCAAGCTCACAGCCAGTGGGCCCTAAGCCCAAACCAACTTAAAATGTAGGAAATGTTTAACAAAAATAAACAATATAATATACATGATGTTAATTTGTGGTTTTCTGAGTCATTATCTGCCAGCCAGATTTCTATTTGAGTTTGACACCACCAAAATACTTTACTCATTCACAGAATAAACCATGCTAGAAATCCTTTGACATATGGAATAAACAATATGAATTCATTCAAATCTGGCCTCAGATATTTACTAGCTGTGTGACCCTGGGCAAGTCGTTTGATCCTGTTTGCCTCGAGTTTCCTCATCTGTAAAATGAGCTGGAGGAGGAAATGGCAAACCACTCCAGCATATCTGCCAAGAAAACCCCAAATGGGATCACAAAGAGTCAGACACAGCTGAAATGACCAAACAACAAAATCTTGAAAATGCACTGACATGCATGAATTCAGCAAGCCTTGATACCCAGGCAGTAGGGTTGTGATTGTCATGGTGACTCACAGACACTATGCCAATACTAATTCTCTCTGCAAAGAGCCAGATTCAGGTAGTATTAAGAGGATTCATTGACAGATGGATAAAAGTTGTGATTTCATTATAGGTGACTCTACTGTAGTTCAATCTTGACTAAGAAATGGGTTTTTGTTACATCATTATGGGTGTTTGGACTGTCTTGAGATTGGTAATCAGATAGTACTGGTTGTTTTCCCCTCAAACAGCAATAATAAGTGAAATTTAATTGACATAAATGGAAAGTCTCGCATGTATGTAACCAACTACACAAGTGAAGCAGTTATTTTTAAATATGTGGGGGTTTTAGTGGACTATCCATGAATCAAGAGTGTGTTTCAGAAGCCCAACAAGTTAACTTGTTCTTGGGTTGCTGAAATGACGGCAGCAGAATGACAGAGCCGGGTCCTTCTGCACTCTACTGTAGTCAGCTAATGTTCTCTCTTCCTCCCTTCTCTAAATGTCGGATTTATCTTCTTAGCAAAGCTTCTGACTATGGAACAAATGAATGAAAAAGCATTGAAGTGTCTACTATATGCCAGACAAAGCTAAGTGCTGGGATACAAACACAAAAGTGAGACAGTCTCAGCCCTCAAGCAATTTACATTCTAATAGATCACTAGAATGCACCCTCTTTGGAATATGCTATTAGAATACACTACTAAAACCATGTCCCTTCCCTGCTCAAGAAAAAATTTAGTAGCACCTCATTGCCCATTGAATAAAATATTGAATAAACTAATGATGCTAACATGCAAGGCCACAATGTGGCTCCAGCCCAACTTTCCAGCCAGTCTCACACGTACCAACTCATGTGCTCTAGATTCCTGACAAATTGGGCTATTCTCCACCTCTGTTCTCATTCTTCCCCTTTGCACATACTCATCATCTTCTAGGCCTGGAATGGACTATGGGACACTATCTGCTCACTGAAATCCTTTAATTCTGCTCACTGAAATCTTGCCCTTCCTTCCAGATTAATAAAAGGTCTCACTTCCTCCATTAAACCTTCCTGATCCCCTCAGCTGGAAATGATTTCCCACTGATCAAGTTTTTCATAATACTTCAGCATTTTGGGGAGCCTCTCCTATGGACTTATATTCTAATTTGTGCTATTTAGATTGTTACATCATTTATGTTTTTCATAGTGTATGCATGTATACACTTCAAAATACAGCTTATGTCAAGGACCACTTCCTTCAGGAGGTCTCTTCTGATGTCCTCAGCTATTAGGACCTCTCCAAAAAAAAGAATCATTTTGTATCTTTTAGATACACACATCTGTCTCTGTGTGCATGTGTGGATTTTGTATGTACTTTTTGTGTGTTGTTTTCCTTCTAAGGAATGTAAGCTTCTTGAAGTGAGGGACTGTTTTTGTCTTTGTATTCCTGGAGCCTAGGACAGAGTTTACACAGAGTAGCCACTTAATAAATGCTTGTTGATAGTTGATTTGAACATTCCTGTGGTTAATCCCTCCACTTGATGAGATCAAGGCTATGTACATATTAATAAGCTGTCTTCACTTGTGGCTATGACTGGAAAAAAAATCATCACCTGGCAGAAAACCTTCTAGTGGCAAGCCTCCTCAGTCTTAGTGAGGCTTTTCATCAGGCAATAAACAAAAAAATACATGGCCAGGTTCTCTTCTTTCGCTTTGATTTTCAATATGTCCTCTTATCCACTTGGTCTTTTCCTGCTGCCTAAAAGATGCCTAGTACTCCTTTAACCTTAAAAAAAAAATAAAAACAAACAAACCAACCCAAGAAAAGCCCTTTCACTTGACCCTGTCATCTCTAGAAAATATTATCCCATAGCTCTCTCTTGCTTTTACAGTCAAACTCTTGGGGAAAATCACATAAGTCATCTAAGCACTAATTTTTTCACTTCACTTCTTAATTCCGTTCAGTATAGATTCTGATTCCCGTACTCACCTGAAACTGCTGTCTCCAAAGCTGCAAAGGATCACCTAACTGCTAAATCTCAGGTCTTTTTCCAATATTCTCCCTATTTGACCTCCCTCTGTCAACCCACCTCTTTCTTCCCTTGGCTTCCATGACACTGCTCTATCTTGATTCTTCTACCTGTCCGACAATCATCTCTGCTGGGTCATCATGTATTTCCAACCCACTAAATGCGGGTGTTCCCTAAGACTCTGTCCTGAACTCTCTATTTTCTCTATACTGTGTTGGTAATCTCAACAGCTTCCATGGGATCAATTATCACCACTCAAAAGAGAACTTACAAAACTTTATATCTGGCCCTAATCTTATGGGAACTCTAATCTCACATTGGCGACTGCCTGCTGGACATCTTTATTTTGGATGTTCTATCTTTATTTGGATATCATATCATTCTAAGCTCATCATGTTCAAAATGACTTATAATGAATTCATTATCTTCTGAATTTATCCATACTTCAAACTTCCCTATTTCTATTGTTCGTGTCATTCCTTATACTGTTATAAATTCTATAATTATAGTTCCGAATTCTCTTTCTCCTTCCAGCCAACCTTCCCCACCCATTGAGAAGGCAAGCAATATGATACCAATTATACATATGAAGTCATGTAAAACATATTTTTATAATTATACTTTATTTAACTAGATCATATATTCTATGAGGTCTAAGACTTCGTCTAAGTTTTGCATTTCCCTCATCGTCTAACAGTGTGTTCTGCAAAAAGCAGGCACTTGTTTGTTGCATTTCAATGAATTCATTAACCTTTGGCTTCCTTTAGGAATAGACAGATGATCATTGCTAAGGTTCCCTCCAGTGCTAACATTCTATGATTAGAAGGCTTTAAGTCTGAATCACAAGATTGTAGATCTTGATAGTTACTGATTTATCAAGGCTTTCAAATCCAACTCCCTTTCCCTCCCTTCTCTCCTAATTTTGCAGATGAGGAAACTGAAGCATAGAAAAGTTAAGTTACTTGCTCAGGGTCACATAACTAGCAAATGTCTGTGGTGGGATTTTAACCCCCATCCTCCTGTCTCTAGGTGCAATGGCTTAGCCCCTATAATATGAAAAAGTTGGTGAAAGGGAAGGTTTTGGGAGAAAGGTGAGGTTAGGTTTGGACTTGCTGTTTTTGAAGTGCCAATGGGACATCCAAGTGAAGATGTCCAGTAGGAAGTGAGAAATAACTGATCAAATTTCAAAACTGGAATATATGAATCAATTAAGTATTATTTAAAAACCTACTATATATTTAGCACAGTGCTATGTATAGTACGGGCCCTGCCTTCAACAAACCAAGAACCTAGTGGAGGAGCCAGCAACTAAAACAATAATAATGTTTTTTTAATTAAGATTTTTTATTTTTAGTTTACAACACTCAGTTCCGCATGATTTTGAGTTCCAGATTTTCTTCCCCACCCCCTCCCTGAGATGGCATGGAAACCAACACATCTTCTTCATATAACTTCGCATTAAACTTACTTACACAATAGCCAAGTTGTAAAGAAAAATTATGACCAATGGAATGAATCAGGAGAAAGAAGAAACAAAACCAGAAAAATAAAAACAATAACAAAAGAGGAGAAAAAAAACAAAAGAAGAAAAAAAAGGATGCAGATAGCTCTCCATCATGAGTCCTTTGGAGAACAATAATAATGTTAATCTAGCTTTATAAAGTTACATGATCTCTCATGATGGAAAACGTTATTCACATCCAGAGAAAGAATTGATGGAGTCTGAATGAAGATCGAAGCATGCTATTTTCACTTTATTTTTTTTCTCCTTTCTATCTGTTTCTTCTTTCACAACATGACTAATATATGGAAATATGTTTTACATGATTACGCATATAGAATTTATATTAAATTGCTTACTGTCTGGGGGGCAGATGAGAGAGTGAGGAAGGAAATTTAGCACTCAAAAAAAGTTTAAATGAAATGTCAAAACTTGTCTTTACATGTAACTGGAAAAAATAAAATACTATTTAAAAAATATATTGATGCCTTTAAAGAAAAGTTTGTAGTCCCATGTGATCCTCATAACAATTCTTCAAGGTAGGCAGTGCAAATGTGATTATTCAAAGGAAAGCAGCCTAAAAATCAAGAGTTCTGGAGACCAGACTGAAGGAACTGGGGATGCTTAATCTGAAGAAAAGAAAACTTGGTGGTGGTGTTGGGATGGGATCACTGTCTCTGACTATCTGAAAGTCTAACATGTAGATGAATTAAGCTTATTCTACGTTGAGAATTCTTCTATTGCTTTAAAAAAAATCAGTCATGAAGCAGGTTGACAAAACCAAGGTGGGTCACCTGGTTGGGTGAGCACAAGCAGTTGACAGTAAGCAGTAAGCAGGCTTCCTTCTTTCAGTGACTTTTGTAAATTGGAATTCTCTCTCTCTCTCTCTCTCTCTCTCTCTCTCTCTCTCTCTCTCTCTCACACACACACACACACACACACACACACACACACACACACACACACACAAATTGAGTTGGTAAAATTAAATTCCATTTCTATAAACTAATGAATGCAAAAACCTGTCACCTAAGGCCCAGTTTTCTATAGTTCCCAGAGATTCTTTTCCAGAAGGTTGGCTAATAGAAGGTTAAGAATGACAAGATAGAATGTTTTGGACTCCAGCAGCAAAAGCGACCCTGAAGTGTATCTTTTGAAGTAGTGAAGGAATAATGAAATCTATTAAGTTATAAGCATGAAACTGCACTGAGGGCTACAAAAGAGCCCCCAGAGGAGACGGGTAGCAAATAAAGAATGGTAACTTGGTCTGCTTGGAGGTCAGTGAGGGGTAATGCTATCTGAAGCAAAATCAGATCTCACCAGAAGCAAAGAATTAGCAGGAACTCAAAATAACAATGTAGTTCTTGTCTTTTCCAACCTTCAGAGATCCCTAAGGCCCCTCTCACCTCTAAATTTGTGATCTTGTGAACTCTGGAGTGATGAGGGACCAGAGTGTCTCCTGCTCCCCTCCTTAAGATACCCCACTTTATTACTAAAATGAAGTCCCTTGGGTTAACACAATGTTTACCTTTACCTTAGGGAAACATTCCCCCAATGGGTAAGAGGCCAAAGGATATAAACAGATAGTTGTCCAAAGAAGAATTCTATGAAAAGAAAATAAAGAAAAGAAAATTCTATGAAAGGATGCTCTAATTCACTAATAATGAGAGAAATGCAAAACAAAACAACCCTTAGGTTTTACTTCACACTCAGCAAATTGGCAAGGATGACAAAGGAAGTAAAGAGTCAAGGTTGGAAGGGATGCAGCAAGAAAGACACTTCAGTGCACTGCTGGTGAAACTCTGAATCAGTACAACCATTTGGAAAGCAATATGGGATTATGCAAATAGACTGAATAAAATGTTCCTGTCTTCTAATCCAAAGTTTCTACTACTAGGCATATACCCCATAAGGAGATAAGTAGAAAGCCCCCATTTACACAAAAATATTTATAGCAACCCTTCTTGCATTAGCAAAGAATGGGAATGTAGATGCCTATTTATTAGAGGTGGTAGAACAATTTGTGGTATATGAATGTAATAGAATATTACTGTGCTAAAAGAAACAAGTGTCATGGATGTAGAGAAGCATGGAGAGACTTACATGAAGTGATGCAGAATGAAGTAAATAGAGCCAAAAAACAGCATACACAATAACTACACACTGAAAACTGAAAGAACCAGCACCACAAAACAACCAAAAGTGAATGTTGTACAAAACATAAGCTTGACTGCAAGGAGAGATATGAGAAGACACACCCATCCTACTCTTTGCTTAGGTGGAAAGTTCACATATGGAACTGTGTATCTATTTCTATATATTTTCTATATGTTGATTAGCTTTGATAATTTTTTTCTTCTTCCACTTTTTTTTCCTTAAAAAAAATATTATTTGTTATAGGGAATGACTCCTTGAGAGGAGGAGAGGAAGAATACTGGGGGATATTTTGGTGATGTTAAAAAAAACAACATAAAAATTTATTTTAAAAAATAAATTAAAACTACCTTATGAAGGAACAATATGTTAGATCGCTAAAAGTCATTCACATCTTAAATCAAATATTAATTCCTGAGTTTGCCACTTAAAATTCTTCATGATCTGGCCTCAAATTATATATCCAGTTTATTGTCCATATCTCTCCTCCATTGTAGTCTCACTAAAATGGACTTTTTGATGCTTCTCATACATTACCTCATCTCTCTTCTCTGTCTCACTTCTTGGTGCCTTTATATCATCCATTTCAGTGCCTGGAATATACTCTCCCCTCCCCCCTGTCTCTGCCTCTCCTCTCTGTCCCTTCATTTCTGTAATGTTAATGGAATAGGAAGATCTTCTCCATCCATTAAAAGGCCTATGTGGGGGAAGCTAGGTGGCGCAGTGAGTAGAGCATTGGCCCTGGAGTCAGGAGGACCTGAGTTCAAATCCAGCCTCAGACACGACACATGTATTAGCTGTGTGACCTTGGGCAAGTCACTTAACCCCAATTGCCCTGTCAAAAAACCAAAAAAAAAAAAAGGCCTATGTGACCACATGTGTTCAATCACAGCTGTGATACATCCTGAATCACATAGAGCTCATTGGGGGAGGAACTTGCCTAAGCAAGAGCTTGCTTAGGGGGAGGCTTACTTACTGGGAGGCTTGCTTGTAGGAAGGCTTTCATACCTTTTGGTACTAAACTAATTAGGCACTGAGTCACAAGGTTTGTGATGCCTTCTGGCTCTGAGTCTATTAGACGAAAGTATATATATATTCTGAGGTGAGATTTTGCTTTGGGGGTTCGCTCATGAAAAGGACCTTTTGATTTCCTGGACAGGACTCTAAGTAGCTGTTTGTTAACAGCATCCCCCCCCCCCACTACTCGGATGTTAGTGTTCCCCTGATCTAGTGGTGTATGTAGGTGGTTGTATTACTTTGTTCAGACAGTTGGAGCCCTGTCTGTTGAATCTCTGTGCTAATTTCTCTGCTTTGATTTTCTACTTATCTGTAATTACAGTAAGATTGCTGACCCCCTTAAAGCTGTTTTTCCTTTAGGAAAACAGATCAAAGAACCTGTGCTAGCAGGCCATCCTGGGTGTGCCTGGGTGCTTGCTGTTACAATTTCATGCTGGGATTAGCTCAAGTGCCACCTTCTATGTGAGGTCCAACTCATCACAGCTACCTTTTGTCCCAAATGACTTTAGATCTACATATTTCTATCAATATGTATTTTATACATATACACATATGATGGAATGCTAATAGAGCTGCCCCCAGCCCCAATATTCTAACTTCATTATAGGCCCCACTGAACAGCAGGCTCACTGTACCTACCTAGGTTCCCCCTCCCAATATCTTAGCTTTCATGCCTCACTACTCACTAGAACAACAGATGTGTCCATGTACTCAACTTCAACAACATTATCCATCCTGACCAGACAAGACCACAATAACTAGCCAATCAGAAGACAGCATCACCAGGATATAGAGCAGAATGCTTGATCACCGAACCGTAGAAGGGGCTCACCCTACGATAGGGCCTCCAAAGTATAGTAAAGAACTGACTTAGAGTGAACTTATGATGTAGAGGCTTATTATAATATCATTACCACATATACATACCCCGCAACTGAATTTTTCTGTATGATTATGGGTAACTACATGGGTAGTTCTACTGAGGCTGAGACCCCTCCTCCATTATCTGATCCCTTAACAAACTCCTCCTGCCTTTTTAAGATTAATGATATTCCTATATCCTACGTAAATTTTGATTGTGTAATCAGCATTGTATTCTCTATAAAATTGTGTGTCTTGCTTTACTGAAGTGGCTAATTCCTTTAAGGGACTTAGCCACTTCCCAGAGTGTGAAACCTTAAAACTATAATAAATCTTTCCAACTGGCTTGGAGTCAACCTGAGTCTTTGAAATTCTTTAGAGACATCCCACCACAACTCTACCTGAACCTCATCATATACATGCATGTATACATGTGGATATGTCCACATATGTGTACATACATGCATAGTCTCTCCAGCCTAAACTATGAGCTAGTGTAAACTGGGACTGTTTCTATTTTGTATTTGTATCTCAAGCCTGGAGCACAGTGCCTGGCACATAGTAGGAGCTTAATTAATGCTTACTGATTCATTGATAAGTATGAGTTAGTTTCTTGTGCAAGCAATGTGTTTGAGAGGACATTGACCTGGGAGGCAGGAGATCTGTGAACTGATCTAGGCTCTGCCACTGCTGAGTTCTATCATAGTCTACAATATGGTGCCCCCAGCCTTTTTCCTACAATGGGGTCTATAATACTTAGGCTACCAACATTTCAAGGTGGTAGGGTTGGGAAGGTCCACTAAGCAAACGAATGTAAAGAGCACTCTATGAGGTTTTTGCCTGATAAGAGTAAGTTCAGAGGGATCTTGAACTTGTTCAATGTGAATACTCCATCCATCGTGTGCAAGTGAGGATTCCTTCACACCTCATATTCAACGCTTTTCATTACAACAAATATTAGGTGTGTGCAGAATGGCACTGGGAGAAGATACAATATTGAGATGACATGTTCCCTGCCTTCAAAAAGCTTTTATAGTCATGAAGAGGAACTATTCATCAACATAGATAATTGTAATATACAATATCAAATAATAAATGCATTAGAGTCACAAAACCAAGTATTATAAGTAGGGCAATAGTCATTATCAAGGGGAGGCAGGAAAGGCTGCATTCATGTCCTTCTATAAATCCTCCATAGAGAATCCAACCGATATACAGAAGGTGTTCCTCTTTTATTTCCTTGTATTGAGGGTACCAATGTAATATCCACACTATCTCATTTGATTCAACAATTAAACAGTCCATAAGACATCAGGGATCAGGGGAGACTGGCGGCGTCATCTCTTGCCTCTCATTCTTGCCACACTGTTGACCCATCTTTTCTGCACTTCTCATAATAAGGTGTAGATATAACAATAATGATGAATTTTCATATAGTAATTTTAAGGTTTTCAAAACCGTTTACAGATATCACTTCTTCTGTTCCTCACAATAACCCTGTGAAGTGGATTATCTTCCTGTACAAATGGGGAAATTGAGACAGCCAGAAGTGAAGTGATTTGTGGAAGCTCATACAAGGAGAGAAGGAGGGAATAAGCATTTGTGACAGCACCCTACTATGTGCTGGGCACTGTGCTAAGCTCTTTTTACAAATATTATTTCATTTGATCGTTACAACAACCCTTTGGGGCAAACCCTAATATGATGTCCATTCTATGGTTGAGGAAACTGAGGCAAAAAAGTGGTTAAGTGATTTGTCCAGGGTCACAGCCATTAAGCATCTGAGGCAAGATTCAAACAGGTCATCTTGACTCCAAGTCCAGCATTCTGTCCACTGTACTGCTGTCCACCTAGTTGCTACCAACATCTAACTGCACTCGTCTGACATCCTTCTGTTTTCTTTCACGATCCCCATGATTTGGATCCTTCTGAGACTGCGATATTCCACGATTGGAAGCCATATGTTTACAGCATCAAGGTGGGGGTTGGGGTGGGAGGAGGTAGTATTAGTGTTTAAAATAGGTGCTTTTACAGCAAAGAGCAGGTAAGTATATTTCAAAGGACTATATAATTTCCCACAAATGGGGAAATATAAGCTATTATTACTTTTTTTTAAAAAGTGGATTAGATACTCTAGCAAGTATCTTTTCAATTTCCCTACCTAGAGAAGAGATTGGAATGCAAAATTGTGTTACCATGACGAACCTTAAGGGCCATAAGAGAAGAAAGTAAGATCAGCAGATCAGCTCATTACAAAGCCATCACAGCTCATTACACAGACTCTAGGGCTACAACAAACCAAACAAAAAACCACTCCAAGCCACTTGGATCACCTACCATCTTAGTTTAATCAAGTGAAATTCTTAATTTAGTTGTGATTCATTATTTCAAAAAGGTTTTCTGCACGGTCTCTGCATTAAAGATTAATTACATGCCTAGGGTCCATTAGATGAGATAAATAATCAATATAGCAGATGGGCCTGTTAAAAGCAGAATCTTGTAAGTGGTATATAAGAAGATAAAGGCTTTTGTCAATGTCCCATTAGTGCATCTGGGAGTCACAGTTGCCTGCCCAACTGGGACCTACCAGCAGCTGGAAGGATTGACACTTATTCCTGGAACCCTTCTGGGGTTCCCTCAATTCCAATGAGTGTAAATCATGGAATAGCTACTAGGGATATACTTTGTGCTTGGTCCTCTGTGAAAGGAGAGGGGTGAAGAGAGAAAAGGTCATTACAAAAGAAGTATAAGGCGTACTTTCTTAACAAACTAGGAGTCTACATTCTAACTGTGAAAATCAACTATACACATGAAGTATTTAGTAAGACAATGCTAATTGTACAGTACAGGTGACAGACTGAGTATCAGAAAGGGCTTTAGGGGTCATCCAGGCCAATACCTGCATTTACAGATGGGGAAATTGTAGACCAGGTGAATGAACTGACTTGATCAAAGTACATGGTGAGTAATTAGAAAAAGCCAGAACTTGGCTCTTAACACTCCTCCAAGCTGGTTGACAATAGCTACAAAAGGGATTAAAGAAGGAAGGCTACAATTTAAGCTGAAGTTATCGGCAAAGTCTACAAAGGCAGGCAGAGTACGGAAACTTTCCCCATCAAGGTTTTGATACATCTCTAGTCAGCATAAGAAATTAAATGGGAATTTGGGGGGAGTTTTGCGAATGCCAAAGATGACACAGAAAAAGTTTAGAAACTCAGAAATACATAAAATAGATCTATAGTATTACATGATACCAACATGTTTTATCTTTTAATTCCTTAATAATTCAGACTTCTTCTCTGGTACAAAGAGAGGATCAAAAAATTTCATGCAGATTTTGCAGATGGAGGTGGAAGAGCCCCTAACTTTCATGATGTAGAAGGGATAACTGTACCCTGTTGACTTTAGGTCTGGACAGTTGTGGCTTACTTAACCTTGGATTGCATATCTGCCCCAGGTACACCTAGTGTGTTAGGCCTGCCCCCTTGGAACTTTAGCTTCCCATCCATGCCCTCAAGAGATTAGGGCTTTTTGAGGAAGGGCAAGGCAGGCCATTTTTTGTTGTTCATTCATTTTTCAGTCACTTCTGACTCTTCATGACCCCATTTAGGATTTTCTTGGCAAAAATACTGGAGTGGTTTGCCATTTCCTTCTCCAGTTCACTTTACAGATGAACAGGGTTAAGTGACTTACTCAGAGTGTCTGAGGCTAGATTTGAACTTGTCTTCCTGACTCTGGGCCCAGCACTCCATCCACTAAGATACCTCACTGTCCTACTTAATTTTTCAAGTGAAGTAACATTGGCCTACCTGTAAATATAGATACTTATGCTCTATTTGTCTACTGGCTAAGAATGCTTGTAATTCCTTGAAGAAAGAGATATTTAAAAAAATTGACCCAGACTTCAGGTCTATGTTATATATTGAATACTACTGTCTCCAAAATTATTTGAATAGTTTCCCTTTTTTGGAAATTAATTAATGGCAAAGCATACACTACAATGTTTTTTTTTAAAAGGTTTCTTTGGATGACAATAGAAAATAACTCGACTTAGAGTGAAAATAATTTTATGAATTCTTCCTCCTTTCAAAGAGGGAGGAATGAAAAACAAGTGAATTAAGGCACTGATAGATTCAGGAGTAATACTGTAACCAGATTCAAATATACTCTGGAGTAAGAACAAATCATATGAATTCATTTTTAAGCTCCACATAAATAGAAATACCTTGTATGTTCCTAGTTATTTACATGTTGTCTCCTATTAAAATGTTAGTTCCTGGAGGGCAAGGACCCTTTTTGTTTTGTTTTGTTTGCCTTTCTCTTCTAGTATCTCCAGCAGACAGCACAGTGCCTGACATCTATTAAGTAATTAATAAATGCTTACTCAATTGCTTTGCTGGATGTATAACAAGAGTGTTCCCTCTTCAATACATAATCGAGAGAGTTCTGGAACTTTGAAAAATACATTTATGCTCCACAGATGTGCATAGAACCAAAGGATCCAAAGGTCAGGAATGATTTGTGAGTTCATGTGTGTAAATAACTATGTATCTTAGGAGGTACCAACTTTTTTTAAAAAATGAAAACTGATGTTTTGAAATGGTAGTTGGTTCCCCAGACCCAAGTAAGAACACAAGGAGTCTTTCAGCTGACCTGTAAAGATTACTTTGTAGACTTGGGTTTGCAAAATAACAGGAAATTTTGATTCTGCCCAAACTACGTACATACATATACATATATATATATATATATATATATATATATATATATATATATATATATATACACACACACACACACACACATACCTATATAACTACATATAAAATCAAAATGTAGACATTTAAAGACAAACTTCAAACTGTGTACCCAATCCATGCTTCCAGATACAGAAAAAGTATTGTGTTTAGGTTTGTCCAGTCTCACCGCTTGCCTGTGGCTGAGCCAAAAATAAAACCCTTGAATCTTGCACTAACCAAAGTTCAAACAACATCCAGAAAACCCAGAGTTGTACGCTGCTTCTAGCATGCATCACTCCTTTTGGTTCTCCTCTCCGCCCCCCTCCGCACCGCCCCCCCCCCATTCCTAACCAAATTAGAAAGCTAATTAGGATTCCAAAATTAAACGCTAAATGGGACAATCTGGCCTCAGGCCACAGTTCCTTGCACATCAAACACTCTCTTCCAAGAGTAAGGAGAATGGTGGGAATGGAGATGGGGGAGGCAGAACTATTTCAGTCGTTTTTATTTGTTTCAGTGTTTATTCTCATTTGGCTGAGAGAAAACATCCATAGCGCAAACTGCAAACCCCCAAAGAGGTTTAAATACATACAGGCAAAACACATCCACACACCACCACCACCAGCAGCACGGGTAGGAAGCTTCTTAGCATTTTTGTAGGGGAGAGCTCTTTTTTTTTAAAGGTGAATCTATCGACATTGACAAAGAATCTCTTCAGGGACAGATTATAGTTTCAGCTAAGGAGTCTTTCAAGAACAATTTTTAAAAGTTACTATGGCAACTTAAAATTTGTAGGGTTGTTGCAAAACTACACAAGGACACGTTTTTTGAAACTGTTGTACGAATTATATTAGTTACTAATGATATAAACTTGAGACAGGAGTATTTTTTTAAAAGATTTTCTTAAAAAAAAAAAAAGTAAACTACCACATCCACAAACTGTGCTTAGACGCCTGAAGGCGCTTCAGAATACACTCCAAAGACTTGGAACCTCAAGCATGTTTGGGAAAGTTTTTGCAGGATAGATTTGTTTGTTTCCATTTAGATGCTCGAACTGCAAACACGATTTATTTAATTTCTTAACTTACCTCCAAGGTCTGCATTACATGAATGAGTGCCTAGAATGTGATTTATTCTTTTTATGAGATGAGAATGGGGATAGTAAGGGGACCAGGAAGTCTAAGAGATCTGTCCAAATCTAGAGGACCAAAACGCCATGGGGCGGTGGGGGTGGGGGTGGGGGGAGGAAACCCACCCCAGAGCTGAAGGCAGAGAGTCTCAGCACCTGGGGTCCGAAAGATGTCTCTGTGCCCATACTTTCCCTTCCCCGCAGGCTGTTAGCCTTCGCCTCGGGCTGCCCCACAGAAGTAATGACAACTACACAGGAGCTGTGTCCGAGCCACCTTTAAAGAGCTTATGCCCTTTTGCTAAACAAGGAAGACCACCAGGAACCATACTTACACCCCACCTCCCTCACACATACACATTGTCCGGAGGCTGCAGATCTCTCAAAGAATCACCTCCCCCAGCCCTTTGGAAAATAAAGCTTGTGAATGCTATTTGTGTGAACAGCATCTCTTTGCTAGAGGCTGTCCCCACACTCCTAAACCCACCACACACGTGAGCCCCCTCCAGAACCTAGGAGGGACGGCTTGCTCTGAACGCACCTTTCTCTTTGCAAACACTCCAGGCTTCTACCTACGGGTCGAGTGGTGCTTCTCGAGGCAGGGGGCTTCTCACCACCACCCTACCCCCACGCACCCTTAAGGGACATTCCGGGTTTTCCGTGGGAGCACATGCCCCTGCGATCCTCCAACTCAGCCTAGTCTGGGTCAACTTCCCGCCCTCATTCCAGCTAATTTGAGCCCACAAGGTTGGCGGGCCGGCAGGCCGAGGAGTATTTCATCTCTCCGAGAAGTCCTTACCTGCCCTTCCCCTCCACCGGACCATTCACCTCACTCCCGTGCGCTTGGGCTGTGGAGAACGGCGAACATTCACTTACTGCCCTCAGACCCAGTCTCCCAATGCTGAGAAGCGAACCTGGGCAAGGAAGGAGTGGGGGGCGAGGCGGGGGCGAGACAGGGGCGGCCCGGAGCACTGCTGCCTCCCCCCGCTCCCCACCTCTAGAGAAGGTGGAGGGTCCCAGGAGGGGGCGGTCTTCTTGTCCCTTGGGTCTGGTCCTCCTCTCTAGCCCACGGTGATCCTGTAGCGCAGAGTTGCCTTAAGGCTGGCGGGCAGCCATCAGGGGCAGAGGCAGAGTAGGAGGGAGGCGAGTGACCGAGGGGGCTGTCAAGCAGCTGCTGACTAGAGGAGGATCAGAGGCAGCAGCAGCAGCAGCAGCGGACAAATTCAGGCTGAAACCATGCCTGTGCTCGCCTGCCTTCCTCTCTTCCTTCCCCTGATCCCAGGGCTCCGTACCGGGACTGAGTCCCGAAGCAGCTTTTAAGGGAGAACCAATCCGGTGCTAGGGGCTGGGCCCTGGAGAAAAGTGGAGAAGCGGAGGGGACCGGACAGGGAAGGGGGTAACTCAGTATAGAGAGCGAGGGGGGACTTTGGCTGGGGACTGGGTTAGTTTTTATAGCAGTGGTCAGGGAGGGAGCCCAGATAAACAGAGGCTGGGGGCGAGAATGGGAGTGAGAGTACTGAAAGAGGTGGGGGTGGGGGGCAGATTAAAGGGAGGAGGTCGAGCTGGTGGCAGGGACACAGGTCAGACATTCTTTAAGAGTTTTCAAAGTCCAGGAATGGTCTAAAGGAATTTTTTTTTTCAGGAGTGATGAAAAACTTCGACACTCTCGCGTGTCAGAAGCTGTGAACAGTCACAAACTCCCAAGCCCAGGATTTCAAGAGTTATACAAGGAAAACCACCTTGACACATCCCTTCTTGAGTCAAGGGCATTGCATGCCAAAGGAACAAGGGGTCAAGGGATCGGATGATTCATGGCACTCACTTTGTATATTCCTCTTGGTGACTTTTCAAGGTGCTTCCTCACCTTCCCAATTTTTCTTCATAACTGAAGCTGAGTTCTTTGACCTACAGAGTCCCGAGAAAATAGCTCCTAGAGTTCCACTTCCCTTTGACGGACATTATCATTCTCCAGCTAAAAGGTGCCAGATATTATTCCCTCCTCCCTTTTTTTTTAGTGGTACCTTCGATGTCATTGATAAAAGGTGAGCAGACTCCAAAGATCTACATTTTAAAGATTTGTCTTGGTATTGAAAGGTTAAGTGATTTGCCTAGGGTTATACTATCCATATGTATCACACATAGGACATGAATCTCTATCCACTAAGCCATCCTGCCTCTTCTTTGCCCATTTTACAAATGAGCAAATGCCAACTGCTAATCCAACCAGGGCTGAAAAACAGTTATTGTTCATAACATCAAATACAACTTTAGGACTAATTTTAAAAAACCTTGATAAGATTAATATGATTTTGACTGTCTCATGAAGTAATAGGAAGACCAAAGTTAGTAATTTCACAGAGATACAGGGAAAACATCATCTGACTATTAATTACTGCAGGACTAATATTTATGAAGCATTTTGTACTCAGAAGATTTAAAAAAAACCTCTGCTATATATAGACTGCAACTTATGACAGATGTAAGGGCCCAAAATAGGGGGATATGGTATCGGTAAGGCAAGATTCATGACCTCAAGGATGACCATGAGCATGCCTGTATGATTCAGAATTGCAAAGTATGAAATACTCTCTAGGTAGAAGGTGGAGGAAGTATAACATTTATTTAGACACCAGAGGATCAAATCCCAAGACCAATAACTCCAATTCGATATAGCAGTAATTATATTCCAAAACCAGTAAGCCCATCTCAATATTGCAACAAGGAAATTATAACAGTATGATAGCAAGGAGCCAAGTCGTCCTTCCTCCCTGCTGGGGCCTCCCTGTAAAGATAAACATTTTAAACACTCATGAATCCTAACTGTCTGCTTGCCTGTGTTCTCCCCCTCCTCAGTTCTTTGGTCTCTGAAGCTTCCTGGTTTCCACTCCACTCTCCACTCCACACTCTTCGTGCAGCTCTGTCGTCTCAGAGTTCTTCTCCTCCTTGCGCTCAATTCTGAATTCTCCCTTATGACTTCTGAATTTGCAGTTCTAGGTGTATATACTCTTTTTAGGGCTGAGGGCTTCATGCTCAGTCAGCAAAAGGGTGTGGGCCTGAGGCTGAGTGCCTAGTAAGTAAAGAGAGTAGGCCTGCCTACAAACAAACCTCTAATCAAGCTTCCCTTAATTGGCCCCAGTTGAGGTCTATTGAGTGGGTGGGAAAGGTCTTTAATCACTGATTGACATAACAGATACTTTTATTTTGGGACACAAAATTTTATGACAATTGCTCATTAGGAAGTAAATTGAGACCTTGGACAGCTCCAACGAACTGTATTTTAAGACTGCTAAAGCAACCCACAGGAAGGAGAGGTAATGCATCTCTATCATATTTGTAAGATTACTCTAAATAACCTCAATAATTTTAGCAGAATTTAGCCATCTCTCCACAATTCAGGAGAAGGATGTAAAAATGCTGCAGCTACTTTTCAATGTGCATGTAATCTCCATTCCTGGAAACCAGGATAAAACACCAACATCAGAAAGGGAAGGGAGCAAGCATTTATTAATCACCTATAATGTGCTAGGCACTGTGTTATAAGCACTTTACAACAATATCACAACAACCCTGTGAAGTTACAGCATCTACCTCATGAGGATCAAATGAGAAAATATCTATAAAGCTCTTAGCCCAGTGGTAGCACATAGTAGGTGCTTATAAATGAACGCTATTATCACATTATTATGATGTAGGTGCTATTGTTATTTCCATTTTACAGATGAAGAAACTGATGAAGACAGAGGTTGAGTGACTTGTCCAGGAAATGTCTGAGACTAGATCTGAACTCAGATCTTCCTGACTCCAAAGCCCAGTGCTCTATCCACTGAGCCACCTATCTGCCTCAGAATAACCATATTACATGGAAAACTTTATGACTGGGAAATCCATTTTGCTAAGGCAACAAGCTGTCTAAATGCTAATTAATCAGAAAACTTCAAGCATTGCAAATAGTTCAGTATGCAAGTCATAAAAAGGATGGAAAAAAAAAGATGCTCCATGTTAGCAGAATGGAAGGTTAAGATAGTTAGTAGAATAGTGGATTAGAAGTCAGGAATTCAAGTTGGAGGAGACCTTAGAGACCTTTTTGTTCATACCTGAACAAGAATACCCACTACCCGAGATTCCGGAAAATGGGTCATCCAGTATTTACTTGAATTCTCCCTACAATATCCCTAAAAAGGAATCATTCAGCCTTGCTCTACAGAAGAACCCATTAACTCCCAGGGGTAGCTCATTCCACTTTTGGGTAGCTCTACTTAAACTTGACTTTTTGAAATTTCCACTCATTGCTCCTGGTTCTGTCATCTAGGGCCAAGCAGAGTGAATCTAATCTCTTCCATGTGACAGACTCTAAATACTTAAAAACAGCTATCATGTTCCCTCTCTGTCTTTTTTTCTCTAGGTTAAACAGTTCCTTCAACCCAACTTCACATAGCATGCACTCTAGGCCATTTATCATTGTGGCTTCTCTTTTCTAGACATTAAAGTTTATCAATGTCCTTCCTAATCTGTGGTGCAATAAACTGAACACAATTCTATAAAAGTGGTCTATTGCAGAATACAGGAGGTTATGACCTTTTTAAGTTCTGGATGCTATGCTTCTCTTAATATTATGCCTAAAATTGCATGAGTCTTTTCCCCCCGCTACATGAATTGTTGAGTTCCTGACCTGAGTTTTGATTGCAACTTTGCCATTGGCTAGCTATGACCTTGGGTAAATTACTTAACATTTGAGGGACTCAGTTTCCTTATCTCTAAAATAATAGATTTAGATTAAATGAAGCATGAGGCCCTATCTAGCTCTAAAGTTATGTTTTTAGTGCTTTTGACTGATGCGCACAGGTTAAAGTAGAAATAGAAACAGATGATTCTGAGGCCTGCTATGCCATTTGGCTCATTTTTTCTTTTCCAGAAGTTACATAGATCATGCTAATTCTTTCCATTGGCAATCGCTGATGGAGAGCAATGTAATCTAAGCTTGGATTTCCAAGTTCCTTCTGGGATGTTTGCAACAACTGTGCAGCCCTCAAATATGCATCATCAGTCAAAGATTACGGTCTACTTTAACCTTTTAATCAATTCCTTAGATTACAAAAAATGTCATTAGCATGTTGTCCTTAATCTTTGACTTCACAGTATTTCCCTATTACATGCACTCATCAACTTTTAGGGCAGAATGTACATACAAATTTTAGAAGTACCAAATTATGAGATTGCCATGCCTTAATAGTCCATCACCAGCTACTGGTGAATTTATTAAAAGGAAAGTTTAAATTCTCCTTTAACAATGTAATTAGTAGATTTTATTTTGATTTCATTACCCTTTTCTGCTTTGTATTGTAACTATAGAATTTTAGGGAATAGTCAACACATTTCCTGTCCAGTTTCCCACTGGAAGAAGTCCATTTTGGACAGTTCTAATCTTGTGCTGAACCAAAATCTGACTGCCTGCAACTTTCGCTGGTCCAAGCCAGAAGCCATGGGCTCTGGAGATCCATAGAAAATTTTAATCAATTACATGACAGCCCTTCAAATATCTGACAGCCAGCATCATGTAATTGTGTCCATCTTGTCTTCTCTTGGCTACGCATCTCAGGTTCCATTGCTTACTCTTCACCATCCTGGCTATCCTTCTCTAGGTGGACTCTACTCTGTTAAATATATATCTTAAAATTTGGTGCCCAGGAGTGAATACAATATTCCAGAGTGAAATTGTTTCCACTGACAGTTGCGCTCTCTGCCTCTATAGTGTTAGTATAACATATATATCAGAGTGGAAAAAAAGTAGAACCAGAAGAATAGAGTATTCACTCCCACGCAAGAAGAAAAATGAACAAGAATGATTGGACTAAAAATCTTAATGAAGACTTAGAAGGAATGACTGAAAATTTGCTCTATTCTATGCCTTGAAGTTAGTGATTAAACAAAAGGAAGGGGTTAAGCAAATTGTATTGATTAGTGTTAAACCTTTAGTTAAAAACTTTAATTTTTCAAAATAAAGCATATTGACAAAATGATAGGCATTTTATATGAGCTTCAACCAATCAGCAAGCATTTACTAAGCATCTATTATGTGCTAGGCTCTGCAGGTGCTTGGAATAACCCTGATAGACTTTGCTCTTCTCAGCAATACAAGGTGCAAAGACAACTCTGAAGGACTCATAATGGAGAATGCTGTCTACACCCAGGGAAAGAACTATGGAGTCTGAATGCAGATTGAGGCACACTGTATGCTCTCCTTTTTTTTTTCCCTTTTTTTTTCTCCTTTGTTTTAGTTTTGGTTCTGTTTCTTCTTTCTCATGATTCATTCCATTGGTCATAATTCTTCTTTACAACTTGACCATTGTGTAAATAAGTTCAATTCGAAGTTATATGTAGAAGATATATCGGATTCCATGCTGTCTTGGGGAGGGATGGGGGGAGAGGGGGAAGAAAATCTGGAACTCAAAATTACATGGAACTGAGTGTTGTAAACTAAAAATTAAAAAAAAAACACCTTAATTATTAAAAAAAAGAAAAAAAAGAATTTTGTCAATATAAATATACAAGTCATTCCCCAACTGAAAAATGGTCAAAAGATATGAACAGGCAGTTTTTCAATGAAGAAATCAAAACAATTTATAGTCATACGAAAAAAAATGCTCTAAATCATTATTGATTAGAGAAATAGAAATAAAAATGACCTTGAGATATCATTTTATACTTGTCAGATTGGCTAAAATGATTGAAGAGGAAAGTGACAGATGTTGAAGGGGAAGTGGAAAACTCGAGAAACTAATTCACTGTTGGCAGAACTATGAACTGATTCAACCATTTTGGAGAGCAATCCAGAACTATGCCCAAAGACTTATTAAACCACCTATATCCTTGGACCCAGCAATACCACTACTTGGTCTTTTTCCAAAGATGATCAGGGAAAAAGGAAAAGAACCTATATGTTCTAAAATATTTATACAGCTCTTTATGGTGGCAAAGAACTGAAAATTGCCCATCAATTGGAGAATGGCTAAACAAGCTGTCGCATATGATTGTGATGAAATACTACTGTGCTATAAGAAATGATAGGCTCGATGTTCTTAGAAAAACATGGACAGATTTGCACAAAATAACAAAGAACAAAATGAGCAGAAACAAGTGAATATTGTATATGAAAACAGCAATATTGTTTTCAAAATAACTTTGAGGAACTAAGTAATTTTAAATAATTTTGACCCAAATTAACTACAAAGGACTTATGAAGGAAGATGCCATCTGCATCCAGAGAAAGAACTGATAGCATGTATAAAATGATTTTACATATATACATACATATATATATATATTATACACACACACACACACACATTTGTGTCTAATGGTAGCATTCTCTAGGGCAGGGGAAGAGGGAGAGAAGAAAAAAAGGAAAAAAGTTACATAACTTTATTATATATTCAAAAGGAGTAACAAGTTGTACATAATAGATTTGCAGATTAATAGGCCATCTTTTTGTATCCTACTGTTATGTAAATGCTTGTTATTTCATAAATTAAAAATGAAATGAAAAATGGGGGAAAAAAGAGAGCTGAAGGAAATTCAGATTTGGACAAAGAAACAGGGCAGTTTTATTGCTATCACGTTAAATTTAATATAAATTTAAAAAAAAACAGTGTGACAAGTCATACACAATCCTCTTTTCTGTTGTTTGTATATTGAAATGTTCATGTTTAGTTTTTAATTTCATAATAAAGTTTTAAAGAGTCATTCCAAACTTGGCGGAATTCAGTGACTCGAGAGTTGGAATAGACCTTTGACGTCATTTAGGCTAAACTATTGCCCAGTTCAGAAATCCTTTATGTAGCTGCAGCTGGCTTTTGGATATAGCATCTGACATTTAACCTCTGCTTCAAGACTTCTAGGTATGGGGAAGTTCTCTCTTTCAAGTTCAACCATTCCATTACTGGATGGCTCCAATTTTCAGAAATGTTTTTCCTCATGGTAGGCCAAATTTTGCCTCCTTATAATTTCTATCTGTTCCACAAATTCACAGGTTGAAAAAGAAACAGGTTACAACCCTCAAATGAGGTAAGAGGCTTAGATTTTGGATGTGGGGAGAACCCTAAGGTAACAAACTTAAGTGGCAAAGGGCAAACCTTTTAACTGATGGACCATTGTCTCATCTGCTACCCAGCATCGTCTTGTTGTTGGTCAGCTAGGTGATACAGTGAATAGAATGCCAGGACCCTGTTCGCCTCAGTTTCCTCATCTGTAACATGAGCTGGAGAAGAAAATGGCAAACCGCTCCAGTATCTTTGCCAAGAAAACCCCAAAGTAGCTCACAAAGTGTCAGACACAACTGAAATGAATGAAAAATAAGCTATGCTTTCCCATGACAGACCACTGTTTCAACTGCCACTCACTGCCATCGACTTATGTGCCCCAAACCTCACCTAGTTATATACTCTGAAAAAATCTAATTTTCAGAGGATTGCCACACTTCCTCCCCACCCCACTCTGCAAGACACACATTTATTTATTAAATGCTTCCCTAAGAGACTGAAAGTCAGAAGTCAAGTGACTTGCCTAAAATTAATCATGTTGCATCTGGAATGCAACTGATACCTTGTGCCACTCAAACCAAAGGTTTGCCTCCAGTATTAATGATGTACCCTTGAGGTACAGTAGTGGCATATAACTGTCATCAATTTTTTAGGGTAAAAGACTTAGACCTGGATGAGATCTTTGAGGCCATGTAGTCCAACCCTTCATTTAACTTATGAGGAAACTGAGGCTCAGACAGAAAGTGATTTGCCCAAGGTCACATGGCACACAAGGTCACATGTGTATCTCTTTTGCAACTTAGCAAAGCATTTCACACCTAACGTTACCAAAGTGCAGCCAGCTACTTAGCCCTAGGTAATCATTTATTATACAGTCTAGTACCTCACCTTCACAGGTAAAAAAAATAAAGCCAATTTTTAAGCTTAGTTCTCCCCAAAAAAAGTCATAAGTTTTTAAATTCTAGGTTTTCTACCTCAAATTAAAAAAAAATGCTAGTGGAAATAAAAATTTATAACCATCATTCCTTATGAAAGCCACTTTAAGTCCTTGAAAATATTTTCATGATTAATTTCATGTTAATCAACTTAAATTTAATTAGACAAAGTATGGCATTGGGGTGATATCTGAAATATCTGAGATCCTAATGGTGAAAAACTAAGAACAGACACATGCTCTGGGCCCATTTGGATCATTGTTAAGTTGTACCTTCTTTTATTCTACAAGCAGCACTGACCTGGGGCCTGCTTCTACAGAGCTGATGGCTAAATTTTCAGTGAGTACATTTACACCACAGAAATCAGCAAATGCTACAAACCAGGGCTTTGATTTATTGATCTGATTACTGATTTATTGATGTTGGTTGATTGCATAGTCTCAAGAAAGTGGTGGAGAAAATGTTAATAATGCAGATTAAACTTAAAAGTTTGTTGTGCATACATTATTTCCTCATGAGAGCCGGTTGTTAAACATATGCCAGCATATGACTGTCTATAAGCATCTTTAAAAATGTGGTATCATTAGTTTTGAATCTGTTTGTTATTGACGCTTAATAAACTGCACATTAGTTAGTGGGCCCAGATTCCTCCAACTACCCTGAAAACAAATATCAATAGTGCTTATATACAAACGTACACACATATATACATTTATATATATATTATTTTCTAGCTTTATCAATAGTCATACGTCTTTATCATTTCCTCTAAAATAACAAAAATCCATAGTATAGCCACTATTGCAATTCCAATGTAGTCATGTGTGCCAAGTCTGGCACCTACCTTATAGAAGTATCTTAGCACCAATGAGAATCATATGTACCAGCTATTCCAAACCTAGAATTTAATAAGTATTTATTCAGTTTGCTGATGTGCCAGGTACCGTGGATACAAGAACAAAAATACCAATCCTTGTCCTCGAGGAGCTTATATTCTACTGGAACTGACCTGGCATCATCGGAGAACCCTGTTTCAAGTGAATTCACGAATTGGCATTTAGATCAAGGCTTACAATTAACAAGCACCTTCAGTGTTAACTTGTATTCATCAGAGAGAAAAGATTCTGATTTTCTTGATATCATTCAGGGTTTCCTTATTATTTCTTATAATAATTATCTTTCCACATTTAAAAGGCAGTATTCTATTTCAAAACCCTTCCAGAAGTTTTTGGTTTTTTTTAAAGACTAGACCTGTGATGTCATTAGTATCTCAAATTCCAGGTAAGGAAACCTTCTACAACGCAAATCAGCACCTTCTCTGCAACTTAGATTAAGACAAGCTATTGCTTATTAAAAATCAGTGGGATTTTTCACATACAAAATTTTTTGAAGTTGGAAAAAAACTATGAGGTGAAAGAGTCAAATGGCATCACTTTATAGATGAGGAAATTGACAGAGAGGTGACTTGCCCAATGTCACATAGCCAATGGCTTACAGGCAAGGCTATCTAGATATTATGGTTTCCTATAAAGAGTTAAATATGGTCATTTCCCACATATTTGATGAGCTTCCTTGATTAATTACCCTATGCATTTTCCGGTCTTCTCCAAGTGAGGAGTAATTATGTTATGCTTTGTGTATACTTTCATTTTTGTTATCTGTCAGTTCTTTCCAGTTGAGATTTTTAGAATGATTGACAGTTTTGGTTGTAGTTATAAATGCCATTCATTATTGTGCCATGTGAAATCACAAGAAAGCATGAAGGCCAGTGTTATTTATTTGGTGTGGCAGACTGGGGAAGAGGATTGCCTACCTGCTCCATACAACTTGGAGATGTTAAAAATACTAAGGAAGCAATATTTATGAAGCACTTGTATGCTCAGCAGATAAAGAAATCTTCAGTTCAGGTGTAATAGTTCTTCAGACACATCAAACGATCTACACAGATAACTCTGGGAACATTCTAAGTCATACATTTTAATGGTTTCAATATCGAAAAGCTCTAAATTTAATTGCTAAGCACCATGTTTATGAGAAGGCAGCTTAATTTGATGAAGTTTAATTCATATGGTTTGTTTTCCATTTTAATCCTTAATAATGAATCCCAGGACCACCATTGTTTAGCCTAATTTATTACTATACATGAAAGTAGAAGCAGTTAAGCCTCGAATGCCTTTTGCAGTTCATATCAGATTCAGCGAGGGGCAGCTAGGTGGTGCAGTGGATGGAGTGTTGGGGCCTGAGTCAGTTAGACTCATCTTCCTGAGTTCATATCTGACCTCACATACTTAGCTGTGTGACTCTGGGCAAGTGACTAAGCCCTGTTTGCCTCAGTTCCTCAATTATAAAATGAGCCAGAGGAGGAAATGGCAAACCACTCCAGTATCTTCGCCAAGAAAACACCAAATGAAGTCACAAGAGTCAGACATGACTGAACATCAGAATCAAATTAGAACTTACATTTAGCTTACTTAAATGAATATCATACTTGAAATGAGGCCAACAGCAGTGTGTTAAGAGAAAGAGCACTTCTGGCTCTGCCCCTTACCACCTGCATTTCTGCAAGTCACTTCCACCCTCAGGCCTCAGTTTCCTCATTTGTAAATTGAAAGAGTTGGACTAGATGCTCTTGAAGGTGCCTTTCAATTCTAGAGTCTAGAACCCTCAAAATTGGGCAAATGTGAACTTGACATTTTAATTTTATGGATAAAAATGAATGCATTCATTGACACAGCTAAAACTGGAATATCTCAATTCTCTGAAGTTCCTGCGCCATGCTAACATGAACAGCTGGATTAGGATTAAAATCTACCCAGTTCTTAATCATTTATCATATCTATTTCTGGTCCTCAGGAAATAGCCCAAGCAATAGGAGTAAATTCTAGTCACAGCAGGACTTGTAGTTCTGGGGGAAAGCAGAACCTTAATAATACATCAACTGAAATTTTTATTACTTTCTATAGCCAAGTGGACTCCCGTAATAGCCTAATTCATCTTCCTGACTCCAGTTTCAACCACTCTGCTCTAACCTCCACAGAGGTAAAACTGACATTCCTAGTATGCAAATCGACTAAGTTCCCTCTTCTCAACCTTTCAACAGCTCTTTATTAGTCCCAGGATAAAATACAAAAATCTTCAGCCTGATATTTTAACGTTCTCCACAACCTGGCTCCTAATTTACCTTTCCAGACATATTTTGTATTCTCCCCCTCCACATACTCCCTGATCCCAACTAGATTTCTAACTATTCCTGATACATGATATGACATCTCTTGCCTCCTATCATTGCTCAAGTGGATCCCAAAGATCTGGACTTGAACTTCCTCTGGCCTCTGCATTACGAATACAGGGTTTTCACCCTTCCTGATCCCATGAAGTATTCACTTTCTCTTGAAATGACTTATTTACTTTGGATTTACTTATTTGCATAGAGGTAACATACATGGTCCTCCTGGAGGGCCTAATAAGGCATCCTGTGATAAGCACAAAATAAATGTTTGAATTTAGCATATGCAACAAATAAGACTTAGGTACCTTTATCTTCTCACAGTAATACTAGGTAAACCAATTTAACTACTAGGTGGTACAATGGATAAAATGCTGGGCCTAGAAATCAGGAAGAGTTCAAATCTAGCCTAGTACACTTATTAGCTGTGTATCCCTGAGCCAGTCACTTAACCCTATTTGCCTCAGTTTCCCCATCTGTAAAATGAGCTGGACAAGGAAATGACAAACCACTCCAGTACCTTTGCCAAGAAAACCTTAATGGGGTCACAGAGAGTTCGGCACGACTGATGAACAAAACAACTACTACTAAATACTAAGTTTCTCTGCCCTTCTTTGTGTGCAAAAGGATCCAAATAAGCCTTAACTCTGGTTCCTGCTTGAAGGTCCCCCAAGTCTGCACTCATAATGACACTGTAAAGCGTACTCGACTAAAAGGTCTTCACCAACAGATCCTAGTTTTGACCATTTTGGGGTTATGTCACTGTGCCTGTGAATTAGATCTTTAAAAATGTGAACTTTTTGAGCTGTAAAGGTCCTTACAGAGGCTATCAAGCCCTCTTTTTATAGATAAGAAAAGTGAAGGAGGTCCAAGGGGCACAGGCAGCAGGAAGAGAGTGGGGTTTTGAACTCAGATTCCCTGTTAGACCTGCCATGAGCTCAAGTAGTCTCCATTTAACATAGGTTAGCACAGGTTAGCACTCATATACAACGTGTTAAGAGTCCAAGATATTTACTACATTCAGGATTGGGGGGAGGGGGAAAAGAGAAAGCATTTCTTTCAAAAGATTTCTTCAAAAGTATAGGGAAAGTAGAGCTCTTCCCTAGAGAAGCACTGAGAACTATTTCACATTTCAAATTTACAAAGCCCTTTCCTCACAACAACCCTGTGAGGGAAGTTGTGTGGGATATTATCATCTTCATTTTACAGAAACAAAAGTTGAGACTTAGGGATTTTGCTAGTGTCCCACAGCTAGTATCAGAGTCAGCATCTGAACTTGGGTCTTCTTATTCCAAGTCTTTCCCCAACATCCCACCCCACTACTCATCTCCTCTAACAAATCTAAAGGCTTGTTCCTAAGGTTACATACAGTATCATTGTGCCTGGGAATAGGTATATGCTAACAATGTCAGACTCATGTGAATGGTTTTAAAAGTTAGCACATGATCCTTACATAAAACATTAAGAAGTAAAATGGCAACATTTTTGAAGCCAGTTTCTCATAACCATAAATGTATACTAGGGATCTCAAAATGTCTATTTACCTGACTTTGTAACCTAGTATAAAAGGGATGGTCAGGCTTATTCTTTGGTAACATGAAATGACTAACGAGTCTTCACTCTCCTTAGTGAACACCCAACTCCAAAAAAAATCACAATTCACAAGTACTTGGAGCTGCAGAATAGTTGTCTTCTCCCTGAGAGCCTTAAGGAAAAGGGGCTTGGGTGGGGGATGAGAATTATATATTTTGATGGGGTTTTTTTGGTTTTGTTTTAGGTCTTCTGATGAGAACTCTAACCTGGATTAGAATGCTTTGCCAATCTGAAAGTTCAGCGGCAACATCTGACCCTTCAATGTGCCTTTGGAGCTGATCTTCGTCTTATGAGTAGAGCTCTTGCAAGTAAAGGAGATTATGTTTAAAAATAAACCCGTTTCATACTTTGGCCTTCCCTATTGGTGCAACCAGAGCTATTTTCAGTTTCAGACTCACTAGATTATGACTAAGTCTTTTACATAATGTCTATGAGGACCTCTATCTGGCAAAGCTTTCATTACAGGTATTTCAGAACTCCAAGGTCTCATTGAATGCATACTCACTGAAAATAACATGTTAGTATATTTAATTACATTGCAATAAGTATTAAATGGCTCCATAATAATTCCTTTAAGTGAACAAGTTCTATAGAATAGTTACATAATGGCCAATGATATATACATAGAAGAATCTACATAAACTATATTGGCAAAATTCAACTCTTTTTGTTTACCACTCTGTACAAAGAGCTGAGTAGGTAATTTGTTTCTGTGTTTTACAGAGGAGGTTATCACTGATATTAGAATCACCTTAAATGATTTTAGTGGATGGTCTTCCCCATCCAGCACTTTGAAACCTACGTGGGAATTGTTAGTCATGCAATTTAGAATTCCATTTCCCTCTCCTTATTGGGCTGGTAAAAGATTCCAACCTGTGACAATAAAAATATCAAATAAAAACCAAATTAAAAAAAAAAAAGTTAAAACCAAAACAAGAATCATTTATTGAGCTTGGTTTGCTCCTTACTAAGAATTCTGCATCTGGGCTCATATTTGTAGTCACCAACTTAACCTTTTATGTACATTTTAAAAAAACTCAGAATCAGATACATGCATACACACAAGTAAACTATTAAAAATTAGAACCACAAAATATTTTTTAAGTTTACTTTAAAAGATTAAAATATCTCCTGAAAAAAAATATCTCCTGAATTTTTCAACAGATCAAGGAAATAATATCACATTGGTTTACTTTGTGTGGTTGGTTATAGTTTATTTTCCAAGTAATACTGATTAAAAATATTTACACTCCTACTTTTAAATCCACAGTTTAGCACTCATATATATGGCTTTAAAAGATTCAGCACAAGATCTTTACATAAGAACGGGGGAGAGGGGAAGGTTCCATTTCAAAACCAAAGCCTGATATATTATATACATATTTTCTCTGTACTTGCTTTTAAATACATTAATTTTAAATGATGCTTTTCTTTAATCTTTTTTCCATCTGGTGGTAAAATACTAGTGCAACTTTTTATCCAAACAAAATTTACCACAGATGCAGCCAAATCTCCCAATTGTAAATGGCCCTTTAAAAAAACTGCCACAGTATGAAATCAAATTGAAATGAAGAATTGGTAGCTAACAATTATAAGCAAAAATATAAAGTACTATAGCATTAATTACATTGCTCTTTGCCACACAAACCTTTAAAGAGCTAAAGAAGATTTGTAGAAGTTTAGTCAGTGTTGAAAAAGGCACATGGGTGTGGGTTTTATTATTATTACTATTGTTTTTGCATTCTGAAACTTTTAACACCATTTCTCTGTCCCTGCCGCAGAGCTGGTCTCACTGAACATTGGGGTGGGGAAGAAAAAAAAGCCAAAAGCTAAAATTTACCGCACAGTGACAAATGTGTTTTTGTTCATGCAGACCTGTGTTTTCTACATATTCTAACATGCATTAGAATACATGAACATGTATATGTATTCTAATGATTTCACATGTGATTTTATAATATGCAAAAATGTTTCAGGAAGGGCAATGACCTGGGAAAGAGGAAACTTTATCACAACGAAAGTAGCTACATTCATACCAAACAGTATAATAAAGTGGCAATCCACTTAAGTTTCCACTAATTAACTTTTCAAAACTACTCCACTTCTGGGAAAATTCTCTCCTCTGTGGCATTAAGTGAAAAGAAAAAAAAAAAAGAAAAAAAAAATCTGTTCTTGATAATACGAGCGGTTCAGCAGTATAGGAAATATTCTAGCTTTGGTCCACCTGTCTGTCTTCCTAAGGATAGTCACACTGCCCTTAGTTCAAAACCCCAAAATGTAAATTAAAAAAATATTCATTTGGTATTTCGTTCTAAAACTGGCACAGCTGTTCTGTCCTAGGTTTGTGTTTTTAAAGTTTGTCCATCTACCATTGGTTCAGTCTTTAAATCTTCACCTTGTTCGTGATCTTCCTTATTGGCCTCAGCAGCACCTGCTTGGCTCTGTTTACTCTCTTCTAATTCTCCCTGGTCCATGATTTCAGGGTCCCCTTGCGCTAGGTCAGCTTCTTCTAGAAGATCATCCTGTACTTCCATTTGCATTTGATTTACACGTTCAACATGCAGTTCTTCCACATGTACTTCAGTCCCTTCTTCCGTATGAATTCGACCTACTTCTAAGTAACTAACTTGGACCTGTTCTGGTAGCTCCTCCACCTGTGTGCCTTGCACCTGATTGTCCTCTAACAGATCTGCATGGACCTGTTCCACAGTTACTTGGGCTGAATCCACCTGGACCTGAAGGAGTGGCAACACATGCACCTTCCCCACTTGTTCTATAATAGTCATTGATGTCACAGGTTCCGTTTCCACTGTCTCTACAGAAAGAAGCTCTTCTGTCACTATTCGTTCTGAGATGTTGTGTATTTCCTTGAGATGCCTCCTTAGTTCATTTCCTTGCATAAACCACAAGTCACATAAGGTACAATGGTTGGGTTTATCTCCTGTGTGTATTACCAAGTGATCTTTGAACTGGTCCCAGCTGTTAAACACACTGTTACAAACCTGAAATAATTAAGCACATGACAAACTTTCAAACTAATGTACATTATTTTTAAAAGAACATTCCTTAAAACAAATTCTGAAGTGTCAGGAATATGATGAATTTACTGCAAAATAATTAAGTTAAAAAATTTTTTTCTTGCTTTCATTATTGGACACATTTTGCATATGTGCACAAAACATCTTTCAAAAAATATTAAAAGCTACCTCAATGCCCATTGGATATAAATTATGAAATAGGGAGGATTTTCTATCTCACAGGGTTTCGAGGCAAATGATTTGCACTATTATTACATGTCCGAGTTCAATTTTTGACAAAAGACCAATATTGTTAAAAACATAACTGCAAAATATGCCAACAGGGAATATTCTGATACGTCATTTCTTAGTTAAAATAGGGAAATACATACAAGTAGAATTTTAATTTAGAAAAAATAAAATGCTACTCTAAGGAAACTATCTAGATGGGAAGAGAATTTTGAGATCTCAACTATTTTAACTATTTCTTGAACTAACAAAAAGTCATATCCCTGTGCTGATGGTATGAGACATAAAACTACTACTTGGTTCCCCATGCTGAAAGTCACAAATAGTGAATAAAGGACAAACTCCTTGGCCTAGCATTCAAGATGCTTGATATAGTGTCAACCTACTCTTCCAGCTTTATTGTCTACATATAACCTGAGCTCCAAATCAGACTACTTATTTCTCAAACATGCCTTCCTTTTACTGTCAGTGCTCATCTCTTCCTCTGAAATTCTATGGCACTAATTACATACTATCTTTCATTATAATTATTCATATATTAAAACTCTGAGATCTTTGAAGTCAGAGAACTGTGCCACTTTTCATACTTGTATCTCTAGTGCCTAGCACAAAACAGATACTTAGTATTTGTCAACTTGAATTGTTAAAAATAGTATGGAAGATTAAAAAAAAGTAGACTGTAAAGCTCTGGGGGCAGAGGCAACATCTTAGATTTTCAATGAATTTTTTTAAATAAAAAATTTCATATGAACAGGAATTTATGTTTTCTCTAAATTTTCTCCCAGACACATGATTTCCATTGAATCTTACTAAAAGTTGAAAATTGAATAAGAGAGGGATCTTTAGAGGGCAGGGTGAATAGGTCAACTGGGAGGTGTATAGAAGGGTGTTTAGATTTATAGTAAAGGGAGGATAAGGGAGGGATCCATGAAGGCGGGGTAGGTTAAGTAACAGGAGGGCAAGATAATGGGTAGAAGTAGAGGAGTCAGGAGGGATAGGAAATAAGAGATATTCATAGACAAAAACAAAAACCAAGAGTAGAATTTGTTAGGGAAACTCTGTCTATGTGCGTATGTATGTATATATATGTGTGTGTGTATGTATATATCAATACCTATATACCTATCTGTTTAATTGTAGCCTTCTGGGGATGGGGCGAGGAAGGGGGGAAAAACAACAAACTAGAAAGTACACAGTAGAGAACAAAAAAAGCCTGGAAAAAGAAAAGATGGACAGTTTTCAACACAACGTGTAGTATTCATTATACAGGCTTTCTTGAAATGGAAATTTATTGCTACATATTTTGAATCCTCTCTTACGTTCTGTTGTGCACATGACATGCTTTTTTTTCCTTTCCTTATTTTGTGTTAAAGTTTCAATATTTAAGTTTATAATGTCTTTTTCTTTTCTCTATTGTGCATTTAAGTCTAAAATTTTAAAAAAGAAAAAAGATGAAAATTTAAATGAACAAAGGAATTGAGGTGCTGATGGACAGGGAACTCACTAATGCATAAACTGACTACATTAGGAAAATTCCCTTGCAAGAAATGAAAGTTATAATTATGAAAAGACTAAATTAGTCTAACAACTCTTAACTACTCCATCTGGAATAAGGAACCTATATATTCAGGTACTGAAAAATACTGGGACCTTTTTAGATAGGACAGCAATTTTCTATTCAAAGAAATATAACAGTGGTCATTCTTGATTTATGTAAGAGGAAATGTTCTCTAAAATTAAATTTGAGGTAGTTACAATGTTTTAAGTTATTGAAAGCCTTTCTTTAAAGAATTTAATTACCAAATAAAAATAAAATGAGACTGTACTTATTCAGTGTCTGGCATAAAATTTCAGTATTTATAATCAGCTCTTTCCTCTCCTTCCTGAATATTTAAAAGCAGTAAGAGGTGTGAATTCTTGCCTCATTTTTGGTGAAAAGAAGTCAAGTCTTGTTTTTAACCCAATCCCTTGGCATTGTGTTTGTGTGCTTGTTCCAGAACTGAAATCTGTTACATCGTTAAAAGAAATCAAGACACACATTAATGAAAGAAAATGGCAGCTAATAAAATCCTTAACATGTTCAAGCTTTCTATAATGACTGACTTTGGTAAAACAGTTTTCAATAATAGTTGGCACACAAAGATAACTTACAAAAAATATGAGATGGTACTGAGGTACACAAAATTCAGAGAACCATTAACAGAAATAGTCAAGAAAAGAGAAGGCAATCAGGCTGCTCTAAATATAGATCCCCTAATAATTTGCTATCTATTCTTAGCCAAGCTACTCTACATTTTCAGTTTTGTTCTTTCACTTCAAACGTACAGATTCAACAAACAGATCTCCTGTAATATTATACACATTTACATCTATGTGTATCTTAAGTGGTCCTACGATATTCTAAAACTAGCAATAAATAGAAAGTAAGAGTGACATATTTCCCTAGGCTAACAAGATTAAAACCCACAGAATAACTGGGACACATATAATATAGGGAAATATTTCAGCTATCAGACGGTTGAGCTAATGGCTTAGGTGGACATAATGAAGTAAGTGAATTTTTCAATATAAAGTACCACTCCAAGAGCTGTTATTATCTGGAATTACAGAACTCTTGTAATAGTTCTGGAAATTTAGGGAATAAAAATCTCTGTGCCCCGGGTTGAGCTAATCTTTCTTCCACTTGCCACCAAAGGCCAAAATAGTGGTCTTGCTTCTTATCCATTTCTAAACCTACCACCTTAATTAAACCTTTTCCTTCAGTTCTGACATCCTAAAAGCAAGAGGGGAAAACCCCACAAGGTCTCACTTTCAAATATTTACAAGAAAGACTCCCTGTGTAAAGAAAAAGGGAGGGAAAAAGCAAACCCCACATACCTGACATTCATAAAGCTTCTTTCTTCCTTTTTTAGCCCCCACACCAGATTGGCATGCAGTCAGATGACATTTGAGTGTGCTATTCCTAGCAAAACGTTCATGGCAATTTGGACATTCGAAAGGTTTTTCACCTATTAAAAAAGAGACAGAGAAATAGACACACAAATTAAAGAAAACAGGAATAGCAAGATCACTTCAAAGATTGATTTTGGCATTCTTTGTAACTGGATTGTGAAAATGCACTGGAGTTTCAGGACATGGGAAATTTGGTGAAGTTCTTACAGAATCTGAAAAAGGGAAAACATAGCAGTATTATTCAGGACTTGAAGTTTTTTAAGAGTATTGCAATGATACCTGTTGATGAAGCATCCTTAACTTGGACCCACATTCCTTTAATGATCTTCTAATTTTTTCTTAAGTAAAAATATCAACTGAACAAACTCTGTCCTATCAGTAATACATTTTGGGGGGAAGGGTTACATGTATCACTAGTGTTAACATCTGCCCGGAGGTGGCTTAATCCTGAAGAATTTTAGAGCAAGAAAGCATCTGAGATCATCTAGTCCAATGTCCTCACATTACAGATCAAATTAAGGTTCACTTAGCATAGCAGGTTATCAATGTTTATGCTTAACTATCATTGAAAGGTACAAGGACAGACATACAGACAAACATTTGTCTGTTATGTGGAAAAGGAATTAAGCTTATCTTGCTTCCTTGCTGAGGGAAAAACTAGGACAGAGAGACAGGTTTCAGGTTCAATGTAAGGTAAAAATTTCTAAGTAGAGGTATGCAAGAAGAGAATGAATTTAGGAATCAGTAAGTACATTCACTAGAAGTCTCCAAAGGAAGCATGGATGACCAGTTCTTAGGACACTGCAGAAGGGATTCTTGTGCACATATGGATTTCACTAAGAAATGATCCCTCAGATTCTTCCAACTCTGAGATTACTGATTAAGTATTTTAAAGTCAGTTAGATTTTTAGTATAAAATGATTACTTTTGAACTATGCCCAAAGGGCTATAAAACTGTATACCCTTTGATCAAGCAATACCACTACTAAGTCTGTATTCCCAAAGAGATCATAAAAAAGGGAAAAGGACCCACATGTACAAAAATACTTGTAGTAGCTCTTTTTGTGGTGGCCAAGGATTGGAAATTGAAGGGATGCTCATCAACTGGAGAAGGGCTGAACAAATAGTGGTATAAGAATGTAATGGAATACTACTGTTCCATAAGAAATGGTGAACAGGTGGATTTCAGAAAAACCAGGTAAGCCTTTGATGAACTGATAGAACTGGGAGGAAATTGTACACAGTAACAGCAACACTGCGCTATGACTGACTTGTTAGGCTTGGCTCTTCTCAGCATTGTAATGAACTAAGGCAATTCTAAAAGGCTCATAATAGAAAATGGTATCCACATTCAGAGAAAGAACTATGGGGTCTGAATGCAGATCAAAGCATACTATTTTTTTTTCCTTTCTCGTGGTTTTCCCCTTTTGTTCTCATCCTCCTTTCACAACATAACTAATGTGGAAATATGTTTTTAAAAAAAGTACTGAGGCTGATAGACTTAAAAAAAAAAAGAAATGATGAGCAGATAGATTCCAGAAAAACCTGGAAAGACTTACATGAACTGATGCTGAGTGAAGTGAGCAGAACTAAGAGAGCACTGGACGCAGCAACATTGTGCAATGATTAACTATGATGGACTTAGCTCTTCTCAGCAATACAAGGACCCAAGACAATTCCAAAAGACTCATGATGGGAAATGCTAACCATATCCAAAAAAAGAACTAGAGTCTGAATACAGATTAAAGCATATTATTTTCACTTTTTTTGTTTTTTTCTTTCTCATGATTTTTCCCCTTTGTTTTAATTCTTCTTTCACAACATGGCTAATGTGGAAATATGTTTAACATGACTGTACACCCATAGCCTGTATCAGGCTGCTTGCTGTCTTGGGGAGCAAGGCGCAGGAGACGATGGGAGGGAGAAAAATTCGGAACTCAAAATCTTGACAAAAATGAATGGTGAAAACTATCTTTACATGTAATTGGAAAATAATATTAAGAAAAAAAAGAAACTGCATTTAACAAAAGCTGACATCAATACAGCACTTGAAAGCTTACAAAGCACTTCACATACATGATCTCATTTGATCCTTACAACATTTAAGACTGTATACTGTGGATACTATTATTCCCACTTTATAGATGAGAAAACTGAGGTACACAGGCACTAAGTGACTTTTCCATTGTAAGTACTAGAAGCAGGATTCAAACCTGGGTCTTTGACTCCAACTCCTTCCACCATACCACCACATAATTCTCCACTAGTTGCAAACCACTGGACTGGGGTAGATAGCCAAACACAAGGTAATGTGCTCGCCCAATAATAGTTATTGTATTTGGGAAGGGGACATAATTGCTGTCTAGAGGATTATCTTTCCATTTAAAAACCTTATGGTAGCAAAAGGTATATTGCTTAAAGCAATTATTTAGGCACAAGCGATGATACCTTCCAGAGGCAAGCATGTAGTATTATGTAAGTGTTTCTAGTTTTTTCCCATCTACACACTCATGCCCAGTTATATGGCCACCTTACATTTGTGGGGCACTTTTATGTTTTACAAAATACTTTCACACCTATGATTTTAAATGAGATCATGTATGTAAAACATCGCATAAATGTGAGCTATGATTACTGTACTTGATTCTCATAGCACTATGTGAAATAGGTTGGGCAGGGATCACCCCCATTTCATAAATGATGAAATAGAGAGAGGGTATGTCCAAGGTCCTTCAGTATAGTGAATCCAGAGTCGACCTTGCCAACATATGAGGCTGCCTCTCTGGCTATCCTACTATATCTGAAAGGGAGCAGGAATCAGAATTCTCGGCCTAGATTACAGAAACTACCAAACAATAGTTCTGGGTACTGGTTTTGTTTTGTCCTTTAAAAACAATTACTGAAGTTTTAACTGTTTACAGATAACTGTACTATTCTACTTATATTCATCCTAAAATAATTAGTTTATTAAGGTTAAATATCTTCTTCTAAAAAGTGCCCTCTATCTTCAGGTTCAGTGTTAGTTCACTGCACTTGAACAACCCAAACAGCACGAAGCGAAGTAACTTCAAAGGAGTGGGCAGATGACGCATGATCCAATTCATCTGGGTTAAGTGCTCTAATCTCTTGTGCTGACCCTACCTTGTTTCACCCCCAAGTCAACTCTGATCTCTCACTAAATTAGAGGAAGTTAGGAGAATATACCAATGTTTATACTGAAATCTACAGCACTCTACAGACCAACAAAATACAGCACGCCTCGAAGAGCAAACATATACGGCAATCTTAATTGGACAAACCTTGGCCTAAGGGATAGTCAATTACAAACTAAGCTAGTTCCCTGAACTTCCTGAATAGATTCTGCTAGTAGATGATGGGGGAAAAAAATCTCACCTGGTTCTTTAACATGTAAACAATTGTGCCAGGTTCTGCATGTTCTTGTATACAAGAGAAAAACAATATAATGCTGTTTACCATAGTCTACCTCCGTTTCAAATGGATTCTAAAACCTAACTAGAATTAAAATTCTCTATTTTCTTTATTTTATTTCATTTTATTTATTTTATAAAACCGTATGTCAGTTATTGTCCTCTATTACAATAATTATTGCTTATGCTGCTTCAGACAGTTTACAAATGCTGTATGGGCTTTGTATAGACTAAAAAATAAAATGGCAGTTGAAAGTTTTGCTATAAAACTTTAAGTCTGTGAAGTTCAGAAGGACAAAATTGTTTAAATTGTTCTCTCTACAGCACTTCTCTCTCTTCCTCTTGAATTTCTTCTTTTCTTGGTTTCCAAGAACTTGTTCAGTCCCCAGTGTTTCAGTGGCTTTTAAGTCTCTCTTGATAGATGATCAACCATCTCTCAAATCTTTACTATGGATGATTCTATCCTTCGCTCTCTCATCCCCTTTCTTTTCTATCCCCCTTCTTACTTCACTTATCAGCTCTCCAACAGGTTCAATTGTCATCTCTATGCAGGTATGTAATAACAATTTAGGTTCGAAGAACTTTCCCACCCATTAATAGGCCATGTGGTCTGCTTAACGTCACAGGAAGCCTAAGTTACATGTGGTGAGAGGAGCTTGCTGGGAGGAAAAGGAAAATGTGTTACAGGAAATGCTCAGAGAGCAGTTAGAGCTGAGGGAAAGAGCAGATGTGCTAGCTGTGCTGGGAGTGTGTTTGTGGAAAGACCCCAGCAGGGAGGGCAGAAGCTTATGGGATGGAGTGGTTCTCTGCTGTGATATTGTGTATTGAGTTCTTGGCTGTTGCGATAGATTTGGGCTCATTGGTTTTGAGATCTGGTTCTCTGGTGTCTGAATAAATGGTTTACTTCTACCTTCTATGTGGAGTTTCTCATATTTTGTGATATAGAACCACACAGGCATTTTGACAATTTTCATCTGTACTGTGATTATTGCCTTGCTAATACAAGGTGAATTCTAAATCTATATATCTAGCATACTCTTTCACCAGAACTCTAGTCATACATCATCAAATGCTTGCTAGACATGTCCTCCTGGATGTTCTGCAGACACTTCAAACAATGTTCAAAATAGAACAAAATACTGCCTCCACAATTAAATCTACACCTACCACTGAGAAGCCTTCTGTTTCATACTGGTTTACTATTCCCTAAATTTGTAACCTTAAAAATCATCCTAGACTTCCCCATTCCTTTCTATAGCCAACCAGTTCCCAAGTATTGACTCTACCTACATATTATGTCTCCTCTATGCTCGCTTTAGTGAGTATAGTATCACTTTAATTCTGGTCCCCATCGCTTTTTTTTTGAATTATTGCATAGTCTCCTAATTGGTTTCCCTACCTCCAGTCTCTTCCCTTTCTAATCTAACTTCCACACAGTAAAATAATCTTCCTGAAGCACAGGTCTGACTGTGTCACTCCCTTTCTCTGACAACCTTCAGTGGTCCCCCCATTACCTCTGGAATTAAAGGCCTTCCAAAAACTTGCTCCTGAATATAGTTCAGGCTTTATTTGACATTACTCATAGACATGCATTCAGTATTCCACCCAAAAGCCTATATATAATCTCACGCTACCCCCAAAATTTAGCAAAACATCTCCTACCTCCATGTATTCACACAGGCCATCTTTCTTACTCTGAATGTACTCGCTCCCTCATCTTTACCTCTCAAAATCTTTCTTTTCAGGGTTGGCTCCAGTGCCTTGAAGCCTGTTCCTCAGTTGTTAGTGCCCTTTCTCTTAATTTACCTTGTATTATACTATTTATACATGGAGTGTATTCTGGAATGTAAGCTCCTTAAGGGAAGTGACTATTGTTTTTTATTTTGTATTCCAGGTGCCTTGATCAAAGTAGCTGCTTAATACATATCTAAATTGGACAAGAAATTCTTACAGTGCTCATATAACAGCTTAGCAAACAGGACTCTATCAGGATAGATGCAGCCTATATACAAGTGCTGCAAAAGATGAAGTAGAGAAATGCTGTGGAGATCTTAAACTCACTTCAATGCAAAGTTAGGCATAGGAGAGGATGATGAACCTACGCTTGGAAAACGTGATTCAAAATCAAGAAAATAAAGAAGTCAAAGGCAAGAAGACTGAACAGAATCTTCATAACTTTTCATCACATTTTCTTCAAGAAAAGTGGTATAGATTTCCATAGCAAAGGAAAACATTTAAAGATTTTTGGCACTCTAATGAACGCAGTGATCAACTGTGGCTTCACAGATTTGGGGGCTGAAGTACACCTCTTGCCTCTAATCATAATGGTGCTGGCATGGAAGGCATGAAAGGAAGCATACACTGTCACGCATGACTGATGTGTGATTTGGCTTATGTATTCATCTGAACTGTATTGGCTTAACTGTATTCATCTGTCACAAAAAAAGTTCTTTTGAGGGGGAAGGGGAAAAGGGAGAGGGGATGTCATGTTTTTAAAAGAGCATAAATAAGGGGCAGCTAGGTAGTGCAGTGAGTAGGGCACCAGCTGTGGAGTCAGGACCTGAGTTCAAATGGGGCCTCAGACACTTGACACACTAGCTGTGTGACCTAAGGCAAGTCACTTATCCCCAATTGCCCTGCCTTCCCCCCTGCAAAAAAAAAAAAAAAAAAAAAAAAGAGCATAAATAAAACCCAGGGCAGCTAGGTGGCACAGTGAATAGAGCACCAGCCCTGGAGTCAGGAGGACCCAAGTTCAAATCCAGCCTCAGACACTTGACACACTTACTAGCTGTGGGACCTTGGACAAGTCACTTAACCCCAATTGCTCTGCCCTCCCCCCTTCCAAAAAAACAAAAACAACCAAAAAAAGTTGGCCAAAATTGGGGGGAAATGAATTGCATGGTACGCACCAGATCTATAGTGCCTTCCATAATAAAATATAATAAAGTCATTGCTTAACTCATTATAAATGTAGCAGTTATTTCATTTTATTTATTTTCATTTAAAAACATTTTTCTAAGAAGACATACACACATTTCACCAAAGTGCTAAAGAGGTCCACAACACAAAAAAAAGATCAAGAACCTCTGTGGTAAATGAAGACTACTGGCTACATAATTGTTTCATAAAACAGTGAAAAGTAGGTGTGAAGGAGACAAGTCTACAAAGAGCTTGGTATGAGATTCAAATTATGTCAAAAATACATATAGATTAAACCAGGAGGACTAAAATGGAATAGATTATAGTGACTTACTGTCATCCATACTGGTAGTGAAACCAGTACATTTTAGATTCTAATTCCTCAGTATCTGATATGGCATGTATGGAAGCAGCAATACCATTTAAAAAAAGTTAGAAAAAACACCTGGAACTAACCAAACACATATGGAAGCAATTTATACTGGAGGCAACACAGTATTAAAGGAACTCAAGAGTTGGTTTTCTAGATCTCCATGGAAAAATTTCTTTAAACAAGAGAAAAGATCAGACTGCAATTTTGCCCCAACAGGGCAACTAAGAACCAAACAGCTAGCACAACTTAACATTCTCAGTTCTATAATATTTTTATAATGATAGCCTATATATGGATGTAGGGTAGCCTTGAAAAAAACAAGGTATGGATAAGCTTTCACAAGTGCAGTTACATAACTAAGAGGTAAAAAGACTACAAAAGCTTACTCTATTTCTTATTGACTGAAAAAAAATTTATCCAACAGGACAAAATATAGTCTTGAAGGTTCTACCTCTGAACCCCTCACACTACTAGATTCTACCTCCATCTCTTATATCCAATGCCTTCTCTCCAACCATATAGTCGAAGACTTCATTATCTCTCACCTATACTATTACTATAGCCTCTTAATTGGTCTCCATGCTTCTAGTCTCTCTCCTCTCCACACACCTGCAAAAATAATCTTCCTAAAAAGGCACGGGTTTGACCATGGCACCACTTTAAAAGCATTTACTGGTTCCCTATTGACTCTAAGATAAAATACCAACTTGGGCAGGCATTTAAGGAGCCACAATTTGGCGCCTATCTATCTTTCTAGGTGCATTTCATATTATTCCTTTTCCCACATTCTACAATGTAGTAAAAATTGAACAACTATCTATTATCTGAACTTATTATTTCATCTCCCAGCTTTGCACAAACCATTTCCCCATTCCTGGGATGCCCTTGCTCATTTCTTCCTCTGAGAATCTTTATCTTCCTTCAACATTCAACACAGGTGCTGCCTCTCTTTGAAGTATTCTCTTCTCTTCCCAGCTAAGTCTTCTCTCCCTCCACAAATTACATTGTGCTTACTCTGTATACATATTGTCATCTGCCAAGCAGAACACAAGACCCTTGAGGTCAAAGACTTTTGCTTTTGTCTTTATATCCCAACACCTAACAGGGCCCTGTATAAAATAAGCACTTAATAGCTTTATTGGATTGTAAATATGTGGAACATACTCTTCAAAATGAGGTTAGAAGCTTTCTACCAAGTTTACTTTGGCTCTATCATCACATCCTTAATCTACTAAATCAAAAATTAGCCATCATACCTGTTCTTAACATAATAGGTGGTAGATATTATAAGTATTATCACCCTGTTATACATACAAAGAAACTAAAAAGTACATGGAGAACAAATGATTTTCATATTCCTATAAAAACAAGCCAACAGAAGAACTAACATTGGAACCCTGCACTGCAACTCTTTGGCTATTTCTCACCTTTAGATACAAAGGCCTACCAACATTATTCAGTAGACCAGTGGCAAATAATGTTCCTTCCTTATTTGTTTTGGGAAAGGGGAAGGCAGATTCTTCTAAGGGGAAAAAGGGTTATAATGGTCTCCTTTTCTTTCCACAAATAACTGCTGAAATTCTTAAAAAGTCTTCTGGACTCTTCATAGACTATCTGAGCTAGAAGGACCTCAAATCCATCTAATCAAAGCAGTACTCAAACAGGAATTCCCTCTACAACAAAACCAAAATATGGATGTCCAGCCTTTGCTTTAAAATCTTTTGTGAGGAGGACTTCATTCTATTTCACTACAGCGATCATAATTAGAGATGATCCTTGATTTCCTCAAATAAATTTAAAATGCTACAAGTTTCACAGATCATCAACTCAAGTTACTTGTTTTATGGATTCACTCTTGAGTGAACTGTGACTTCTTTTCTTTCTTCCTCTCAGATGGGTTCTACACTACTAACTAGGGACTAAGGGACACATACGTAATTTCTCTGGGGATGTGTGACCTTGAGAATCGGTTTTCATATTATAGCTGTTCTCATCTAATACAATGAACTCCTAAGTATTTGATCTATCATATTTACTAGCATAGTTCTTTCCCATACCCAATCTAAAATTCAGGTCTGGAAGCTTAAGTACAGTTATAATGCTAGAAGATGGTACATAATAAGTGAAGGAAAAAAGGAAAATCAAGATAGGTAAGAAAACATAGGCTAAAGAAAGGTGAGTAGCTGAAAACATAGAATGCTGACTGCCTCCCCCCACCTTATCTATGCTATTTGAAGACAAGTAGCTAAGTGCTATTTGCTTCTTTAATTTAACCCTATCTACCCCAAAATTCTCTGCTGGCACAAGAGCAGCTATTTCAAAAGGGAACATGATTTATGAAAACATTTTCCTTAGTTTTCTTCTGTAATGGGAGAGATAAAGATATTTGAAGTTTTTTTTTTTTTAAAAAGAGGAAATGAGAAATTTGCCAGTTTAAAAAATGGCAAAATTGCATACACACACACACACACATTTTTTAAAAGCATTCTTCAGACTAAATTTATAGGGTCCTTTATCACTCAGGTTTTCTAATTTGCTATGAGTTACTTTTTTGAGGAAATGTAGTTTTGACACTTTGTTACAATCCACTTTCTCAATGTTGGTGACAGACTACAGATGGATAAACTGAAACCCACAAAAAATATCAGAACCTATTTCAGGCAATAGTTTCCACACCTCCCTAACGATGGATTTTAAAAATCAGAGCATCTAAGAAACTCAAAATTGGTTTAATTTCTTTTATTTCTTCTGCCACCTTCTGGTGAAGCAGTACAACAGTCAAAAAGATATTCAAGGCAAAGGAACACTGGGTCTGGATAACTGATAACTGAATAATCAACCCAGACTTTAATAACTAACATTTAATTGGGTTTAAATAAGAAAATAAAGATCTAAAATTTTTATTTTGCCCTAACAGATTGTCTTTTTTTTTAATTGGCCAGTAGACAAGTCTAGAAGCACTGTTGTGCCTCCTACGGAGAACAGCACCATGATGAGACTAAGATATGGTATGGAATTCCCTAGAAAGCTGCCCAAGACACTTAGAGGTTAAATGATTTGCCCAGGCTCATGTAGCAATTAAGTGTCAAGAGTGAATATCTGAATCCAAGTTTTCTAAACTCCAAAGTTGGTACTCTATTCATGCTACCTCTAGCCAATATAAAAACTCATTTACATAGCATTTAAAATTCACAAAATAAGAGTGAACATTAGAGATATGGATGATTCTTTAACTATTTCCAAAATGTTTTTGAAATGTGAAATTACAACCAATAGAGGCTGATGAAAAGTACAGTCAATTCTGCTACATAAAGCTTGTTTCAAGAATGTGTTCTGATGCAACTGACAATTAGGGAACATTTTGAGCATGGCTTGAATTTCAAGTTTCTTTCACAAGAAAGCTGGAGAATGAAGAAAACTGCACCACCTCACAATAATACACAAGCTGCAACCTTCAAATGCCCATTTCTACAAGCAAATTTCAGCTACTTGTCAAGTTAATGTGCAATATTTATCGTCTAACTTTTGGTGCTTCAGTAGCAGCTGAGGACTCTGCATCTCTGCTCCCCATGTCCACCATGGTCTCCTGCCCAGTACCAGGCCCAGAACTACTTGCATAAGACTTTGCCAACCCAAAATGAGGAGTGCAGAACCAAGGCCACAGATAGCTCAACACTAGGGATGCTGTCACTATTTATCGTGTTATTTATGTATTTCTTAACCATTAAGATAATATAAAACTGTTCTAACATTTTTATAGATTGCTTTTATTTTTACATGTCTCTGATGAAATTTTTCAGTACTCATCCCAACCTTTCTACCCCCATAAGCACCTGATTTTTATTGTGCAATTCTGCAGAGCATTTTTTAGGAATTTTGGGAATGCATTATATCAAGGTATGGCAGAACTGATTGCACATGCCAAACATTTGATGGGGAGAAGGGAAAATGATGCTAGAACCACCTACTTACCTTTTTACCTTGTCAGAACAGAAAAATAGCCCCATTCCTTTACTAAAATTTAAGCATAATTTTACTAACTTAATATACATGAATTAATTCCAAGAACTTATCAAGCATGCATATACCCTGTCACTGCTCATTGCTGATTAAACACTAAAAAGAAATCTTATATTAAAAGGTGAGGTTGCTTCATATAAAGACCTGGCCTACAAATAGTTTAGGGACATAATATCAATTAACATTTTGACTCTGTATATAGTCAATAGGCATCACTACTTTAGAATCACTACAGCTAATATCTTTGAAAATTAAAAAAAAAAAAAAAAACAGGGCAGCTAGGTGGCGCAGTCAGTAGAGCACCGGCCCTGGAGTCAGGAGGACCTGAGTTCAAATCCGGCCTCAGACACTCGACACAAGTACTAGCTGTGTGACCTTGGGCAAGTCACTTAACCCCAACTGCCCTGCCAAAAAGCAAAAAAAAAAAAAAAAAAAAAAATTAAAAAAAACTTTACATAAAGGCATGAAGGAAAAATAAAATTAAAAACCTTTCATGCTACATATAGTAAGCCTGATTTTACTAGTTTCATGAGATAGTCATGCAAATCTCCATAATATCAAACCAATGAGGAGTTTCAGGGACAGTGGATCACCGATGCCATCTTCAAATGGATGAAAGGTAGAAAAATGTTTGATTGGTCTTTGGAGGTAGTCTAACCTTTCCAAGGACATTTTATTGTAAAACTTCACATCTTTTAATGGGCAAAGGCATATACCTATTCCTTCTACCATACCAAGTCAAAATTCCTAGAGAAAGTATTACATTCCCAGATTCCTATCTCCTAATTACTAAGACAGAGAAGGGAAATATTTGAATATATTTTGAGGAATCACCCAAAACACATACCAGATGTTAACAGATGGCTGGAGTAGACATTATAGAAAACAAGCAAGGGAATGGCTAAGAAAATTTCATTGAAATTAAGATTTCCTAAAGCACTTTGAAAAGCTCTTATTCTCTTATAAATTAAAACTACCACTCTTCATTTGTAGTCTCATTGTACTTTATGTTCTTCCCCTCCTCAAAAAAATATCTAAAATAAGCAAGGTATAAAATTAGTAA